>NC_060149.1:774199842-774547901 GCF_021461385.2 Schistocerca piceifrons
ATTTCTGAACTGTACATATTTCACTCCAGAAAGAAAAGTGGCAAGAGCTGAAAAACAGCAATTTTTAGTTTGTCATTGAAAAATGTGTGTGAAGTGTTCCAACATGTGCAAAAAAATATAATGGAGTGTATTGCCAACAATACTTACTTGAAATTTAAAGGAAGCTTGTACTATATCAATATAAGTTTTATAAGATAGTCTTTAAGTTATTTTTCAAAGCACTGTATTTTTGAGTTCTCTCTGTTATTGCCAGTGTGTGATGTTAGCAGTAGATATCAATTTCAGCAATGAAATTCAGTTGGAAGATTTTTACGACATGCTTGACAAAATTTGAGATTTCAGCTACAATCTTTGGTGTAAAAATGTGCATCTAAGACTGAGAGCTTCAGAGCTTGAGTTTCTCTGTGCCATCTCCATTATACAAAAATGCAACTTTAAAACTGCTGTTATTAAAAATTGTTTTCAGATCAAGCAACTGCATGCTATAGTTTCCTTGATAATTAAATATTGATGTTTCTTCATTTATGCAAAAAGTTTAATTTTTCTGATTAAAAATAACTGTGTGTGTGTGTGTGTGTGTGTGTGTGTGTGTGTGTGTGTGTGTGTAATAGACAGATTTTAGTTGTATTATAAACTTGCAATATGGGGGTAATATAATCTTGTGAACTAATCCTTGTTCCTTAGAATAGGTAGTAAGTCAGATATTTGTCTTTCAGTTTCAGTCTCATCAGATCTTCCACGTATTGGTCATAGCTGCAGCATTTGTCCACTACCATGGTATAACAGAAATGGCTATGTATAGGCTAAATGTTGGAGAATGTCAAACTCGGGACACGCCACTTGATTCTGAAATTCATAGTATCAACAGGCAGTCATTGTAATTGTTGGATGTGTGAGACTGTGAAAATACATGACTGTGGACAGTTGACATGGTCAGTACTCTACATGTGAGATTGGTTAATGAAAATGATTCAGCAACTAAGTTGCTGAAGATCGTGTTATAAAGAGAAAGATGGTGCTGCAGTCATGGGAAAGTACTTCAAGCATAACAGCAAAAAGAGTTATCATAGTAAGCTGGGTGACCAGTAGTGGTCACTGTTTGGGATTAAGACTTTTCACCTTCCATTATGTTTGTGTAATAAGTCACTTGTGATGAATATGACCATACCTAGTGAAACACAATGTCTCTTTTGGTAAGTTATCAAGGCTGTTATGCAACACTTAGCATTGCACATGTCTGTGTAGCATTTTAAATTATCACACCTTTCCCTGTTCATTTGCGCACAAGCTTACTTTTGCTGAGTCAAAGAATTATCATGTCAAATATCACATTGTTTGAAGCTTTGTTGTAGGCTAATATATATTACCCTGCAAGATCTTTGTGCGTGTCTTTTAAATCTATATGTTTTGCTTTGGTGTCTAAAGAAATGTCATTTGGCCCTATAACTTAAGAATGATTTACTTTATTTTAGTATACAGAACCATTGGAATTGTAAACAGATCAGGAGGTATACCCAGTAGATGTTAAAAATTGTCATGTGTATGTTCTTAGTATTAACTCTTACTACTTTACTTTTACATGTTTGCCATCACCATTGTAGTTGTAAAGTGGTATTACATTCACTACATAAAACTTCACAAAAATATAACTTTGTTTGAAACATCAACATAAAGACTGAGAGATCACATAATATATGTGCTCAGTGTGTAAAAATGTAACAAAGTAATATATATGAACACAAAACATATCTAGAAGAGCGCATGATCTCTGAGAGAAATACCAGCAGTGTAATAGGAAATAACCCTGCAAAAATAAGTGGCACATTTGTCAAACATATATATGTGGCTGGTTTCCTTCACCATCATTGTCCATTCTGAGCAAGTGCAGTGTGTCTAATAAACTTGTCATCAATGAGGTATTAAACTCTAACCTTGTTTTTTGTATGAAGCAACTGTAAAAAAAATATGAATACACTGCTGTGCTTTCCTAGAATTAGTTCCATTGGAGGTGGTTTGTCTTTGTCTTCCTCCAATCTTTGAACTTAGTGACCCTGCCATTTATAAGGTGACCTACATTTCCACGTGGACTCCAGACCACAGTGCAGTTTGCCGCTTTTCACATTAATAAATCTTTGCAGAGGTGCAAGAAGTGACAGGAAAAATGCAGGAGCAACTGGGGATTGAACCCAGCACCTTTGGATATTTAATACGGGATTTACTGGGCCAATTAGACTTATACCCTTCTTGTAGAAGACTGCAAAGATCAGGAGAAAGAAATACTTAGTCACTTATTTATTGAAATAAAGTACTGTTGGACTATTATCTTAAGGTACTTTACATGAGTATCTATGGCTATACTCGGCATATCACTGAAGTACATGACAGCGTGGGCAGTCAGACTGATCTGCAGTGTCAGTTTGTAAATTTCTTGTATGCCATTGTTAAAGTGTCTTGTAATTCTGTATCTGCTGTCAAGTTTGTGTGTGTGTGTGTGTGTGTGTGTGTGTGTGTGTGTGTGTGTGTGTGTGTGTGTGTGTTGGGGGGGGGGGGGGGGAGGAGGTTGATAAACTGCTACCTTAACTCAGTGAACTCTAAAGAGAGGCAGTGTGGCACATGTGCCAGGGTAGAAAATACGAAAACCACTGCTAAATAAAGCACAGCAAGCTAACAGGGTGTGAAAGTTGTTGTAATGCACAGACAAACATAAAGTGTTGGTGAAAATTCTTTGGGTTAGGCCATTCAAACCAGATGATGAAATAACACAAACTGGCATGTGTATTGGCAAATCTTGGAACTAGGCTGTTTTCTTCACAAGCTAATTGTAGGCTCGTAAGATGATCATTTATGGTATTTAAAAACTGCATATTAATTTGACTTGTTTGTGAAATGTATTGTCGAATATTTGGATGAACAGAGCTAAATAAGGTATTTTTGTTATTTTAATGGAATATAGAGCTTGATGGTCTGACTTTTAATTAGTGAAAAATTTTAAAGAAAATCTTGAGTTCTGTGCATCCTTCTAATCAAACCAGTTTCTATTGTTCACTTTGATGATTTAGATTCTAAATTTAGCTCGAATAAATATTCCCATTATACTGCTTGATAACAGTAAATTAAACTTTTTATATGCTTCAGAGTGGAGAATGTTTCTTAATTTATTCAGAATTCAAACACACAAACTAAAACCACTCATAAAACAAAAGCCCATAAATTCGTTCTTGTTATTCTTAAAGCTTCTTCATTAGGACAATGGCCTGAGTTTAGGGACACTCGGATACGATGTGAATGTGTAATTAATGCTATTGGTCCTGAGAAGACAATAGGGTAAATGATTCTGAACTCACAACAAACAAAAGAATCAACTCGCACAGTTTGTAATCAAACCACTCCATGTGGCAAGCTACATCCCCAGGTCTCAAATTGCAGTCTGTTGTTGTGAACAGGTCTTTCAGAGTAATATGATTAGAGTTTGCCTTAAATGCATTCCTAATATTAATTAGTGCAATACACTGCACTGAAGATGGAAAAACATCTGTACATAGTTCAAACACTTTGTTTGTACTTAAACTGTGAATTCATGGCCCAGAGAACTTCTTATTGACTTTTATACTGATTTTTGTATATAATTGTGTGTTTCAGGAGGAGGGGGGGGGGGGGGGAGGAGAGGGGGCATGTTTTCCAGTATAAATCATTGTAAAGGAAATAACTAATGTTTTTGACAACACAATTTCAAGAAAACCTGATATCTTAACGTGCCCCTGGTGTTTTGTTTAATTGTCGTGGTTTCTCTGCAGTAGTGTGGCATTGAAACCTTTGTAATTTTAACATTAGTACAATTAAAAAGTGAAACATGTATTCTGGTTTCATCACTATGCTGCCCTCCACAATTTGAGTTTGCTTTTGCACATTTTGTTTCACTAGTTCTGTTTTCTGTGCTGTAACTGTTGGTAATGACCCAGCTAGAATGGACAAATTAAATTGTTTGCAGTACTACAATATTTCATATGAGCAATGACTGTGTTGCACGACTCAAATTGCCATCACAGCAAACACAACCAGTGAAACAGATGTTCATGTTCTTGTTGTAGCCTGTGATAGTTTGGGTTTTGAATTAGGAATGCTACATTTTTTTGGTACATCCTCTGCAGCTGAGTCATTACAAACAGTTGCAGCACAGAAAATACAGCCAGCGAAACAGTGTGCATAAGTGAACTCGAATAGTGGAGAAATGCGTAGTAACCCAACTTAAATTGTTGTCTACTGAAAAGCATCCATGTGAATACCAATTACTTGAAATGTGTATGGTATCTCAAAAGAACATTTGGCATAAAATGATTCTTTCCTCAGAATGTGCCTAGGCATTAACAGTATTTACACTTACAATAAAATAAACAGTTCTCAGAGAGAGAACAAGAAATTAGTAAAATCTTGATGTACTGCTGGATTTTTGCCACAACTCATTGCATTGAGAACAAACCCATACAAATTTCATGTATAACTGTATAGTGTATTATATAGCAACTCCCTTTATTATTCTGTCTTACATATTATTCTGTATATGTGTGTATATTGGTTATCAAAGAGGTGTTGAATATTTATATTAAATTCTGTAATGTGCAGTGATATTTATTTAAAGTTATAGTGACACTGTTCCAACAGTGAAACTGAAAAATATTGATTGTAAAGTACTTAAAAGTGCTGTAATTTTTGTGCTGTGATGTTTCATGAGATGCTTCTCATGTCATAGTAATGGATATTGATTGAAAAGACAAATGTGCCACAAGACGGACTGGACTACATTAAAATTTATCTTGCAGTTGCCAGATTTTGCCAATTCTAACACAACAGTTCAATCTCACTTATCACGGTGAATTTAAAACCTAATATTGTGCAGTTGTGTTGAGTCAAATGCATAAAATTGAAATTTGTGATAATTAAATGCAAGATCTAAGAGTAATTTTTTTACATAGCAATATCCTGAAAGTGGAACTTGATCTCCAGCATTACTGACGATTAGTGCTGTATCTTGAGGTGTAATTCAGAGAGACTTATTTTTTCAGATTTTTATGTATGGAAATACTTATTTTTTTAATACTTCCCAAAAGTATTTGATTTTAAATCAATTTAGAAGTTGTTTAGCACACTGGGTTTTTTAGTTAAGTGGTGAAGTATATACATACTTGTAAATTGTAGAGTAAATGTTCTGTTATGTCAGTAAAGCTGCAACTTTTTGTTTACAATATTTGTAATTGTAAATGTCTTCTTTAATGTAATGTTGAGAAAGAATTGTTTGATTGTTGGAAGTAGTACATGTTGAAATATAATTCGACAGTTATATTATTCTTGTTTAATGTTTGGGCTGTGCTCTAGCATATTGGAAATAAAGATTTTTAAATATTTTTTTTATTTAGAGTAATTGTTTACTCCTTGAATTACACCCTATAAGTGTCCTGTGGTACCTGAACTAGCACAGGTAATTTTTGAATGAATGAAATCCCATACTTCTTGACAGTGTAGGGGAACAGTGAGGGAGACCCACACTGCCGTACACCATAATTTTTAAATGCTTTTGAAATATGAATGTGAATTATAGTAAATTTAAGATGAAATATGTAAGAATTTGGAACAGCACCCACTACCACAGATTCTACATCCTTAAATTTTAAAAATTTTTTCACGCATTTGTATTATCAGTTGGTTATGTTAGTTCTTTTTTTGGGGGGGGGGGGGGGGAGGGGGGGAGAGTATAAACTCTTTCATCCCTCGTTCCCATTGCCAGTTAATATACTGTAACTAACCTTTCAATAAAGAAAACATGAAGTTCTGTCTGCTTGTTACAAATGTCATGTGCATTATTGCAACTATGCCACAGATTTGTTGCCAAGTCAAAGAAATTAGTCTTTAAAAACAGAACAGAAAAATTCAAACACAGTACATATGAAAGAACAATCTTTCTCTAAGAATATAAGAACTCCCATTATTACAAAATGTTTATCAGTCATGTGTAACTGTCAAGTAGTTAAAACAACCAGATCGATAGAACAGTGCGCGCGCGCGTGCATGTGATACTACCTTGGATCTCCATTGGTGGAAGTAGGCCTATTATTTTTATTCTATAGGCATACAGCACCATTTTACTACTGTCTGAAATAATTTAGAATAGGTTGCACCTTTTGTAAACAATCATCTGGTTTTGAGTGTCCTGGGTATTTATTATACAGATAGTGCAAACTAAAAAGTAACATGTTAATTACATGAAGCAGATGGTATTCTGTTCACATAAATACTACAAATAACATCCAGTATATGCGCGTACACACACACACACACACACACACACACACACACTCTCACTCTGAGGTTTGCTAGTGTGCATTTGTATTCAGAAATTCTGTGGAAATGTGTAACAAACCTCCCATCAATCTCTTCATTTTTCCAGTCATGAAATACCAGTAAATATTCCTAACTTTTTGGGATTAGAGTTTAACACAAAGCTCTTTTAATAATTATCAATGTCAATATCAAGGCCAACACGCAGCTCTGTTGCAACAAATGCAAAGCATTTTTCCTCATGTCATTAAGAATTTATTTATAAAAACCACCCATCCAGAATGTGCAGCATGTACATCTACCTGTAACATTTATGCATTTTGTATATATTGTGTAAATAACAAGCTCCCCATCAAAGAATTGTTCATTCACAGATACACATCTTGATACACTTGAAATAAATTGGTATAGATCATACTTTGTGTAATTCATCATCTGATTTTGAATGTGCTGAGTGTGGAATTTTAACAAAATGTAATGAGTATAAAATAATGGTATATCTGCCTGTGTTCATACCCATTGCTATGCCTCTTTCCAAACAGCAGATCTCTCAGAGTAATCTTAAAATTTGTCCAATTACAAGTCTCATGTCTGTAATAAAATTCCCACGAAAGTGTTTCATATAGTCTTACAGGTTTCTTATCACAAATTCTAAACCCGTCCATAATTTCACTACATTGCCATTTGTTTCACGAACTAGAATCTGAATCGTGTCCTCTGTCAGCACTGGGCTTAATATATTCCTCCCTACTTTGAATAAATTTAATTTTTTTTCTTTCGTGAACAGAAGTTATTGCATACCATGTGGATTCTTATCTCACTCCATTTGCTTACTTGTGCCAGTGCAGGTTCTTGATCATCATAAATTTCATCAGTCATTGTACATACTTCCAATTCTTTAATGTCACAAAACATATTTGAAAGTTGCACTGACACATCATCATTGTTATGCCAGATTTCTGCATTTTCAAAAATTTAGTTTTCCTAGTCTGTTTCCCTCCCTCTGAACTCATAATCACTATCTTGTGATGCACTTAGCAGTTGATCATCAGTAAATTTTTCATTGTTCCTCCCTTAACATTATTGTGCCAAATGTTGTTTGGCCACCATTTCAAATAACAGATATATCAGACAACTAAGGACAAGAAAACAAAACTGTAGGTGGGAGAATGTTCTCTAACACTGTCAGTTGCTTGCATAAACACGTGTGCAGCTAGGTAGTTATAGGAGAATATGGGCTCAATAGTAGGAATGAGAGAGGAGAAAGACTTCTTGAGGTCTGCAAGAAACTTCAGCTGGAATTAGCAAATACAGAAGTGCTAGAAAGAAGGTACACTTGGAGACATGGAATGATACCAGTTGGTTAACATCATGGGGAGACAGATTCTGAAATCAGACACTGGATTCTGTCATACCAATGATCACAGTTATACTGAACGGACTGAACTTTGTCAGTAATAATCGGTGGGTAATGAAGTTGTCTACTGAAGTATTGAGGAATGATGTGTGTTTGAAGTTGTCTGAGGCTGTATGCATTGTTATAATGAATAGCTCAGCTGTACTGCAGGTTTGATGGCATCATTGGGTCAATTAAAAAAAATAAGAATTTGTATTAAAAGAATGAGAGGTACCTTGCCCAATAATACATTCTGAGCAGTGAATGAAGTTTTCGTCTATCATGACTACATTGGTAACAAACAAATCTGACTATATAATGAAACAAATTGTTATTTCTCCTTTTCTACAGGAGAATAATCTTTATTTACTTTTGTTAGGTGATTCTGTCCACATTCCATGGGTTTCACATGCTGCCAGGATATCCTCATTACAATCATTGATATTCTATTTCAGTACTTAATTATTAGTTTATCCTTTTTTAAACTTCAGATCTATTTGTTAATCTATTGCTGAGGACAAGACCTACTGGGAGAAACAAAGGGGATTGGGCCAGCATTACTTAACAATGTACAGTGCTCACTTTATTAATTCTACAAATAGGAATATCCCCCTTCTAAATGGAGAACATGGCATGTACAATGTAATCAGTTTGAGAAGGTCATCTGTAAGCATGTCTTGCTCACAAAAGTGATTTGTTGTGATCAATATTGACATATTTAGTGCAATTCCTTATCCATTAAGAAAGTTTCCTTCATATGGTTGTACGATATATTCACAACAATAGGTCTCATGTTATAAATTTCGCAGTTGTGCTTTTGATTAAAGTAGCTGCAAAAAGTATGTGGAGATCAATAATACACAGATCAATGGAAGAAAAGTATCCTATTGCCTTATTAAAGTTTGTCATCTTTATATTGTGGTGGCCTGTAAGAACCTTTCAATACCTCAACTGTTGGGGCAAAAAGAATTGGACAAATAAATGGAGGAAACAGTATTTATATTGTACAAGACCAACAGCTTGCACATGGCTAGTCATAGTGATGGGTAAAGAATGAAATGCATCACTACCATTTCAATTGTAGCTCTGTCTTTCATTTCATTTAGTCAGTTTACATTGTATAAATGCTGTCCAATATTTGTATGGATGAAGTCCAATAAATAAGTTTCCCTATTCTGTATAAAAAAACATTACACACAATTTATCATACTGAAATGATTTTATTGGCATTGTACAATGCTCCTGTTACTTTTCTACATAGTCATGTTTTTCCAAACATTTTTGGTAACATGACAATTTTTTCCTAACCAGTGCTGTACCAGGTCAAGTCCTGTGCTCGTAACCAGCTGTTCACTGTTGATGGGACTTCATCATCAGCTGAAGTGCTTGAGTTGTGTGAACACATGTGAAATCGCTTGGGGGCAAGATCTGGTGAATATTGAGGATGCAGGAACACTTCCCAGTTGAATCTTCTGATCTCAACTTGGGTCATTTGAGCTAGATGAGGCTACGCATTTTCATGAAGGAAAACAACTTAGCCTGACAAAAGTCCAGGACATTTTGTTTTGATGACATCTTACAGATTCCTCTGCATTCATTGTTATTGCCATAACTTTTCCTGCCAAATGTGTGACCTTTGCCCATTTTGGGACACTTTCGCCACATTTCTTCCACACCACACCCGGACGTTTTGTCTCAGAAGTCAAACTGTGGATCAACGTCTTATCCCCAGTAACAAACCATTTGACGAGCAACTCTCCCACCCTCTGACGCATTTCCAGAAACATTCGGGCCAAACCTGTCCATTGCTGCTTGTGGATATCACTCAGCAATGTCACACCCATCTTCTACAGACTTTTCAGTAGTGAAGATGGCCTGTCAGTATCTGTGCAATGAATGAGCACATACAATTGTAGGCCCCAGAGGTAATGCGACAATCTTCCTCCATAATACTGTGATCGCTATAATGGCGTCATTACATGTCACAGTTGAGGGCATCCCTATGTGCTGTTCATTGTGCACATCTTTACACACTTCCACAAACTATACCCATCGACATCAAACCATCTGAACACTCACACTGCCTCCCCCATAGATAAAAGTTAACTCCTGAGAGACATCAACAGCGAATGCTGTGAAAAAAACGCAATGTACTTGTAAGACAGAGTGAGCATTGTCAGCATGTACCAGTCAAAGTTCCAATCCTCAGGTCATAGGTACAATTTATTTTGCAGAGAAATAAAATTGGGAAACTTACTTATTGGATGGCCATCATACAACAGATATGTTTCGAGTGACATACAAAGACAGAAACCAGAACATACTTTTACATTGGCAAAATAATTAAATATTATGACGAACAAATTTACAACATATGCAGAATAATATTAAATATGCATAATTAAAAATCTTCAGGCTCACTGCACTACATCATACACAGTACTCACAATACACACATCATATGATTTTTTTTAATTCTATAGCAGTAAGAATTTTAGTATACTATATAATAAAAGTACCTCTGCAGCAGTGATATTCTTACACAAAACAGATTCTTCCCATGCCTTAATGTGGTTATGTCACAGCATACTATTTTGTACAGAAACAAAAAGTTCTTCCCAATTTACAAAAACAATACTAATTGACCAGAACCCAGAGAATGTGACAAGTTTTTATTTTACATTTAGTCTATGAATCTGGCTGCAAAGATTCCTTCACCTTACACCAACATCTGGGGATAAGATGATCCTTCAAAATGCTTATGTAAGTGGTCATTTCTTTTATGCTCTTTATGCTTAGTGGCAGTCTGTTAAAAAAATAAGCTCCCTGTGCTTATTAGGTCTTTCAGCCTTTTGCTGCAAATGTTGTAATTGTGTTGTCTTCATGAGAGTGTCTGTTTAATGGTGCTGCACAGTTTATCATTAAAGCAGAATTGTCTCATTATGTACAAAAGAGCTACAGTTAATATTTTAAATCCTTTAAATTTATTTACACAGCACCTCAGCAGTGTTAGTTTCCTTATGCATATTATGGCTTCTTTTCAGAGTTTAAAAATTCTTTTAATGTGTGTGTGATCCACTGCACCTCCCCATGTTGGTATACAATACAATACATGTGGGAAGATAAGTCCATAGTACACTTTAAGTAATATTTTTGTATCCACTAAAAAAGGACATAGAAAAAATTACAGACACAATCCGTAAAAGGTGGGTACGATTTTATGGTCACCTCAAATGAATGAACGGAAGTAGGTTAATCAAAAATATATTTCTCTTTTTTGACTCAAAACCAAAAACTATGATGCCATGGTTTAAAAACCCCAAAGAAGACCTCCAGATGCTACATATCAAACCCGAAGATGACTACTTTTCCAAAAGAAGATAGTGACAAATGGAATAACCAGAGCCAAGCAACCGAAAAGACGACATGGTGTCCTTTGGACAGAAGAGCACAAGCAGGCCCACTCACAATGAATGAGGGAAATCTGGACTCAGAAAAAAACCAGGCTCAGTGCGACAAGACTTTACATGGTCCTAGATAGCCCCCAACAAATAAACAACAACAACAATAATAAAGGACATTTTCTTCATCAGAAATACGTCTGAACTTATTTTTGGGCAGATCTTGCCAAAATGGTTTTTCCATGTCAATAATGTTTCTTTTACTCTATAGCAACAATCTTCTATTTTGCCTTCTGGCTATTGGTTTCGATACACAGTACCATCCTGGGACCACTCAGTCATCACACTCACTTCTAAAGTAAGTGTCTCATCCTCCATGCTAAGAATAAAATCCCCTGTTTTTCTAGTTCTGTTTGTTCAAAATTTTGTGCATATAGTTTTCTTTTTATTTATGAATTGGTTATTTCCTCTGAAATATCTTTCTGCCTTTACCATTCCTCACTGGCTCTCCTTACCAAGTGCTTTACCATATCACTACACACTAACAGAGTTCCTGACTGTACATAGTCACATTTTCATTCAAAGCAGTGTGAATGTATTTTACATACAACACAAAGAGTAGAGCTCCTAGTATCAAATCCCAAGCTACTCTGTACTTTACTTCCAGAAAATCGGACTAGACAGTGTTTTGGTATTATAAGATCTATATTTTACTTCTAAACACTGCTGTTTGTTTTCATCAAAAGTTTTTATAATGTTAGCAGCTTTCCCTCTTATGACATAGCAGTGTAATTTCTCTAGGAGAATTCTGTGGCAAACACAACTGAAAGCTTTCTAAATGTCTAAGAATATGTTGGATACTTTCCTCTTATCATCCAAAGCCTTAATTATGATTATTAGGAAACTTACCACTGCTGTCTTTGTGGATCTCCACTTTCTAAAAACATGCTATGATACCATTTTTCTATGCTAATCATTCTGTCAGTACAGACTGCATCTACTATTTTAGACAGAACAGTTGTAACAAGTTATGGGTCTGTAGTAGCATGGGTCTCCTTTAAATATCGGTACTACTTTGCTCCATTATGAGCAAACTTCTTCATTACCAGGTTTATCAAAAATGTCAGAGGTTTGGAAGACATTTATCACAGTATTTAATCATTTTTTATAATATGCCATCGACTCAACTTGTAACTTTTTTAGTGTCCTAATAATATTTGAAATTTCAAGTCACCTGTTGGAAACAGAAATAAACTTTCAGTCACCCTTTTGGGTCCTCCCATGCTCTTTGGTACTGCAATGTTGTGTTTAAGCAGTTTCTCAACTATTAACATACAATGCCGATTGAAAGTATTACATACTTCTCATGGATCTTTCACTTCCTTCCTCTCTCCTGTTAATATTTTAAGATACGATTATTTCATATTGTCATTGATTTAATTCCAGACTGTTTTTAGAGGTTTGAAATCTACTTCCAGTTTTTGGCAGCTAGATTTTGCTTTTCTTTTTTATTGTAGAATATGCTTTCCTCATCCTGCTGTAAGCCTCGTGACTGGCCTGTCTTCTATCTTTTAAGTAATTTTCATGTACCTCTATCAGATCATTTTTAGCTTTTTTAAATTTCCACAGTGATTCATTTCTTGTTTTGTTTATCAGTAACAGTTCTCATTCAGTCTGTCCTACCAGTAAAGATCATAACCGCTTAGCACAGGTGAGTTGGATGTGTAGATCTCCTGGTGGGTGGTGTGTTTCCCCCCCTCCCCCAGTAATAATAGGTAAGTTGATATACTCCATCTGTCCAGAATGTTCTGAGACTGATTTTATACCTGGTGTATAGACAACAACAGCCCAGTAACTATGGTGGCAGCTTATATTAACAACTGTAAACAACGGATATGCTTTCAAACAGTCCACTGTGAGCAGGCTGTGTTATTTAGTGGACACAGTGCTGTAGTGTGGCAACACTGTGTCACTAATCACACTGGAACAATGAACTGAACATCTCAAAATCAAATAAGTGTAAAGGACATTCTCCAGAATGTTTCAAAGAAGATAAAAGTGTGTGTGTGCAGTTCGTCCCACACACCTTGACTCCTGAACATAAATGATGATGCATGGATGCCTGCCACAACTTGATTCAAATGCAACATGTCGAATGTTCTTTTATTGAAAAAGTTATCAGATGTGACAAGATTTGGTGTTATCAATATGAACCTACGACAAAACGACAAAGTACAGAAATTCACATGAAAAGTCAAAGCTTTGACTTCATAACCAACATTAAAGCTAATGGGATGCCCAAGTTGAACAACATCCTAAACAAGGACTTTTCTGACAGTTTTACTTAGTTGTACGAACATTGTGTGTGTTGTACTCAGTGAGGGGGAAAGACTATGTAGAACACTTTAAGTGTTAAAAATACCAAGTTAACTTTTCTTTGTTTTTAATGCAATTTTATTAGCTCATTTTCTTGTCTGTCAATTCGGTACAAATTTTGGAATTTATTTTGAACTAACTAATTTTAAACATAGCTCAGAACTGGATGGTAATGCAATATGAACTTCCTTTCTTTTCTGATGTGTGGCCATTACCTCCTTTTCCTGTTCTAGTTGGAAATAGTTCACAGGAGGAACAATTGCAGACAAGCCTCTGTGTGAGCTCAAAGCTCTCTTTTCACGAGATATGCATAGGAGGAAGCAATGTGCTGGTGAAGCCAGATGAAGAGAAACTGAAATAAATCTGAAAATTTACCACAGGTTTCTGTTGTAATCTCATCAAATTGTTTGAAATTAATTGAACAGTTCATGCACATGACTAAAACGCAGAAAATAATTATTTAAATAAAAACAAATTTTTAATATACCACATTTTAAATCAGACTATGCAGATTCCTGACTCCATACAGGTAGCCCTGAAAATTTGTGACTGTGAATTTTAAATAACTATGGACAGTCTTTCATAATTTCAAACAAGAACTGTGGGGCACATGCAATACATAATTGATGCATGAATAGTTCACCTCCTTGCTACTATCTATTGCTCGCACCTCACATTTCTCATTTTAAATCCTACAAGTATTTACATAGCTATTCACTATCACAAATTTTCACGACTATCTGTATGGGGTTAAGAATCTGTATGGGGCTAAGAGAAATTATTTTATACTTTCTACTCTGATGTAAAAACATGGTATATTAAAATTTCATTTTTATTTAAATAATTTTATTTATACAGTCTCGAAAGTTTGTGGACTAACAAGATAATTGAGTGTTTGGTGATAACAATGCACACATTACTGAGTGCATGCTTAAATATGAAGTTTATGTTTATGGATTACTTTGGTCTTTGTTGAATGGCTTCAGTACTTGGCTGAACAATGTTTTATGGGGAGGGGGCTGAGCAGCTCAAACTGCTTTCTTATCTTTGCACAGCTTTCATCATAAATTATATTTCTTCGATAAGAAATGGGCACTCGTTTTAAAATAAAATGACTGCTTGAATAATTGGCACATATCTTACTTGATAAATACAGAGCATTTGGATGAAACAAGCTTCAAAATTTCCACCTGGCTAAACTGATTTAGGTTTCCTGTGACTTCCCTGAATCACTCAGGGAGGATGTGTGAATATTTTTCTAGAACATACCACAGTCGGTTTCCTTCCACATCCTTATCCAACTGAGATTGCGCTCTGTCTCTAAGGACCACTCCATCACTGGGGCATTGATCTGTAACCCAACTTCCTTTTGTTGTGGCGAACAAGGTGTTTCTGTCCTTACTACAGTGCCCCTGACTACAGTGGAATTTGAATCCAACAATTGTATTCCTACATTTTTGATACTAACTGCAATGGATAACTATCACTGTGACAGTGGTGAAAGTACGTATGGAGACAGCTGTTTCCTGCAAAACATCACACTTAACTTAACGTCATTGACAAATAGAACAGCTTGACTTACAGTATCTCATGCTCAGTGACATTTCACTGCAACACCTTTGCTTGAATTAAATCTGTTGTGTTCTTTTGCAATAACTGGATACTCACCAAGCTGATTCTCTTTTATGGAACATGCAGTGGTCAAAAATTGGAGAATCTGACAGGGGTATTGACATTTCATGGTCTTGTGCACCTCTTAATTGTGTTAGCCACTCCCTCTAATCATATGAGAATAATTTCTCAGAAATTCCGTTACCAATTTTGTGTATAAGAAAAGCGTTTTTACTTATGGTGGATAGTATTTTATTAGTTTTAATTGCTGGTGTACCATCAAGAATAATTACTGACATATATATCAATTTTCTTAAGTGGAGAGATTGGTTGGTTGGTTGGTTGGTTGGTTGGTCTTGGGGGAAGGAGACCAGACAGCGAGGTCATCTGTCTCATCGGATTAGGGAAGGACGGGAAAGGAAGTCGGCCGTGCCCTATGAAAGGAACCATCGCGGCATTTGCCTGGAGCGATTTAGGGAAATCACGGAAAACCTAAATCAGGATGGCCGGATGCGGGATTGAACCATCGTCCTCCCGAATGCGAGTCCAATTTCTAACCACTGCGCCACCTCGCTCGGTAAGTGGAGAGAGACATCAGTAGTACACACATGAACTAAGAATTTGAGATATTAGGTGCCTCACACAACTGAATATGCCCAATATGACTGCCACATAGAAGGTACACTAGAAATTGCAAATGCAGTGAAACTTGGTTACAGTACAGACACCACCTCAGCACATGCCTCAGCTTTAGGCTAACATTTTTCTTTTAAAAGACTTATACTGTCAAACTGCGCAAGTTAAGCCATACGACTCGATTTGTGTAATCCAATGTTTTTCACAGCCTGCCAACAATGTTTTGTAGTAATTTGGAACTGCAAGCTTGAACCAGTCTGCAGCTCAAAAATTTTGCAGCTGTTTGTCCCTCGTTCATACTAGAAAGTTTTTACACTATTACAAGATTTTGTCATCCCTCCCTCCTGCCCCCTCCCCTTGAATCGTTGAGTGGTCTAGCCTTCAGGGCACACACAAACTTCATATTTGAATCAGCAATTAAAAAAAGACTACCTTTCTCTTTTGACATTCTACTCTTCATTTATGCATGTGTGTGAGTTTTGTATACATCTGATGAAGGACTTTGTCTGATAGCTTATAAAATCAAGCAGTCTTCTTTCAATATACCTGTATGCCATTCAACACCAACTCTATGTGGTGAGTAGCAAGCACTCTATCCTATTCCATATTATTGTATACTGTCCCAGATTTTCCACTGTACAACATTAAAGTTTTGTTCTTGGTGCAAAAAATGAAGCAACTGCAACATTAGACATCTTTGGAATGTACACAAAATTTATTGTGTTCTTCTTGGGTGTGCATCAATTTACTCTTTACATCTCCCTTCAACGCTGCACTATGTTTCCTGTTGGTTAACTGCAACAGATAGTAATACAGATAACCTTCAAGTACCTAATTTTCTCAAAAATCCTGAAAGTGCCAAGAATGAGACTGCATTGCTTTTACTGATGTGTGCACCACTGTTTTTATCACATTTTATGGGTGAGTACATACTCAGTTTTATTATTTCAACCCACATTAAAAGATTGAAAAATACAGAACACCTTAAAGTGTCTTTTTATTTACCTATAGTACTTTGATGCAAGTGTGTCCCTTTTCACCATCCAACAATAATTACTTAACATAGAAGCATTCTATTTCCCTTTGTACTTTTACTTCATCAGTCAAATGTCACAGTAAAGTGTTCACCATCTGTATCACTAATATCATCACAATTTGGTAGGAAGAAATCCATGTGCAATTACAATACATGCCTTTTTAATGATTGCAGCTATTCATACATGCATATCAGTCATCTTGAAGTTACTTGAAATTTTCTGATTTGAAGTTTTCTGGAAAACCTTTTGAAACAGTCTTAAAGGTTTTCCTTGCTGCTGCTCCGTTCCCTTCACATCTAATTAAAACTGAGTGTCTTTACAAAACACTCTGTTATATGGACTGAAAAACACACGTCCTTCCACTTTCTTAAAACTGAATTGAGGAACTTTTGCCACAAGTGATTGCAAGCCATTTACAATTAAAGCTTTTACAAAATTCTTCATAAGCCCTAATTTTATACATATTGCCAGAAACAAAACTTTTTTAGACTGTATCAATGGTCCATGTACAACATTTTTCATTCCAAATGTCAATGACAGTCTCTTTGGCCAACTTTTCTTATGATTAGCATTAAAAAAAAACTCTAGCACAACCACTCCACTCATACAGCAAAAAGTACCTGGTGTATTCAGATTACAGTCCCAATAATGGTACAAACTTTAAATCCCCACAAACCTATTCGCCATATTCAATGCTTCTGTCAAACCATCTTTGTCTTTGCAGTATACGAGGTCCCCTTAAATTTTAAAGAACTGTTCCAATTCTTTAGTTGTATTGCAAAAGGTTAGACAAACACACAATACAGCATATGTGCGGTGCCCCAAATTTTGTCCTGATCCCTCATCTTGCAGCCAAAATAAAAGAACAGTTCTTTTTCATAGAAGGCATAAATGAAGACCCTTCCCTGCCCATGACACTACTGATCACTTGATGAACACTTGCAGAGCATTTACCGAGCCACTTGATAATATGCTATGAAAATCATGACATGCTCAGATGGTGCTGCCAACTTCTTATATGTGGGGCCTGATATTAAGTGAAATAAGCTGCAATTTCAAAACTAGAGCTAATATGAAAATTTTAACTTCAGCTTTAAATTTAGTTTCACCAAATTAGCAAAGTTTAGCTGTTCTGATTTTCATTTTTTTTTGTATTGAATATTGTGTGCCCCAGGACCGCTACGGTAGCTGAGAAGGCCCTATGGGAACCCTGAAACGTGACGGCTAACGGGGCTCTGGTGAAGCTGCGATAGGCCTAGCAAGCCAGTAGTGGATAAATCAACTGCTTTCAAAAAGGGAACATGCCTCGGATCACGGAACGGATTTAAAGGAAACGGACCAAGCAATGGAAAAGGATTACGAGATGGTTTACGGCTGGGCACCTTAAACGTAAGGACTCTAACTGGGAAGTTAGAAGAAATTGTAGAAATGATGGAAAGGAGGAAATTGGACATCTTGGGACTTGCTGAGACTAGGTGGAGAGGAGTTGGTGAAAAACCACTAAGTAAAGGATGTAAACTGTACTGGATAGGGAATGAGAGGGGAAGAAATGGAGTGGCAATAGTGGTCAGAGAGGGTCTGCAGGAGGAGGTGGAAGGTATCAATGATCGAATGATAAAAGCCAGAGTACGGGTGAAAGGAAAAAGCATTGAAATCATCCAAGCATATGCCCCACAGGTGGGGTGTACAAAAAAGGAGAAGGAGGAATTTGAAGATGACATGCAAAAGCAGCTAAATGGAGGAAATCAGATTATAATAGGGGACCTCAATGCACATGTTGGCACAGACAGGAAAGGATTCGAGGAGATAATGGGACCAGAGGGCTGGGGGAACCGAAATAGAGAAGGAAAATTGTTGCTGGAATTCTGCAAGAGGAATGGGCTGGCGATCGCAAATTCGTGGTACAAGAAGAGGAGTAGTCACAAAATAACTTGGTACAGTGGGGACTGGTCCCAAACTTCAGTAGTAGACTATGTACTAGTGGATAGGCAGATGATGAGCAGCCTCACAGATGTTAAGGTCATACCATCTGAGGCCTTAGACAGCGACCATCGGCTGTTGGTAGCCACCCTAAGAGAGAAAAAAGATAGGAGGGCAACAGATATACAGGAGAAAAGGTTGAAGACATGGATGCTGAAAGAGGATGAACGGAGGACCCAGTACCAGACACTGATCAGGAAGAAGCTGCCAAAGGAAGACCAGAGAACAGTGGAAGAAGAATGGGGCGATTTTAAGAGGGCTCTAGTTGAGGCAGCTGAGACTGTGTGCGGAAGAACTAGCACAAAGAGGAGAAGTAGGGAAACCCCATGGTGGAACAACATATGTAAAGAGGCAGTACTTCGAAAGAACAAAGCCTTCAGAGAATGGTTCCAGACCCGAACAGAGGAAGCTAGGGTAAAATATAAGGAAAGCAAGAAAGCGGCACAGACCATAGTAA
The DNA here is from genome assembly GCF_021461385.2 of Schistocerca piceifrons. Lineage (NCBI taxonomy): Eukaryota > Metazoa > Arthropoda > Insecta > Orthoptera > Acrididae > Schistocerca > Schistocerca piceifrons. The sequence continues at coordinate 774,219,067 of NC_060149.1, forward strand.
GGGCGGAGAAGAAGAAGTGGATGGAAAAATGGACAAGAATGTTAGAAGAGGACAGTGAAGGGAACAAAAAAGTACTTTACACCATGGTAAGAAATAAGAGGAATGACAGAAGCGAGTGCCTGAGGATCATGGATAATAATGGAAGAGTTGTGGAGGAAATGCATGAGCTCAAAAAGATTTGGAAGGAGTACTTTGAAGATCTGTTGAATGCTGCCAAGCAGGTAACTAACAGCGATGGAGAGCCTAAGGCAGCAGACGATTATAATAGTGGGGAAATTGATGATCTAACTTGGAATGAAGTGGAAGAAGCCATAAAGAGGATGAAAGGGGGCAAGGCACCAGGTTTGGACGAAGTAACAGTGGATATGATACGAGCAGCAGGAGAAGTAGGAACCCAGTGGCTATACAGAGTGCTGAGGGTGGTGTGGAAGGAGAACAGAATTCCTGAGGATTGGAAGAAAGGAATTATAGTCCCGATCTTCAAGAAAGGGGATAAAAGGAGATGTGAGAACTACAGAGGAATCACCCTGCTATGCCACTGTGGAAAAATCTATGAAAAGATGCTGGAGAAGAGAATAAGAAGCAGTATTGAAAGTAGACTGCAAGAGGAGCAGTACGGTTTCAGACCGGGAAGATCAACAACGGACCTCATATTTGCGGTAAGGCAACTGCAGGAAAGGCACTATGAGTACGGGAAGGACTTAATCATGGCCTTTTTGGATATTGAGAAGGCGTATGACAGTATCTGTAGGGACAAGCTCTGGGATGTGCTGAACGCAAAAGGGATAGATGAAGAGATTACACGAAAAGTCAGAAAAATGTATGAGGGAAGTGAGAGTTGTGTGAAAGTGGGGAGGGAACGTACTGCATGGTTCAAGCTGGAAAATGGGCTGTGACAGGGAAGTGCACTTTCGCCTTTATTGTTTATTATTGTTATGGATGAAATCCTACAGCAAGTATCAGATGCAATTGGAGATCATAAAATGAAAGCAGTGCTTTTTGCCGATGACCTGATGTTATGGGGAAATTGCGTGAAGGAGGTGCAAGAGCAGTTAGATGCATGGGAGGCAACGGCAGCACAATATGGAATGCATTTCTCTGCAAAGAAAAGTGAAATAATCGTCACAACAAGGAAGAAGAATAGGCCAAATGTGGATATAACTTGTGGAGGGGAAAAACTACAAGTGGTAGAGAACTTCAAGTACCTGGGAAGCGTGATTGAAAGTAAGGGGGGAAACGCAATGGAAATAAATGAAAGATGCAGAAAAGCAGGGCAGTTCTACAAATGCATTAGGGGGCTTATTTGGAGCAAGGAGGTGCCACAGAAATCCAAGGGAATTATATACCGAACCTACTTTGTCCCCATATTGACATACGGAAGTGAGACATGGGTAATGCACAAAAGCGACAAAAGTAGAATACAGGCTAGTGAAATGAAGTTCCAGAGGAGCAGGTTGGGTGTAACAAGACGAGACAGATTGCGAAATTTGTATGTGAGGGAAAGACTAAAGGAGGAACCAGTACAGGACAGGATAGAAAAATCAAGACTGCAGTGGTATGGACACATGAAGAGAATGGATGAGGGAAGAATTCCAAAGAGGATGTTTGATCTGCAACTGGAGGGGAAGAGGCCCAGAGGAAGACCAAGAGATAGATGGGTGAAGGGAGTGAAGGAATGTGTGATGAGAAGAGGAGAGAACTGGACGAAGGTGGAAGAGGGGGAATGGTGGAAAGACAGAACACGGTGGAGAGGCTTGTGTTCCCGACAGACCCAGCCAGTGGCTGGAAACTGTCCAAGATGATGATGATTGTATTGTATTGTAATATTTAACGAAGGTTCATCTTACGCTTGGTGCTGCTGATAACAAATGCATTTAACACCATGCATGCATAAAACCAGATGAATGCATAATGAAGATATGAATGACCTGGGTCATACATCAAAGAACAATGAAATCACAGCTAACTACAAAGAAAGGAGGAGGAGGAGGAGGAGGAAGTGTTTGTTAACAGTGCCTAATAGATATGACTTGATCTTTCATACACAGCAAAAACCTTTTCTGCATCAGACAGAATAAGACTGATAATTGATTAGTATATACCACATCAATACACTTAACACATATGCCACATCTATGATAAGTTATTTGTCTTACGTGACAACAGGTTCATCGGGTAATCAGCCACTGAGAATGTTCGTAATTTTTTTAAGCATTTGCCTTCCTAGAGCAAGGGAGTCAGAAGACAAAAGATCACCACTGTTTCTTGCATGTGTTGAGAGTTTTTGGGCGTTCAGTGGTAAGGTTATCAGCATCCAGGTCAACGGAAGCGTCCGATTCCACCCGTCCGCTTTGGTGTGTGTGTTTGGTTTCGTTTTTTGTAGTTGTAGATGTTGGTTTATTCTTATCAGTAGTTATAGTTGACCTATATAGATCAAGGGAAATGACCAATTCCAATTTTTGTAATTTTATATGTAGGTATAGGTGTTTTGGCACCATCAGCTGTGGTCAAGGGAAATGTCTAATTCCAATTTCTGTAGTTTTTGCTGTAGGCGTTGGTGTTTTGGTATTGTCAGCTGCCGTTGACCTATATAGGTCAAGGGAAGTGTCAGATTCCTGTAGATATTGTAATTTTTTTTTGTTCATTTTGTGTGTTTTGGGATTGTGGTGTGTGTGTGTGCCCCCAATTTCCCGCAGTTGTCCCATTAGTTTGATTGTATTTTTGGAGGGAGATGTTATTGTCTTATTTATACGTATTTTTGTGTTTTTTGCCGTGTGTATGTAGTGATATCATAGGCGCCATATTGGAGACGCTTAGAATAGCTCGACGCTTAGTGGCTCGAAGACTTCTTAAGTAATAGAACCCAGTACGTTGTCCTCAATGGTGAGTGTTCATTGGAGGTGAGGGTATTATCTGGAGTGCCCCAGGGAAGTGCAATAGGTCCACTGTTGTTTTCTATCTACATAAATGATCTTTTGGATAGGGTGGATAGCAATGTGCGGCTGTTTGCTGATGATGCTGTGGTGTACTGGAAGGTGTCGTCGTTGAGTGACTGTAGGAGGATACAACATGACTTGGACAGGATTTGTGATTGGTGTAAAGAATGGCAGCTAACTCTAAATATAGATAAATGTAAATTAATGCAGATGAATAGGAAAAAGAATCCTGTAACATTTGAATACTCCATTAGTATTGTAGCACTTGAAACAGTCACTTCGATTAAATATTTGGGCGTAACATTGCAGAGCAATATGAAGTGAGACAAGCATGTAATGGCAGTTGTGGGGAAGGCGGATAGCCGTCTTTGGTTCGTTGGTAGAATTTTGGGAAGATGTTGTTCATCTGTGAAGGAGACCGCTTATAAAACACTAATACGACCTATTCTTGAGTACTGCTCAAGCGTTTGGGATCCCTATCAGGTCGGATTGAGGGAGGACATAGAAGCAATTCAGAGGTGGGGTGTTAGATTTGTTACTGGTAGGTTTGATCATCGCGCTAGTGTTATGGAAATGCTTCAGGAACTCGGGTGGGAGTCTCTAGAGGAAAGGAGGCATTCTTTTTGTGAATCGCTACCGAGGAAATTTACCACCACGCACCGTATGGTGGATTGCGGAGTATGTGTGTAGATGTAGCCATTTCCGCCATATTGATGACGTCATGGGTCAAAGCAGATGGGTGGAATCTGACACTTCTGTATTCCCCAGCATCCTTACCACACTGAACTAACTGAGGATCGCGACATTCCTCCTTGGCTGCTACATCCAACCATTCCTTCCTGCAATACCCATGTGCACTTGCATCCAGTAGGAAGACACCTCCTTTACCGGGTTTTGTAGTTGAAGGAGGGTGTTCTGGATATTCTGGACTGCTAAATTATCTGCTGGGTACAAGCATTGTAGAGAGTAAAGGGCATTCAGAGAATCAGAACAGACAAGGAATTTAGCACTCTAAACACATCTCATCTACACCAGTGCCCACAAAATGGCGTATAATTCAGTATCGAAGACAGTAAAGTCTGTAGGCAGTCAGATCTTCAGGACACGATCAGGGAAAATAACAGAGCAACCAATGGAATCCCCTGTTTAGATCCACCCATAAATACAGTTAGAGAGTTGTGGTGCTTAGTTAAAGTGTTATAAAAGACTGTATTAAAAACACACACAGAAGTGCAGCCACTGCACTAAATCTAAAATTACTCTGGGCCTCTGCAGTAATCCGGGTGACAGGCAGTTACAGACCAAGATTTGGGGTGCTATGTGATCCACACAAAGAGACTCCAGCACACACTTTATGTGAACTCCAAACGGCTTCGTTTCCCATTGATGATTGGTAAAGAGGCATTCCATAGCTAGGCAAGCAATGGTACATTATGCTGGTGAATTTGGAGTAGCGAAGAACTTACATGTCTGACACACCATGAGAACACACAGACTGAGTATGGGCCTAGTCCAGCAAGCAGCCATGGCCACCCGGATCCTTTCATGATGTATAGTTTCAATGATCTTCAGGTAATAAGGCCTCATTGATCCATTGTGGCTCAGGCACTTCAAGATATTCAGTGCCTTCTGGGCGCTGGCCTTTCAGGTCCTTTAGGTGTGGTAACCACAACATTTTGGAGTAAAAAATTTGGCCCAGAAACCTCAAAATGAGTTTAAGAGGGAGAATGGTGTCCCACATATGCGGTCCATATAAATTAAAAAGACAGTGAAAATGATTATAGAGAACACACACACAGTTCTCGCAGAAAACTGTAAAACCTTCCTTTGCAGCCCACTACTCCAACCTCTTCACCGGAAGTTGCAACTGATGACTCGCTGATGCAGTACTGGAGGAAGAGCAGAGGACTGCAAAATTGTCCACAAATAAGGGGCATTGGAAGGGACTCCTTATTGTGGACATTACACTGTTAACAGCTACGGCAAAGAGGGTGGCACTTGAAATGCTACCTTGGGGAACACCATTCTCCTGCAAAAAATTATCTGACAAGACAACACCAATTCTGTACTTAAAAAAGTATCTTAAAAAGGAAGGGCCAAATAAAAATGACGAGGCGGCCACCAAAGCCCGATGGGTGCAGCTGTCTGGGAATATTGTGCCTCCAAGAAGTAGAGTACACCTTACTGATGTAAAAAAATACCCATAGACAAAGTTGTTTACATCTACAAATCTTCTTCTTCTTCTTCCTCTTCTTCCCTTCTTCTTCTTCTTTTACTACTACTAATCATTTACTTTCCTGTTACCCTCACAAACAGAGCAAGGAAAAAATGACAATCTATATACCTCCATTTGAGCCCTAATTTCTCTCATCTTATCTTTGTGGTCCTTGGACGAAATTTACATTGACAACAGCAGAAGCGATCTGCAGTCGGCCTCAAGTGCCAGTTTTCTAAATTTCCACCACAGTGCCTCACGAAAACAGCATCATCTTACCACCAAGGATTCCCATTTGAGTTCATGAAGCATTTCTGTAATACTTGCATGCTGATCAAACCTACCAGTAATAAATCTAGCAGCACACCTCTGAATTGCTTTGATGTCTTCCTTAAATTCGACCTGGTGGGGATACCAAATACTTGAGCAGTACTCAAGAATGGGTCACACTACTGTTCTATACATTGTTTTCTTTATAGATAAGCCAAACTTTCCCAAAATTCTCCCCAAAAAAATGAAGTTAAGCATTCGCCTTCTCAACCATCAACCTTACCCTTGCCTCTGATGAACATTCGCTATCAAGGACAACTTACTCCGTTCTATTACTTAATAGGTCTTCATAGGACAGCCAGCTGGATTCCTGCCTCTAGCAGGGTAAGGTTGTCAACAGTTGACAGACATCTCCAGAATCCACACTGAGAGCAATTAGGAAGCTTCTGGTCTCCAATATTGAAACCAGTCAGTTAACTATGCACTCCAAGGACTTCCTACACAGCTCATAAGGGACCACTCTGGTAACTACTGGGATATATTCAGCCCTTTCCTGGTTTGAGGAGAGGTATCGGAATTGCCTCTTGCCATGAGTCAGGAAATTAGCCTGTCAGCCATATCAAATTAAAACATTGTAAGAGGATCTCCTTTCACGCCATTTGCAAGTGCTGCAGCATGCTGTACAGGATTTGGCTGTGAGTGAGTGTCATACCGCAAGCATCGTACAGTGACGAATCCAGCTTCCACACGGAGAATGGGCAATTTTAGGATTCCAAGTGGGTGGACAGCAAGTCCATCCAACTCGACCCTCTCCACAGTGGCACAGTAATGACAGAACATTGGATCCTAGCTGGCAGAGGCAGTAGTCAGTGCAATATGCACTGCCATTGTCTGCATAATGTCTCCAGATGTTGTTTAGAGATACCCCTGTTTCAACAACACTGCTGTAGGTAACTGACTACCTTTACTGGAAATCATTCTAATAACTTCACGTACTTTTGTAGAACAAATCGAACAGTTTAGAGACTCCAGGAATGCATGCCATGACCTTTTCTTGCTCTCCTTGGTGATGCATCGAGCCTTGGCCATTACTTATGGAAAGGCTGCAAAGTTTTCTACCGTTTGGGGGCACTTGCACCATTGCAGAGCTGCACACCTGACCTGGATTACTGAACAGCACTCATCAGTCCATCAAGAAACAGAGTGCCTCCTAAGATGACCTGAGGACTTCAGGACGAAGAAGTCAGCACCATGGTGGATAACTCATGTGATGCAGTTTACCCATCCCTGTATGCTGCCACGAAGTTCAAAGTCAGCTGGCTGAACAGCGTCCAGTTGGCTCTGCTGATCACCCAACGTCACTGCATCCTTTCAGAGAGAGCTCCATCCAGCAGCTGAGTCTGGAGAGGCAAGTGGTTCCTGGAATGTAGGCCATCAGTGACTTCCCACTGAATGGAGTCCATGAGGGCTGGGGAGCAGAAAGATAGGTTAATGGCTAAGGACGACCCAGTAGCAGCACAGAAGTGAGTGTGAGAGCCCGTGTTGAGGAAGCACAGCTTGTGAGACATCATAAGGCTCTTTAAAACCCAATCCTGGTTGAGAAAATGCTTGGGGGAGTTGTTAGATCTGTGTGAGCTTCAGAATCTATCGCATCTTGTGGAGGTAGCCTCCGACACGTGTGAATTTCAACTGCAGCTGCTTGCTAGTCAAATAAGTAACCATAAGGAAAGCAGAGGAATGGCACATGCTATTTACGAACACAGAGACCCATCCCTTGGCCCTTTCCTCAGTCTGGTCATCCCTGCAATTGAGGGTATAGTCCCATAGTACTGGGGCATCACACACTTTAAAATGTGTTTCCTACAAACATCAGCACAGGGGGTGTACCTGTACTAGGACTTTCACTTCCTCAACGTGTCCTGAACCCACTAATGTTCCAATGTAATATGGGAGTCACTTCTCACATGGGTCACATTTTCACACTGTCTTTCGACCAAGGACCAGTGCCCTCAATGGGTGAAGGCTCAGTCTTGGGGCAAGATGAGTGCCCAGGCTGACAGTGAGGTCCATCAGCTTGGAAGACGAATCATGAGAAACATTGAGACATCAGAAAGAAGGACGTTGACATTGTCTGTCTATTTACTTTGCAACTTCGTGAGCAGTTGAGACTTTGCCTTTGATTTTGTGGCCTGGAGAGGCTTCACCCACAACTGTGGCACTGGTAGTCACAGTGCCGAATGGTACCCCAGACTTAACCCTAGTGGAACGCAGCTCCACTATGTCAGCAACCACAGCCTTTTCCGATGTTCCGGTGGGAGGTATGGGTTAAAAAATAACTCGAGGAGGACAGTTGCATTGATAAATGCAGATACTAGTGTTGAAACTAGCAACCACTGTCTGTGTAGTAGCATCAGTTTTCTGGACAAGTTTTTGACGAGCTTAAGCAAAAGGAGCAAGTGAATGTGAGAGACAGCATGGCCTTATACATCTTTTTGACCTTACCATACAGGATACACTTCTTAGTTTTAAGTTCTTGTATCTACCATTCTTCAAGATTTGCGCTGAAGTTCCTACCCAAATTAAAGTGCTCCCCAGAGCAATTCACATACTTCAGAGGAGATGAACAAATGACTCCTTTGTGGGGAGCCTTACCACATTTACCACAAGTCCAAAAAAAAACAGTGTGCCCAAAGTGCATTTAAAACAGCACGTTGGGTGGGGACATAAGGCTGCACATTTAAATGAAGAAAACCTACCTTGGCACAGTCTGGTAGCTTTTTGCCATTGAAAGTGAGAATGAATGAGTCAGATTTGACCAGATCATTGTCCACTGTTTTCACGATATTCTGCACATCAACAATGCCTTCTTGGGACCATTCAACTTTCAGTTCTTCTTTGGGGATGTCCACCAGATCCCTGCATAACACTATCCCTTCACTGTAGTTCAGTTTCAATGGCATATTCCCAAGGTTTTTCACTTTCTGCAAGTTTGTCACTTGGTAACCAGAGGTTTCGACTGTGTCCCCTTGTGCAAAATACTCGACAGATTTTAATGTACCTGCTATGCTCTTTAGAGATTTTTGAATGTAGAAAGGGTACTTTCTCAATTTCCCTCCTGTCATTTAACTATTAAAAACATTCTGACTTGCAGCATACATTCTGTCACTAAGACTGAATCACCCTCAATAAACTGAAAATCTGGAGTACTCATCACACGAGGTGTCTTGAGAAACTGGGTGTTGACACCTACCAGCGACCCAACCATTCCACTGGGAGGTGGAGGAGAAAATTTCAAAGGTTCCATCTGTGTCCCACAGGCAGATGCGGAAAGAGTCCATTCAGACAGAGCCCTGTTTGCCTGAGTAACACCAATGCAACTGCAGTGGGGCAGTTTCCCCAGAGATTGCATGCTAATGACTGTTCCACCTTAACAGCCACACATCTCATCACTGCGCAGCTAACATTGAGATTGAGGGTTTTTTATAGAGGTTTTTACCATCCTCGCAATCTGGGTGGTCAAGCCATAATCCCTGTTCCTGTGGCACACAACATTCCAAGCATGCTCAGAACTTGGTGACGGAGGACTGGTGGCACTTACCTGTCCCCAGCTCAGGAAACCACAGGTCGCCAACCCCATACAAAAAAAATGTTGAGCCTCTGAACCACCAATGTTTCATCTCTGCCCACTGCCAATCTTAGTTGTCAAACAATATAGCACACAGCTGTTAAAAATGCCATGAACTGGACTGGACAATTTGCAGAAATAAGTGCTATTACTGAGCACATCAGCAAGACTCTTTCAGGTTCAGTTACATGAATCATTACAACTGCATTTAATTTCTACTTACATAAATGCTCAGTACAAAGCACAAAACATATTTTATGGTGATAACACACAGAGAGGAAGGTGAAGCTGATTCCCAACAATTGTATCATCAATACTGTTCTGCCCTGCCTCTGCTTCTTATACTTTTAACTTATTTTCTCAAGCAACAGTAATCACAAGAGAAACTTATTCATATCCAATTGCAATTTACTATGTAACCTTGACAGACAACATTAAAAACTTAATTAGTCACAACCACCTATGTTCCATATACGTGCTGCGTAGACGGAGAGCAGTCCTGTTGCTGTGGCGAATGGAACATTTCTGATTGTTACGAGACTGAGGAGTCATCAGACTTAGTACTCTGTCAGCATAACAAATAAGTGCACAATACAAAAGATACAAGGGCATTTGATGATGACCAAGGTATGGGTGCCCAGTTCTCTCCTAATAGATCTTGCAGGCTTTCGATGCGCCACAATGCCAAGAGTGTATTGTGACTACTTCAAGTAAAGGAAAACTGCTTCCTCCAGAATAATTTGCCATGGACAACAATATGCTGATAACGTGTTGCTCTTGATCTTCATGGATTGTAAGAGTGGTCAATCGGAACACACTGCAGCAAATCACTCACCAATTCCAGGCTATATATATGGTACAAGAAGCCACCTATCCGCACATGTACCTTTGCTTACAGCATGTCACAGGGTATAGGCATAGGTACAAGAACACTGCCCATGAATACTTTAAGCATTGAAAAAGATCGCCTGGACTAATGAGTCATGGTACATACTGGAGTTTGATTGGACAGGGTACATACTGGTACCCACCACCGGCGGGTGGTAACTAAGCTGAAAACCACATGAAGAAACGAATCCCATTTGCCAAAGGGCACTGTTCAAAAATTAGTGGAGATATTCCCTGGTGGTGGATGCTGATGGGGCATGAACACTCCAACATCCCAATAATTTTGACATTTCGTAGTATGCATGCGATTCCATCGATAGCAGAAAAACAGGCAGCAAAACTGCAATGTATTGAGCATTCTCTCTAACATGGTACGTTGTACATATTCAGCACAGTGCTCAATATCCTGGTTAATATAATGTGTAAAGCTATGTTTTCCACAGTTCTTTGGATAAATGTTGTGTTACAATATTGGAAACCTAACTGTAGCTGAAATAACCAAGACAAGTTAAATCACTGATGAGGAAATATGATATCCAGTAAAACAACGCTAAAGTTAGGTTAACTACCATTACAACATTTCTGTTGATGTTTATTATATACTTTATTATCACTACTTTCCACAGATACAATATCAGAGGTCCCAACAAAACCTGTACTATTAAGTGTAGGCTTTCGTTGTTGGCGTCCAGTTCAATAAAATTCTGGATCTGTTGTATGAGATACAACAATAAAATCTGACTAGTTATTTGTTGAGAAACTAAGTATCCCTCTATATTTCCATGCTTGCTTCTTGGAAATGGACACTGTGGCAATGTATATTCCTGGCAGTGCAGACAATGAACTTGTTAATGACTGTCTTTTTGACCCAAAATATTATATTAAAGTGCACTTTTAGCATTAACTATCAAATGAGATTCAGTGTTAATTACTCTACATTAAATTTGTTGGCAGAACAGCTCAATTTGTCTGATTTGTCTGAAGACAGCTCTCTGATAGTAATTGAAAATATAAACTTCAGCTTAACTTTCAATGTGAGACTGAAAATCATGGAACATGTACTGGAGCTGTTAACATGAGGAACTATTTAAAAGTTGTTCTGTATTTCAAACCACCAACTGTGGTCTCTAATCAGTGTCATCTTCTATACCTTGAAGTCCAAAAATGTTATTACCTGTGTCATCCAACCAAAATATACATTAGGATTGTTAACAGAGAGGATTTTTTTTTTCCAACGGAATCGCCAATCCGTGAGATACAGGTACTGGAAAATAGATTAGTACTCACCAGATACAACAGTTGCGGAGCAGCAGACAGACAACTAAAAAGTACACACAGTGTTATGACTGATATGTATTAAGCATAAAATAAAGAAAAATTTTATTTGGTCAGTGACTGCTTCCAATTAGTTTCTTATTCCATCTTCTGTAATGGGTAATCCCTAGCGCAATTTGAAAGTTCTTACTTATCCACTACTAAAGTTACTATATAACTTATACAGCCATGCCAAATAACATGGCGGCAGACACACACTTCCTAACAAAAGTTCATTCTACTATTCACACATAACAAACTGGCCATAGCACATGACAAATCATCCCACATCTGCTAAGGACTATAAATTCTCAGTGGGTAAGTGTCATACTAATCCACAGGTCCAAGATTCAATCTTCATTCAGTCAAGTGACCTTTTCTGTCATTTCTTTCACCTCTGACAGCTATTACTTAACACTGAAAATGTCAAGCTGCACTGTGGTTTGGAGCCCATGTGAAACTGTAAATTATCCTATAACTATATGGATAAGTTAGCCTGGAGGAGAGCAAGGACATACAACTTCCAATATACAGGACCACAATTGGCACAGCAAAGTGGTGTTCAGAATACCTCTGGACTGAGGAAAATTTAAGTCAAAAAAGTTGGACTGTAATTAGAACTTAACGTCTACATTACATCTACATTAAATAATTTTGCTCACTGAATCTGTTGTTCACTGAAACTGAACAGCAAGAAAAATTCTGTAAAATCTATTTGAGAAGAACTAAGACTTTGCTTTTTGAGATAACACTTGACAGTGCTTTCTAACAAACAATGTTATCACAGTCCATAATATCTGTCAGTCTTTCAAGTGGTTTGTGCTTCCACCAATTTTATCCAACCTCTTCATAGCTTCTACACCCAACAATATCAATAATATTTTGCACATTCAAGATGTTGTCCACATCTAGGTACGAGTTTTCTTCTCTATTGCTCCTTCCTGGATGTTGTGTAATATGCCCTATTAACCTGTTAATTCTTATCCAAGTTTCTGGACAATTATCTTCCCATCTATACTATTTAGAAGACTTAACACACAAACTAAAGCATTCTACACATTTTTAAAAATTAAGTGACAAAGAAGAAACTGAAGCACATTAATCAAGTTCACATTTTGGCAGGTTTTATTCTGTTTTTGAACTTTAAAAGAAGGAAAGCAGTTTAGGGTTTAATGTCCGATGGTTGATTAGATCTTTAGAAATCCACCACAATTTCAGTTAGGGAAGAAAACTGGCTGCATGCTTTTCAAAGTAACCAGCATAGTAATCACCTTAAGCAATACACAGAAACCATGGAAAACCTAATGCTGGATAGCTTTATGGGGATTTTGAATTGCTGTCTTCCTGAATGAAAGTTGAAGTCTTACCATTGCACACCTTTCTTCGTTTTTAAACTGTATATTTTTTAAAATTTTTTATATGTAATAATTCATATTTATATAGTATTGAGTCCTTGTCCTGAAAGAATATATTTTACACCTCCTTTGGAACCCCGGATGAAAGTACGGAAAAGTTACTCAGTATCAGTATGCAAATTACAAAGTCATGTTTCGTCCAGCTATAGCACATTCACATATATGGCTGCATGGGGGGGGGGGGGGGGGGGGGGGAATTATCATTATTATTATGACAATATGAAGGAGCAATAACCTCTTCCACAACTATATCATATTCTACTGGTACGTAGTGTAGAATCCACTTCTGTCAGATCTTTTCAATCTGTTTGCTTTCCTCATAACATACTTCTGTTGTTTGGCAAGACAGATAACATCTACATTTTAACATTTGTGTGTTACAAATTTTGTGCGGTCTGAATATTCAGTTGCTGAGAAAGGTCAAGTTAGTTTCATCAGCGGAAGGGTACTTACAATACATTACTTCTAACTAATAATTGGTAAATGCCGTTGGTTCCACATGTACAAGTACACATTAACAGCACGCAGCTGTTAGTAGTAATACATAGAAATAACTGCAAACATTTCTCAAGCTTCAGTTTTCATTTTTATTTCCCGAGCGTCAGATAAAATTTTATCTCTCACTTTCCTACAATGTCTTTTCTAAATATCACAGGGTTTCAACACAATATGATATAAAATATCCTGTGGACCCAAGTTGCTTCATCTCAAAACCTTTTAATATTTAAAACTGCTGGAGAACTAGCCAATGTTGTTAATATGATAACGCGCACATAAGCTTTCGGCTCCTTTCTTGCCCGGTTTTGAAACACATTGCAGTAGCTCCTATGTAATTTTAGATTTACACAATCAATTTCGTTATTACATTTCACACTATCTGCAAACATTTACTTTTCATATAATATTCTATTGGGCGATAATTTGGTTAAATTCACACACACACACACACACACACACACACACACACACACACACACACACACCCTCTAGTTAATAGACAATTCTCTGAAACAAATCTCATACAAAACTCGTGTAATTACGAAAAATGCAAGGGGAGAGGGTCCTTACGTAACTTTTACCAATAATTCTACTGATTAACATTATATTTGTTTATCAGCTTCATAAATATGCTAAAAATGTCACTTCATATAAAGGTTTCAGAAGACTTTCACTGCAATTCCTACCGGAACACAGAAAACTATTATTCAATAATGTAATTGAGCGACTTGCTGAAAGTAGGCACCTTAGAAACATTTCTCCACCAAACTATCTATTAAATCTATTTCGGTTAAGCTAGGAACACTGACATTTAAAACGAAGCCTGGAAGCTTTACTAATACCAATGACAGTTTTACAATTTACAACGGTAAGTCTCATTCAACCACGCCCAAGCCAACGATGTACAACTAAGCAATGAAACATTAGACAATGGAGTTCTTCTCCATAAAATTCGCAATATACAGTCACTTGTAACGAATAATATGTCTTTATTTGAATTTAGATCTAAGTACTTAACAATTTACAATACAGCCGGTCTTGTGATATTATTTACTACCGAGAATTTTTTTTAAATTAAAAGTATTTTAAAAACTACATAATTTTTACACAGTTTCAAATAACTTAATACACGCAAACGTAGAAACACACAAATGTACAATGCTTTCAAATTTTCTGGTCATATTTACTGTTGCAAGGTTTCTGCGCTTGAACCCGTTGCGAATCCCTATGACTCTAGCCCGCGGTTTTCGAATTGCCAATACTTCAAACATTCATGAGATTTTTTTTTTTTTTTAGTGAAACTGACCTGGGTTACACTCATGTGTAGCATGGTTTCTTTTCATTCAGCTAGATGTTGTTGTACATGTCTGTACTAAAAAGCATTCGTAGTCACAGTAAGTGTAACGGAGCCAGTTGTTAACCTGTGGCAAGGAACTTCAATTTGTGCAGACAATCTTGTAATAATATTTTTGCATTTTTTGTAATTTTTTATTAGAAGAAAATAGGTTTCTTCCCAAATTATTTCTCTGCTTTGATAATAAAAATCTCTGCATAGAGCCTGATGAAAGATATCTGAGATGAACTAAATAATTCTTTTTCCAAATAAATTTGTAGTCGAATGTATAAAACAGTGCATTAAAAAGTATAATGCTTCAAGGGTTTCAAATAAAAATGCAATATTCTGAAGGCTACAGATGTGAAACTAAGATAAATGTATTAGGTTTATCACATAGACATTCAACAACTAGAGATAAAATTTGATGAAATGAAGAAATTACTTAAAATCTCTGATAGAAAGTGGGGATTCTTTGTATTTTACTATATAAAAGTCCCGAAATGGACGTAATTCGTTAACATGTGGCGGTCGGTATGACTAAGTATCCCAATAAGGGAAGTAGGTTGTGAACAGTGAAAGCACGCTAGAGTAAGACGTCAACACCCATATTTCCTCTGCAGGTTAACGCCTTAAAAGGAGCAGTGTTTATGGTAATTTGAGTGGTGGGGATAAGGGAATGGGGGCGAGCTTACCTCGTTCGAGACACCGCAGTCTTTATGCAAGTGGGGAGTAATAACACATTGCCTACTTCTCCCTACTCCAGTGGTATCGTGTCCTCTCGAAAGGGGAAGAAGATCTTCAGCTATTTTTGGTACGGTGTGATTCGTGCGCCTCAGTCACACTGCGGGAGCCGAGGTGGAGGGATCGCGCTCGCTCAGACTCCCGTGTTCTCGTCCATCGGAACGCAACACGACTGAAGTGCTTTGCTGCCGCTGCCTTGCGGGCTGCATACATCAGGGGAAGCTGCAACCTTATACAGTTTACCAGCAGGACTGAAGTGCTTTGCCGATACTGCCTTGCGGGTTGCATACAATAGGCGCAGCAGAAGCTTTTTGTGGTTCTCACTTTTCCTCGCTAGGTAGCACTCTACAAGTGGCACGATGAATAACAATAATGACGCGGGGCCGGAGCCGGGCAGTGTCAGTGTGGAAGATCAGGACGAGATGGTCGCGACGGAGCGCGAGCTTGCTGAGGACGCCCAATGGAAGCGCATTCAACAAAACACTTTCACGCGCTGGGCCAACGAACATCTAAAGACTGTCAACAAACACATCGGCAATTTAGAGACGGACCTGTGTGACGGTCTTCGGCTGATCACGCTTATAGAGGTCCTTTCGGGGAAGCGTCTGCCAAAGCACAACAAACGGCCGAACTTCAGATCACAGAAGTTGGAGAACGTCTCTGTCGCCCTTAAGTTCCTGGAGCATGACGAAGCTATACGGATCGTGAATATCGGTGAGTACTTGTCAGCCGCTATCGATCTCCGTACAAGCTCGGAGTTTGCGCGGACGCCCGTGCTACGTTGTTTCTCACGTGCGCGTATACTCGCAGACAGTTGGCTTTTCGCCTGGTCAAAATGAACTGGCATCCTGACTTCGGTGCTATTTTTGAGCCCCCGGTATACCCCTTTACTGGCCCATTGCCACAGCCTCCGCGATGCCCTACACAGCGCATGTGCGCGACTGCGGGATCGGAGGGGCGTGGCTGTCAATTCGATAATTTAAAAGTTCAAAATACGCACGCGTTTGCAGCGTTTGACCATTATTCACATTAGTTTAGTTACATTTCATTCACGGTAGAATCGCTTTGGTTCAAGGCTTTCGAAGAACTTGATTTTAATGTGATACTACTAAATTATAGAACATAGTTATGATGTTACTGGCTGAAGCGATTGTTAGCGAGTGTTAGTGTAAATGCATCTACTGAAAATAAAATTTAGGTCATTCGCGCGGGGTGTCTGTCGCTGATCGTTGACATTTTTAGCAATTGCGGGAAATCAAAATGTCGCGTTTTTTAATTCTTAGACAAAACCAATCGATGCTCAGTAATTTTTTTATTTGTCTCTCTGGTGTGTGTGTGTGTGTGTGTGTGTGTGTGTGTGTGTGTGTATGTATGTATTTATTTTATAATGTGTTGGTAAGTTCAGAAATTTTCGGCCGCATAGATTTTCAGATATCTTTTTGCACATTTTCGTTTAATTTAAGATACGTTATAATACTTGACCTTAAACTATCGTCGAACAGGCGAAATGTTGCAGGACTGAACATAAACACGTAAAACACTTTTTGCTTGTTTGCTATTTATATATGCTCTTGATAAAATAACGCTCAATTTTTCAATATGTATCAAAATTTCAGCAATGTTGAAATCGTAAGTACCTGTAATCTGATCTACAAGCGAATAAAGTAAAAGCGGTGATGATCATTCTAGGAGCTTCGACAGTAAATGTCTGCTCTTCTGCAGACATTTCTCATTTTTTCACCGTTTAGTTTCTTGTAACAGTTTTGTAATGTATACAACATACGCGCGCAACACAGTGACGGCCACGTAGAAGCATCACAGCTACTGATTTTTCTCGACTGACTCATTCTGTCTCGAAGTGCGCATCGCAGTTGTTCCGTGGTGATCTTGAAGATGAGTGTTTCTGTGGCAATACTACAACAATATACAACAGAAATGTTGAAATTATTGGCGTTTCTGTCTCAACGCTCCGAATATCACAGTAACGTTCGCACTTAGTCATTATATCAGGATTCATGAATGTTTTGAGCAATCATGCTAATGGGAGCCGTACAGTGCTGTCCTTGCTGTGGTCTTTCGTCAGCTACATCTACTGATTCGGGCGGGTGGAGGCAGGCCCTTAATTAGTTAGAATCTTATCGAGGCACAGTATGGTGCGCTTGCTTCCCTTTTCAGCGATGGCCAACAAATATCAAATGCTGCAGTGCTTTTATTAACTGGTACTTTGAATCGCTTAATCAGTCGTTCACGACCCGGATGATGGTAGGCTTTGAAACATTCCCTCACTTCGGCGCAGTCGAAAACCGTAGCTACTACTCGTCGAGCTGTCTCGACGTTGGTGTATTTTCTGGCGGACTGATCAGCAGTATTAGTGATCGCGGCTTGTTTGATTGCACACTTCTTCCAGCGAAGGAAACTCTTTTGTCCAGAGTACTTGAAAGCACAAGATTATTACTTAGTTTCTAACTCGCAGGTGAGCAACGCTTTTATTTTATTTTTGGTCGAAGCAGTTATCCAAATTAGACAAGGATGTGAGAATTAGCCTTATTCCAGGACCCCCTCCCTCCCTCCCACCTAGATTAATTTGAGAAACGAAAATCGGAAGTCGGCCAGAATTTGAATCGCAGTTCTTAGACTGAAAGTTCAAGCGTTTTATGGCAGCGATTGAAGGTAAATGTTCTCTTATTTACTTGACCTTAGGGGTCTGTCAGTTTCCCCCCCCCCCCCCCCCCCTTACTTTAGTTTCGTCTGAAATGCGATTCGTACAGTGTAATCACGCCACACGGTGGATGAAAAGGTAGCGGTATTGAAAATTTAGCTAACATTGTCTTTGCAACAACATATTCTAAAAAAAAGGAAGCCGCTTTACATCTTAGCTAACATAGTCTTTGCAACAACGTATTCTACAAAAAAAAGGAAGCCGCTTTACACCAAGTTGTCCGATGACATGCTGTGTATCTTCTGTACATTGATTCGCTTAAACCTAAAGCTACACGGACTGTGGAAGGACATGAGTGAGCGTGTGTGTAAACAGCAAAGACTTTTTCTTCAGTTCATCACATTGGAAACTTTAATCCTGTATAATTTTCTTATGCATAGGAGAGACTATAAGAAAAGAGCGGAATTTCAGTGCAGCTCACCGAAGTTAAAGGCCACGAGCTGATGAAATTAACTGTAAAACGTGACGTTTATAATTGAAAAACGACACTTCACAAATAATTCAATGCGTTGTCCGTGTCTTACTTCCTGAAACTCATTTTTACCCGTTTTTGCGATGTGTAAAAGGAGGCGCAAACGCGGTATGTCATCAGAAAGTGTGGGCGTCGGGTTGTTTCCTTTTTACAAAGAAAATTGTTTTTAAAATACAAGGAATAAGCAGTACTCCGGCAATGACAAGTAGCATTGCCCCGTGCTTTCTGCCAGCGCTATGCAGCAGCGCTTCTTAGTTGCTGCTGGAGTACTGTATATTCTTCGCATTTTGCTCTCCCTCTCAATATATATCGACAGAACAAATATCTCACAAGACTAATTTAGGTCCGCTCTATCGAATGGGCACTCTAAACTGCTTTTTAAAAATAATTTTGTTTGTAGTGGGAAACTAACTGAGGCTTTCCGTTAACACTGGGACGTGATGAGCAGTATTTGTTTGGGTTGGCTCCGACTACACATTGCAAAGACAAAACTGCAAACATGTCTAAACATCAGAAAATAAACCTAACGACTCTTAGGAGGGACACTTTGTGTGGCAATATTCTACGTAGTTGCTTAATAATTATTGAAGGTATGCCTTCAAGAACATTTGTAATTATTCTGTCTATATGTGAAAGACAATCTCTGGAACTACTGTAGGGATTTTGATACGGTTTTCACTAATAGACTGATACGCGGGGAAGGTTTGTGTATACAGGATGAACCAAAATTCACGCACCCGGAGGGCACAGCTCAATTCCTTGCAAAGTGACAGAACGAAAATGTATGCACATTTTAGGTATAAAACGGACGTCAAAGGTAAATTGGAAACTACGTAATCCCATGCCTGCCAAGTATCTTCATTCAATAAACACTGCCATTGTGACCAGCAGTTAGAACTCAGCGTTACAATACTCAGCGTGCTAGATTTCGCAAGTTCGAATCCGGGTCTAGGTGTATTTTTAGTTTGTACTTTTGATCTGCACGTTAATGCTGCAGTATACGTTATCTATTAAACGATACGTATCTTACATTTTATTTATGTCGAACATAATTATTGGTCAGACACGACGGAAATACTCATGAAGAATAATAATCAGTTAAAAATAAATTATTTGTCAAAGTATTAAAATAATTACAAAACTTTCCATTGTGAAGCTGTTAAACTTGCTACAATTTGGTAAGAGCTGCCAAGTGTAACATTTTACGAACGCTTCCAGTGACAGCGTGTGTTTCGCAAAACGTACATAGTCTTCAGAGCAGATTCTCGAATCGACCCTCTGCATCAGCAAACATATAGGAGAGCTTCTGTAAAGTTTGGAAGGTAGGAGGCGAGGTACAGGCAGAAGTAAAGCTGTGAGGAAGGGGCGTGAGTCGTGCTTGGGTGGCTCAGATGGTAGAACACTTGCCCGTGAAAGGCAAAAGTCCCGAGTTCGAGTCTCGGTCCGGCACACAGTTTTAATCTGCCAGGAAGTTTCATATCAGCGCACACTCCGCTGCAGAGTGAAAATCTCATTCTGGATATAGCGATTCACTCTACCATTTTCTCTATAAGCTATTCGCTAAAAAGATTGTACTCTCATTTCTGTTGTTAATACTAAATAACTGCATGCGTTTTGATAAGGACCTGCTACAGTTACTGTATAACGATTAAGAAGCCAGATACCATTTCAGGCAGTCTAAAATCTGAAAATTTAAAAATGCAGCGAGAACCAGAATCTAACTCGCAAATTCAAACATTCTAACGCAATACTCTACCTGCTACACTAACCGGCCAGCATAGCTGCAGTATGAAGATATACTGTCTGATCTGAAGTATCCAGACACCTACTAGTGGACATCAATATGGGATGCACCCACTCTTTGTCTTTATTACGCTTTGAACTCTGCTGGAGACGCTTTCAGTGAGGTGTCCGAATTTCTGAAGGAACGGCAATCAATTCTTCAATAGCTGGAACCAGAGAAGGCAGAGATGTTGGAAGCTGGGTTCTGGAGCCAAGTTTTCGTTCCACTGGACTCGGGTCGGAACTCTGGGCAAGCCAGTCATTTTCAGGAATGTTGCTGTCCACAAACGAATGCCTCACAGATGCTGTTTCATGACAGGGTGCACTTTTGTGCTGATGCAAACAATCGTAGTCTCCGAACTGTTCCTCTGCGAGACTCAATACACAATACTGTAAAATGTGTTCGCGTCCTTCCTCATTTAGCGTTTTCTTAAGCGCAGTAATGGGCCCCACACCCTAACTGAGAAAAACTCTCCCATACTGTAACATCACTTCCTCCATACTCTACTGCTGGCTGGTAGCGTTCTCCAGGTATTCGCCAAACCCAAACCCTTCCATCGGACTGCCACAGGATATACGGTGAGCGTTTGAAAAGTCCGTGCAAAAATAAAAACTACTTACGTGTTTGGGGTAAACCTTTATTTTTCGGCATAGTCTCCTTTTATACTTACACACTTCGTCCAACGCTGTTCTAATTTGTTCATTCCTTCCGAATAATAGGAATTGTCCTAGTCTCCAAAATAGCTATTAGTTGGTGCAGTCACCTCCTCGTTTGAATAAAATCTTTGTCCACCAACCATTTCTTCAAATTGGGGAAACAAATAGTAGTTCGATGGAGCCAAGTCTGGAGAATAGGGGGGGATGTGAAACGAGATGGAATCTTATTTCCATTAATTTTGCGACTACAAGTGCTGAGGTGTGTGCTGGTGCATTGTCGTGATGGAAAACGACTTTTTTGCGGTCCAATCGCCGGCGTTTTTCTTGCAGCTCGGTTTTCAAACGGTCCAATAACGATGAATAATGTGCACCTGTAATAGTTTTGCCCTTTTCCAGATAGTCAATGAGGATTATCCCTTGCAAAGCCCAAAAGATCGTCGCCATGACCTTTCCGGCCGAAGCACTGGTCTTTGCCTATTTTGGTGCAGATTCTCCCTTGGTGACCCATTGGTTAGATTGTTGTTTGGTCTCAGGAGTATAGTAATGTATCCATGTTTCATCCACAACGACGAAACGACGCTTAAAGTCCTGCGGATTCTTCATGAACAGCTGCAAACCATCCTAGCAACACTTCACACGATTCCGTTTTTGGTCAAGCGTGAGCAATCGTGGAACCCATCTTGCGGATAGCTTTCTCATGTCCAAATGTTTATGCAAAATATTATGACCCGTTCATTCGAGATGCCCGCAGCACTAGCAATCTCACACACCTTAATTCTTCGGTTATCCATCACCATATCACGGATTTTATCAATGATTCGTGGAGTCGTAACCGCCACAGGGCGTCCAGAACGTTCAGCATCACTTCTGCCCATATGACCACTCCGAAAATTTTTAAACCTCTTATAAAATGTTCCAATCGAAGGTGCAGAGTCACCGTAATGTTTATCAAGCTTCTCTTTAGTTTCCTGAGGCGTTTTGCCTTTCATAAAGTAATGTTTAATCACCACACGAAATTCTTCTTCGTCCATTTTTTGACAATCATTCGACTTCCTTGATTCGCACCAATGCCAAACACAAAGAAATAGACCAATATGGCTGAAACGTGGTGTGCGTTCTTTCCAAAGATGCTACTAACTGAACATGACCTCGATACGCGCCGGTGGTGCCATCTCTTGGACTTTGCGTGGCCTTTTCAAACGCCCTTCGTAGAGCGATTCGTCGCTCAAAATCACTCTCTTCCACTCACTCACTGTCCTCTCTTGACAACCTCAAGTGTCATTTAGCACTCACTACAGAAATATATGGCTTATGAGTAGCTGCTCGACCATTGTAACGCCGCCCCTCCCCCTTCCTCTTTCTACCTCTTTCTAACTACCTACCCACAGCCACTGTGCTAGCTGGACTACTGGTAAGCTCTTTGAAACTGACGAGTGATCCCTTCCGCCGATTTGATGCCTTTTTTTTTTTTTTTTTTTTTTTTTTTTTTTTTTTTTTTTTTTTTCTCTACAACCGCCCTCTGCAGTACTCTACGGTCGTGCTTGTTCCTTTGCGTTTCCATCTCGGACACGTCACAAACAGCCCATTTGGGCAGCTTCAGAAGGGTCAAAATGTCACTCGGATGACAGCTAATGACTAGTCATCGTTCAGTCATTGACCTCACCTGACCGACCAATTCTACTGTTAACTGCTTCTCTACTGACAACTCACACTCACTCGACTTTCAAGACTGCTATAGCCTTGTTTATTCATAGTATAGGCACTCTAAGTACCTTGCCTGCGTAGTGCTCTGATTTTTTGTTTTTTGTTCTTCTCGGTTAGGTTTGTCATATGTCGTGTCAATCAGTTTCATGCAGTTATTCTTTTACTGGGTGTATTTAACCGCGCATTAGGTCTGGCCACCACGTGTTCGGTCGCGATTCATCTGTTCTGACTGCTGCTCCAATGCATAGAATTGATCCACTTCCCTTTATACTTTAGGTCCGCCTTTCGTGACACCTAGTGGACAATTCCGCATTGCATAGTGGTGTCCGCATACTTTAGATCAGGCAGTGCACTTATACCTCTGATTAAAGTGTTGCCAACTAGATTTTTTCGACGACCATTTTCTATCCAAAATATACACTGAAGGGAATTTTGCTACTTTTCTTGTACTATTAGTATGAAAGGAATCGCACTGTGACGCTCGTGTGCGGGGATTTTGGTTCACCCTGGGTAATTTATAAATATTGCGAGAAAAGTGGCTGAATTGTGCTGAAGTTAAAAAAATTAACCTAAGGACGTCACACACATCAGTGCCCAAGGCAGGATTCGAACCTGCGGCCGTAGTAGTCGCGCGGTTCCGGACTAAAGCGCCTAGAACCGCTCGGCCACTTTTTTTTTTTTTCATTTTGTTCGTTATTGATCGTTGTGTTTGGTCGTTGCGGACGTCGCAAGACAGCCTGTTCCAGTTCGGTGGTTGATCGTTCCACTCAGTTTTTTATTACAGAGGCCAACCGGCTCTCTGACCGAACACGCTGAGCTACCGTGTCGGCTACCACTCCAGCCGGGTGTGCTGAAGTCGCCTGCGCGTTTATCATCTGTACTTGAAGGCTAATCTCAGCAAACTACAGTAGGGATTTTGATACGGCTTTCACTAATAGGTCGACCGACTCATGATTAAGGTTTCTGTGTATGGTTTATTACCGATATGCAATCGTCCTCCCGCAGATTCTTAGTGTTCCTGTGCGAAGCCGGGCAGGACGCTAGTTAAACATAAGTCCATCCGAGTTGTTGGTGGACTCAACTATCAAGTCAACTAGTGTGGGCTTCCTGCCGGGGGCGCTATGCTCAAGTCATATCCTCAGTTCTTTGAGCTGTTACTACGAGAAATGGGTACACCACGTAGCAGGTACTTCACACATAATGCAATGCATGCACGTTGTATATTTCGGCATTGCAATTCCGTGCATATTGCAACAGATGTACTGGAAGATGTTTCTGGTTACAGTACATGACCTCTTTCAGCTTGAAGTCTGTTTGATTATTTTGTTCAGTGGACGGAAGAAAATATGTACTACAACCAGACTAGAACGGTCCCGGAATCGAGGACGAAAACTACCATTTTTTTAAGCAGTCTCCTTTGCAGGCTGGGTATTTTGTTACAAATGAACAAAAGTCTGCCACTATTGTTACCTACGATTGAGCCTAGAGCCTATGTGATCATCCCATTTCACGTCCCTAGAACCTCGATTGGTGCCGGTGTAGATTGTATGATCAAAAGTATCCAGACACCCCAATTAATGTGGAACTGGCCACTACGTACCACGAGAGGCCGGATCCGCCAGTATAGAAATGGGAGAGGAACATTTTGTTGTTAGTAGAGGAGTAACAGAATGGGTCCGTCAGGTGAGATCAGTGACTCTGAATGTGGGCTAGTCATTAGCTGTCATCTGAGTAACAAGTCCATCAGTGACATTTAAACCCTTCTAAAGCTGCCCATAAGGGCTGTTTATGATGTGACTGATGTGTGGGAACGTGACGGAATGACCACAGCTAACCCGAGACCAGGTAGACTGCATTTAACGAATGACATGAGCCCTCGAGCATTGCGGAGGGTGGTACTAAAAAGTGGCATGAAATCAGCAGAAGGAATCACTCGTCATTTCCAAAGTGCTTGCCAGCAGTGTAACTAGCACAATGGCTGTTGGTAGGGAATTAAAAATAATGGGGTACAGTGGTTGCGTAGCTCGTCATAAGCCACACATTTCTGCAGTCATAGCTAAGCGGCACTTGAGGTGGTGGGAAGAGCGACGATACACGACAGTCGGTTAGTGGAAGCGACTGATTTGGAGTGATGAATCGCACTATACCCTGTGGCAATCCGATAGAAGGGTTTGGGTTTGGTGACCGTCTGGAGAAAGTTACCTGCATCATGTAAGGGGCCAATAGCGAAGTATGTAGGTGGTGGTGTTACGGGTACTGAGGTGTTTTTCTTGGCCAGTGTGTAGTCACCTTATTGTGCTTAAGAAAACGCTGAATGCAGAAAGATATGCACCGACCTTACAGCATTGTGTGCTGCGTACAGTAGAAAGGCAGTTCGGAGACGATTACTGTGTCAGCATGAGAGTACACTGTCATAAAGCAGCACCTGGGAGGCAATGGTTTGTGGACGATAACATTCCTGAAATGGACTGTCCTGTCCAGAGTCCCAACCTGAACCCAATGGAACACTTTTCGATGGATTGGAACGCCGACTTCACTCTAGATACCATCGACCAACCTTCGCTGTGTTCGTTTCTTGAGGAAGAATGGTTTGCCATTCCTCCATGGGCATTCAGACACCTCACTGAGAGTCCTTGGCAGAGTTCAAGCCACCGTAAAGGCCAAGGGTGGACGCCCCTCACATTAATATCCACTAATGGGTATCCATATATTTTTCAAATGTTCAAATGTGTGTGATATCTTATGGGACTTAACTGCTAAGGTCATCAGTCCCTAAGCTTACACACTACTTAATCTAATTTATCCTAAGGACACACACACACACATGCCCGAGGGAGGACTCGAACCTCTGCCGGGACCACCCGCACAGTCCATGATTGTAGCTCCTCAGACCGCTCGGTTAATCCCGCGCGGCTCCACGTATTTTTGATCAGATCGTTTAGTCTTGATGAGTTTAGGGCAAAGTTTACCTTTCAACTCTTCAGAAGCTAAGAGAACAAAGTAAGAACGAAAGATCAGTGTCTAACATCTCGTCGTCCGTGAACTACACTGGTCTGCAAAACATAAGGATGAGACAGATTAAGTAACGAAACATATGAACTGCTCGGTGGCAATGAATGAAAGTACCGGGGGGGGGGGGTCGGTTGTTGCCAAAGGTTTCCCAGTCGCGCGCAGAACGCTGGACGTTAAATGGCGTGAGGTCAGCGTGACCAGCGCCGACTGGGGTTTGCCCCGCAGCAGGAGGCAGTTGAAGGAATGTGAAAGACATTGTGTGACAGTCAGTAACATTTACGTTGCGCTGTATCGGTGTTCATGATAACATGGCCTGGGACAACATTTTGGTGACTTTACACGGGAAAAATCATCGGCAAACTGGAAGGAAAATCAACTGTGGCGAGTGTAGCCAAGGAGTTTGGTATTGCTCTAAAGTGTTTCTCTCGCATGTGGGTATTCCGAACCACATGCAGCATTGTTGAAAGAGAAGAGGTGGTCGATCACGATCAACTACAACAGCAACATTGTGCAAAAGGCAAGAAGGGACCCCGTCGAACAGCGGCCGCAACGACAACCACATTTAACTGGATTGCAGAGCGCACTATCTCACGCTCCATAGTGGTACGGCGATTGAATGGCGGTAGTCTCTCTGCCCGATGACGAGTACATTGTGTTCAGTTGGCACGTGCACATCGGCGCCACCTTTTGCAATGGTGACATGAGCATGGGAACTACCCTACTGGCCATTAAAATTGCTACATCAAGAAGAAATGCAGATGATAAACGGGTATTCATTCGACAAATATATTATACTAGAACTGACATATGATTGCATTTTCACGCAATTTGGGTGCATAAACACTGAGAAATCAATACCCAGAACAACCACCTCTGGCCGTAATAACGGCCTTGATACGCCTGGGCATTGCATCAAACTGAGCTTGGATGGCGTGTACAGGTACAGCTGCCCATGCAGCTTTAACACGATACCACAGTTCATCAAGAGTAGTCACTTGCGTATTGTGATGAGCCAGTTGCTCGGCCACGATTGACCAGACGTTTTCAATTGGTGAGAGATCTGGAGAACACATCTGAAACGTAACGTCCACTGTATAAAGTGCCGTCAATGCGAATAAGAGGTGACGGTCGTGTAACCAATGGCTCCCCATACCATCACACCGTGTGATACGCAGTATGGCGATAACGAATACACGCTTCAAATGTGCGTTCACCGCGATGTCGTCAAACACGGATGCGATCATCATCATGCTGTAAACAGATCCTGGATTCATGCGAAAAATGACGTTTTGCCATTCGTGCACCCAGGTTCGTCGTTGGGTACACAAACGCAGGGGCTCCTATCTGTGATGCAGCGTCAAGGGTAACAGCAGCCGTGGTCTCCGAGCTGATAGTCCATGCTCTGCAAAAGTCGTCGAACTGTTCGTGCAGATGGTTGTCGTCTTGCAAACGTCCCCATCTGTTGACTCAGGGATCGAGACGTGGCTGTACGATCCGTTACAGCCATGCGGATAAGATGCCTGTCATCTCGACTGCTAGTGATACGAGGCCGTTGGGATCCAGCACGGCGTTCCGTATTACCCTCCTGAACGCACCAATTCCTTATTCTACTAAGTCATTGGATCTCGACCAACGCGAGCAGCAATGTCGCGATACGATAAACCGCAATCGCGATAGGCTACAATCCGACCTTTATCAAAGTCGGAAACGTGATGGTACGCATTTCTCCTCCTTACACGAGGCATCACAACAACGTTTCACCAGGCAACGTCGGTCAACTGCTGTTTGTGTATGAGAAATCGGTTAGAAACCTTCCTCATGTCAGTACGTTGCAGGTGTCGCCACCGGCGCCTTCCTTGTGTGAATGCTCTGAAAAGCTAATCATTTGCATATCACAGCATCTTCTTCCTGTCGGTTAAATTTCGCGTCTGTAGGACGTCATCTTCGTGGTGTAGCAATTTTAATGGCCAGTAGTGTAGATCCAGGAGAGTGGTCGCGTGCTCTCCTCAGATGAGCAGTAATTATGGACATGCTGTCATACGGCGAAGTGTTGGAACATGTAATGCAGCCAGGAACATTGTCGAACTTGATGGTCTAGATATTAGGTTGTTGGGAGGCACAATGTTTCGTGGGCGTACTGACCTTAAAATCTTAGAACACGATGCGCTGACCATCAATATTATTGTGGCCCTGTATTCCTTCCCTACGTACGTCTTTTCAGGGGTGCATTCGGCCCCGAATTAATTTTTGTGGGTGACAACGCGGACTGCATCGAACAGCGCAGGAGCAAGGTCTCGTGGAACGAGAGGATATTCGGTGAATGGACTGGCTTTCCCGTTCCCCCGACTTAAAACCCATCGAGCACTTCTGCGTCGGGGGAGACGTATTGCGGCACGTCCACATGCACCGATGACCATACAGCAGTTATCAACATCCCTGGTGGAGGAATGGAACGCCCTACCACAAGAACTCTTTACCATCGCTGTGGTAGCATGGGAGCACGTTGCAGAGCATGCGTTGTTGTCCGTCGTAATGACACACCCCATTGAGAATCGTGCCCGCCTTTCGTGATGTTCAGCGGACCATCATAACTCGCCGTGACTTCAGTGTAATTTCCTTTGAATAAAAACGTCATTTTTTCGTCTCATTACTTATTTCTTTCTGTTAACTTCTGTGTTGTACTGTAGCAGTTCTTTCTATGTATGGTCCAAGCTTCATCGAGCTATGTTAGTTGACAGTAATGAATCGTGTGAAATTCACGTTCGTCCTTAAGTTTTGCACATCAGTGTAATTGGAGACTAAGCCCAAGTTTGGACTTCCACTTGGGGGGCCGTCTTTGTGGCGTTCCTCTGGATCCCAGGACATGTTGGTATCTGTGGAAACGAGGCGGCCGATTAGCGGCCGAGGAGGCAGTATCTCTTCAGCCTGCTGTTCGCATGGTTCCCTTCGCCGATCTACGGTGTGTTTTATGTCGTCGTGTTGCTCTTCTATGGCAAGCACTTTGGTCGACCCTTCCCAATAATAAATTGCGGGACGTGAAATCTCTTCCCTGTTCTTGGACCTCTTCCTCCCGAACTCGTCGTTGGGAGGAGGTAATTTTAACTAGACTCCGGATAGGGCACTGTCTTTTTAGCCATCGACATCTTTTAGGTGGCGATCCTCCCACGCTTTGTCCCCACTGCTCGCAACTGTGGACGGTGAGACACCTTTTACTTGAGTGCCCCTATTTTACTCCGTTACGCGCCCGTCTGCAGCTGTCGCCTGATGTATCTCCCATTTTAGCAGTTGACACGCGCTCAGCCGATCGCGTCCTCGAGTTTATTAGTGTCAGTGAGATGACGTCAGCCATTTGAAGCTCTTTTTGGGGACAAGCAACCCCCCCTTCTATAGTGATTTTTTAAGTTTTCCTTCTGTTTTTAGATTCCCCACTTTTTTGAGTTTCGTTCCCATTGCTTCTGGTTTCCAGTTTGGTTTTTTACCTTTTCCTCAGTCACAGACCGGGCGCTAATGACCGTAGCAGTTTTGCGCCCTAAAACCATAACAAAAAAAAGTTCGGACTTGACAAGAATGAGGACAGGTAACTGGCTGCGGGCTTTTCAGAGGAATCATCCCGATATTCGTCATAAATGATTTACAGGAACCAAGAAAAACCCTAACTTGATTGAGGGAATTGACATTTGAACACCGTACCCCCCAATGCGAGGTTGCTCAGAAGTTCAGTTCCAGGTAAGCTAGTGGGTGCTACTGCTTTAGCATGCCGAGGTATTCAGTTATCCTATCAATCAAATCTTATTTTGAATCACAGACTGGCGTTATGTCCAGTTCGTGCCTGTGTTAGATCCTCGTCCATTCGTTAAGATTTAGGTTTACCTGAAAGAATCCAGATGGCGTCCTTTAACAAGACCATGGACCCGGTTTTTCTATCGTCTTACCCGAGGTGAGCTAGTCCTGGCCGACGTCCATGTTCAGCGAGGATCTTCCTCCGAAGAATCTAACAAGGGAATCACACACCCAAAGGGTCACCGCATGACCGGATTACGCACTTACACGTAACGAATGCTGCTCTAGTACGATGTGCTGATCTCGAGTTTTTGAGAAATCAGTGTTCAAAGTTTTGCGAGGCTGTTTAACACAGTACGAGAGCGCCAAACGTCCAGCATCGGCGTTAGCGCAACCGGCTAAGGCGGCTGGCGCTACAGTCTGGAACCGCGCGACCACTACAGTCGCAGGTTCGAATTCTGCCTCGGGCATGATGTGTGTGATGTCCTTAGGTTAGTTAGGTTTAAATAGTTCTAAGTTCTAGGGGACTGATGACCTCAGAAGTTAAATCCCATAGTGCTCAGAGCCATTTGAACCATTTTTTAAGGCGGCTGAGTAAACACTTTCATCGCTGCGACAGATCACGCTTCTTCTGGAGGAAATTTTGGTAAAAACTTAGGAAAAAAACGACGCGATTCGAACAAAGTATGGGTAGACTTGGGGCTTGCCGCCTTGTCGATTGCGTTAACGCAGGCGCTCGACGGCTAGCGCTCCTATGGTACTGAACAGACCTGCCTCGCACATTACACCTAAGTAAGTTGGCGAATAACCGTGTGGTCTAGGCCTTGCCACGGTTCGTGCGACTCCCCCGTTGGAGGTTAGTCCTCCATCGGGTATGGTTGGGTATGTTGTCCTTAGTGTAAGCTAGTTTAAGTCGGATTAAGTAGTGTGTAAGACATGGACCGATGACCTCAGCAGTTTGGTCTCATAGGAACTTAACACTTACCACCACCAAGGTGAGCACAATCGGTGTCCCGTTGGATGTGTGCTTTTCTTGTAAGCTGTAAGTTATGAAGAGGTGGCTAAAGTTAATAAGATGCCAGCCCGCGTGGCGAGCAGATGTTCTCCAATAGGAAACTTTTACTGTGCGCTGAAGTGCCCACTATAATGAAACCGCGATAGACAGAATAAAACTGTGTAGGACAGAGATTCGCTGACTGACATTCGCCGACCGCGGGCGGCGATATCACCACCTAAGTCTGGCGAACACGACCCATGACTAAAACCAAAGAGCTCAGTTGCTAACAGCGCTCCTTACGAAAACGCCGTGCTGGATCCCAACGGCTTCGTATCGCTAGCAGTCGAGATGACAGGCACCTTATCCGCATAACTGTAAGGGATCGTGCAGCTACGTCTCGATCCCTGAGTCAACAGATGGTGACGTTTGCAAGACAACAACCATCTGCACGAACAGTTCGACGACGTTTGCAGCAGCATGGACTATCAGCTCTGAGACCATGGCTGCGGTTAGCCTTGACGCTGCATCACAGACAGGAGCGCCTGCGATGGTGTACTCGACGACGAACCTGGGTGCACGAATAGCAAAACGTCATTTTTTGGATGAATCTAGGTTCTGTTTACAGCATCATGATGGTCGCATCCGTGTTTGGCGACATCGCGGTGAACGCACATTACAAGCGTGTATTCGTCATCGCCATACTGGCGTATCACCCGGCGTGATGGTACGGGGTGCCATTGGTTACACGTCTCGGTCACCACTTGTTTGCATTGACGGCACTTTGAACAGTGGACGTTATATTTCAGATGTGGCTCTACCCTTCATTCGATCCCTGCGAAACCCTACATTTCAGCAGGATAATGCACGACCGCGTGTTGCAGGTCCTGTACGGGCCTTTCTGGATACAGAAAATGTTCGACTGCTGCCCTGGCCAGCACATTCTCCAGATCTCTCACCAACTGAAATCGTCTGGTCAATGGTGGCCGAGCAACTGGCTCGTCACAATACGCCAGTCACTACTCTGGTATCGTGTTGAAGCTGCATGGGCAGCTGTACCTGTACATGCCATCCAAGCTGTATTTGACTCAATGCCCAGGCGTATCAGGGCCGTTATTACGGCCAGAGGTGGTTGTTCTGGGTACTGATTTCTCAGGATCTATGCACCCAAATCGCGTGAAAATGCAATCACATGTCAGTTCTAGTACAATATATTTGTCGAATGAATACCCGTTTATTATCTGCATTTCTTCTTGGTGTAGCAATTTTAATGGCCAGTAGTGTATTTTCTTGCTGTATTCTGTCCAGTGTAGTTATACTCAAACACGGTTCCTCTGTAACTCAAATAGAAATATGTTCCGATGTCTCCATTCGGCACTCCATTTTCTAGCGCCTACAGCTCCATTACCTATCTCCAGATGACAAAATGACGATATGTAAACTCAAATAGCAACAATGAACCGTAAATAAGACAATCGATAAATAAACCGATAGGTACCGGAATACAAAAATGTAAACAAAATCGCTACGAACTTATGCATCAACATAATATCATGGAAAAACTCCATTTTTGGTCTAACTGAAATTCCAAATGTCTCGCCGGGAGCCGAATAACGACCTGCTGCTGACTCTGGTTCATCAGAATATCCTTAGACATTAAATGCCTCGTAGCTCGTTGAGAATACCTTTCCCCATTACATGTACATTGACACTATTATGGCAGTATCGAGCGTGGTGACGCAGTGATGAACTCACTGTACTCTGTCGGAAAGACGACAGTCCAATCCCGGTCCGGCGACTCAGATTTAGCCTTTCCGTAGTTTCATTAAACCGATTAAGTGAAATACTGAGATGGTCCTCTGAAAGGGCACAATCTATTCTCTTCCCCGTCCGTTCTAAATCCGAGCTTGTTCTCCATATATAATGAACTCGTTGTTGATGGGATGTTGAACCCTAATCTAATTATTGACAGTAGTATCGCTGCTAGCATTCCCGAACTTCATTAGGTGGCGTCCTGTGTTATGGTACAAAGATTACAATTAGCGATGATGATGATGATGATGATGATTGTCCTCCTCGCCGTGTCCGGCGACAGCGACTCCGTCAGTCGTTTAGTCCGTTTGTGGCGGGCTCGGATATGACTTGCAAAGCCGAGCTTTGCTTTGAAGATCCGGTCGCACGGAGAGCAATATAGTTGCCCAGTGGAATTATACGTATAGATGTAATTAGGCTTGGGCTTAGATTTACGGAGCTTTCATCTATCGTCCAGGTTCTTTCGGCGGATATGCTCGAATTGTTCCACACTCTTGTGTATAGTTGAGCGCCACTCTGATCGGCGCAATGCAAGCTCCTCCCAACGTTTGCTCGGAATGCCACAGGCTGTGAGGTGGCGTTTGATGGTATCTTTATATCGCAGGTGTTGGCCACCTAGCAGCCGCTTTTCCACACGACAGCTCCGACAAGGGAACCTCCCCATCGCACCCCCCTCAGATTTAGTTATAAGTTGGCACAGTGGATAGGCCTTGAAAAACTGAACACAGATCAATCGAGAAAACAGGAAGAAGTTGTGTGGAACTATGATAAAAATAAGCGAAATATACAAACTGAGTAGTCCATGTGCATGATAGGCAACATCTAGGATAATCTGAGGCCAGGAGCGCCGTGGTCCCGTGTTTAGCGTGAGCAGTCTTCCCTCGAGTGAAAATTTTAATTTTTTATTTTCAGATAATTATTATCTGTCCGTCTTTTGGGAGTGATTATCACATCCACAAGAAAACCTAAATCGGGCAAGGCAGAAGAATCTTTTTACCCATTCGCCAAGTGTACAAGTTAGGTGGGTCGACAACATATTCCTGTCATATGACGCACCTGCCGTCTCCAGTGTCGTATAGAATATATCAGACGTGTTTTCTTGTGGAGGAATCGGTTGACCTATGACCTTGCGATCAAATGTTTTCGGTTCCCATTGGAGAGGCACGTCCTTTCGTCTAATAATAGCAAAGTTTCGCGGTGCGGTCGCAAAACACAGGCACTAAACTTATTACAGTGAACAGAGACGTCAATGAACGAACGGACAGATCATAACTTTGCGAAAATAAAGAATATAAACTTTTCACTCGAGGGAAGACTTGAACCAATAACCTCTCGTTCCGCAGTTGCTCACGCTAACCACGGGACCACGGCGCTCCTGAGCTTACTCTGTCCTTTATATTGCATATCTTGCACATGGACTACTCAGTTAGTACATTTTGCTTATTTTTTTCATAGTTCCACACAACTTCTTCCTGTTTTCTCGATTGATCTGTGTGCAGTTTTTCAAGGCCTATCCACTGTGCCAACTTATAACTAAATCTGAGAGGGGTGCGATGGGGAGGTTCCCTTGTGAGTAGAACACCGCTTTGGGAAGTCTACTGTCGTCCATGCGTATGATAAGACTACAATAGAAGAAATCTACGCAGAGGCGACAAGTCATGGGATAGCGATATACACGTATACAGGTGGCGCTAGTATCGCGTACACAAGGTATAAAAGGACAGTGCATTGGCGGAACTATCATTTGTACTCAGGTGATTCGTGTGGAAAGGTTTCCAACGTGATTATGGCCGCCAGAGGGGAAATAAGACTTTGAACGAGGAATGGTAGTTACAGCTAGACGCATGGGACATTCCATTTCGGAAATTAAGGAATTAACTATTCAGAGATGCGCAGTCTCAAGAGTGTGCCAAGAATACAAAATTCAAGCATTACCTCTCACTACGGAGTGACAGACAGCCTACCTTAACGATAAAGAGCAGCGGTGTTTGCGTAGAGTTGTCAGTGCTAACAGGCAAGCAGCACTACGTTAAATAGCCGCAGAAACCAATGTGGGACGCTCGATGAACATATCCATTAGGAGAGTGCGGCGAAATTTGACGTTAATGGGCTATGGCAGCAGACGACCGACGCTAGTGGCTTTGCTGACAGACGACATTGCCTGCAGCACCTCTCGTAGGCACGTGACCATATTGGCTGGATCCTAGACGACTGGAAAACCGTGGCCTGGTTGGACGAGTCCCCACTTCAGTTAGTAAGCGCTGGCGGTAGGCTTAGTGTGACGGAGACCCAACGATGCTATGGACACAAGTAGTCAAAAAGGCACTGTGCAAGCTGGTGGTGGCTCTATAATGTGGGCTGTGTTTACACGGAACTGACTGGGTCCTCTGGTACAACTGAACCGATCATTGACTGGAAGTGGTTATGTTCGGCTACCAGCAGACCATCTACAGCCATTTATGGACTTCATGTTCCCAAACAACGATGGAATTTTTATGGATGACAATGCACAATGTCACCGAGCCACAGTTGTTCGCAATTGGTTTGAAGAAAACTCTGGACAATTCGATGATGATGTTTCGTTTGTGGGGGCGCTCAACTGCGCAGTTATCAGCGCCCGTACAAACTCCCAACCTTTGCTCAGTCCAGTCTCGCCACTTTTCAGGAATGATGATGATGAAATGATGAGGACAACACAAACACCCAGTCATCTCGAGGCAGCTGAAAATCCCTGACCCCACCGGGAATCGAACCCGGGACCCCGTGCTTGAGAAGCGAGAACGCGACCGCGAGACCACGAACTTCGGGCTGGACAATTCGAATGAATGATTTGGCCACGCAGGTAGCCCGAAATAAATCTCGCCAAACATTTATGGTGCGTAATCTAGAGGTCAGTTTGTGCACAAAATCCTACGCCGGCAACACGTTCGCAGCTATAGGCGGCTGTAGAGGCAGCATAGGTCAGTATTTCTGCAGGAGACTTCCAACGACTTGTTTAGTCCATGCCACGAAGAGTTGCTACACTACACTAGGTAAAAAGGAGGTCCGACACGATATTAGGAGGCATCCCATGACTTGTCACCTTAATGTACAGAGCGATCGTACCGTGTATTTTACTAAACCCAAACCAGTTTCATGGCAATGTTTTCATCGATTAAGTAATTTATCGTACAGTACACAATAGCGTCACTGAAAGTGAGAGCTTCGCTGGTAGTCTCTCAGAGATGTTACCTGAGTCAGTACTGACAGGAATTTACTAAGACAGTGACGGGTTTGGCGGCCTAGTGGTAAGTGGAAGCCTGGAGACCGTAAGGTTGTGCGATCGAGTTCTGTTCAGGCACTGAAATTTGTCAGTCTGCCTTTAAGGTAGCCTTCACCTCTCAATTACGTGAAGACATGTCAGGAACGAAACGTGCTTCGAACTCCGCGTTAAACTGTAGGTTCCCTTTCCCCCATAGGACTACTAGGGTCGCCGGAATGGCATCCAGTTGAAAAAACTTGCAGACAGACGGCTGAACGTCAGACTTGGACTTCCATCCAGTCATCCCATAGGACTTTAATTAGAGTTCAGACGGTGGTTCCAACTGAGGTATGGTGGTAGCATCTGCTGTACTGAACCGAATCTTTGCTGCAATAAGGTAGGTGAAGCAGCTTAAGCTATTCAGAGTACCATAGTCTGTTATACCATGACCACCAGTCTTTCAATAACCAGAGATTTTTCTCAACTGTCCACGTACAATTTGCTGGAAATATCTCCAACTGATGACCTTTTCCATTTCACATAAGAATCAAAAACATGCTAACAGTGGCGCTGTGTGTAGTACTTAAATTGGAAAAAGCACAAAGGTGATATAAATTATTTTGATATCGCGCTGTCTCTAGTGATGAAGTTATCAGAATATTGTCAATTCCCTACAAAAAGCGGTATAAAAAGGAGAAGTTATAAATTATATTATGAGAAATTACAACTTCATACGCCTACAGGCATTGAAATAAATCAGTGGTGAAGACTGAAAAATTTTGCTGGATGGGGGACTCGAAACCATATGCTCTGCTTCTCTAGAACCGTTGCCTTAACCGCCTTTCTTATCTCATTTTGTTCGGGGCGGACTCCCAGGACGCTTGTTAAAGTTCATCGTTGATCCATTAACTCAGTTTTTTATTACAGAGGGCAGCTAACCCTCTGACCGAACACGCTGAGCTACCGTGCCGGCTACCGCCTCGGCCATCCGGACACGCCATGCCTCACCGACCGACATCGATAACTCTCCTCGGGGCAGCACTCCGTGATGAATGGGCTGCCATTCCCCAAGAAACCATCCAGCACTTGATTGAAAGGCCAACATCATATTGAATTCCAGTATTACCGATGGAGGGCGCCACGAACTTGTGATTTTCAGTCAGGTGTCCGGATACTTTTGATCGCATAGTGTATAATTTAGGGGAAACGGACGTGGGCTTTAAGGTGGACTGGCTCGGTAGCTCAGTAGTAACGTGCCAGTCTATGAATACAAGTGTCCTGGGTTTGATTCGCAGTCAGTGGATTTATATATCATTAGTTCCACTTCTGGCAATGTTTGTTAATGCTAAATTGCAACGTGGTCCAGAATCTTCGCTAAACTGTATGTCCCTCTACAACTGGTTGGATAAGTCAATTGCGTTAAAGTCATGATTAGTGAAGCACTCGCGCCTCTGTAGCCGATGTCGCTAACTTACGACTGTGAGGTTGCGCTACTGTCAAGCGTTAGCGGGTTTGAATCCTGGTAGTGGAAAATTTTCACTGCCAGCATTTGGCTGGCAAGGGGAGGAAAGGTGGTGGCTTAAAATTCCTGATCACCAGTATTTGCGCTAATGTCAGGGATTAAATTCCAAAGCTTTCTGCAGTGTCTCCGGAAGTGGGGGCACGTGACAGGTATTGGGATTGATCCTCTCCATCCCTTCATCCATATCAACACGAACCCAACACTACACAGTACAAGCACTCATCAGTCATCCACACCTTACAGATAAACACTTGACACTGCGTAACAGGTGGGAAGAAGGCAACGACAAATCACCTCCACGAGGATCTTGCTTAGAACGGCAATGCAGGATTCCCCTATCTGCTCCCCTACGCCCATTTCCCTTAGTATGGGACTATCTGACTTGACTACTAAAGCACTTTGGTATTCAGACTAACCCCGTGGTTGACAGCTTTAATTTTAATTGAAGTAACAGCGAATTTAAATTTGGTGGAATGCAGCCAAATTGCTTTACCTTAACTACAGAGCTACTACAACCTGTTATGGTTCAAATGGCTCTAAGCACTATGGGACTTAACATTGGAGGTCATCAGTGCCCTAGAACTTAGAACTACTTAAACCTAACTAACCTAAGGACATCACACACATCCATGCCCGAGGCAGGATTCGAACCTGCGACTGTAGCAGCAGCGCTGTTCCGGACTGAAGCGCCTAGAACCGCTCGGCCACAGCGGCCGGCAAACCTATTATGAAATATCATATTCTGCACGAATTTATTCCGAATGAATACGGAAAAGTTTCGATCCTGGGAGGTAGAAAATGGATAAGAGCAAGGGTGTGCTGAAAAGAAGTGCCTCCAAATATCTTATGTGACAACTCTTAAAGGTTTTTAAATCAATCTTTACTAACATTGCACATCTTTATTCTTCGTGCGCACATATTTCTCAACTTCGTCGTCCTGCCGACGAATCTTCTAACGCGAGACCAGTTTGTTGATCGTGTCACTGTAGAATGACCGATGTGTTGACGGAGCCACAACCTCAACTCTGCTTCATCACTATCAGAGTGAAGTCCTCGGAGGTGTTCTTTAAGTTTTGGAAAGAGATAAAAATCTGATGGAGCCAAGTCCGGACTGTATGGAGAATGATAGACGACAATGAATCCAAGGCGTCGGATTGTTAGGTTTCTCATAGCGCTCGTGTGTCATCTGGTATTGTCATGCTGAAAGAAAGAGTGCTTTATGTACAGAAGAACTCTTCGAATTCGAAACTTTAGTACAGCTGTTTCTCACGCACTGACATAGATAAGTAATACTTGTGGGCTACAAGTCGAAGCCCTCTAGCAGCAGAGGGCTGCAAATATGTAGAAATAACGAATAAAGCTGTAGAACGTTTTATTAGAAAAGCTTTGAGTTTTCACATAAATTAGGAGCCATTACTTTTCAGAACGCCCTCGTAATTCACTGTAGTAATCATTGAACGTTCCATTTGTTGGCCTTCTAGGCATGACAGGAAGTTGTACTGGTGTTTATCGTGGTGTGCAATATGGCCCCGGGGATTGGATGACTGTCGTCGGAAACTAAAGCCAGGCGGAGTGGCACGACTGCGGCAAAAGCCGGTTTTCATCCGGCGGCCTACCCTGCTGGCTTAGGCGGAAGCTGTCGGTGTTCGCTGTTGAAACCCGTTTCTCCTTTGATGCGACCGATTGAAACAGTCTTCTATCATCCAGCGGATTGTTGAGCAGTAGCTGCTCTTTAACATGTCGTTCTGTCAGCCACTGTTTCTAATTAGCTTTAGCTGATGCAGTGTCAATGTACGCAGAATACCGAGGTAAAACTGTCGTCAACCCTGAAGTTGGTTTCACCATTACAGTGTTTACTAGGCATGATCCCACTGGTCGTAGTATGCCATCGACTAGCTTACACACAAGAGGGCCACATGGCAATCGGATTTTTGAAATTTTTATGTTGTTGGTACCTGATCTTCAGCACTGTAACACTAATTCCTTAAAGCAGTTCGATGCAACTCTCAGAATTCCTCGAGAAAAAAGCTAAAGCAAGGTCAGTTTTCGTCTTCAGGTCGTGAAGACTGTGAGATAGAATGTTCGCCTGCCACGTGTGTGCCACGGGTTCGATTCCCAGACCTACCAAAATACTGAACAAATGTGCATGTACCATGAACATTTCCATGAAGAGGAAAATACTCAAGCTTGAAAAAGAATTTAATTTTTAATACTGTTCAATGTAAACAATCTTTTATTAAAAGCAGTAATTAAGAATTTACATTTGCAATGAAAACTGGATTTTTGTGTGGGACATATAATTAGGAATAAAAAGAGTGCATTTTTATAAAAATCACGATTAGATAGCTGTTAATTAGTATATATTCGATGAATTTTGTGTTTAAGTGGCTTACGGGTTCGAACTGAACAGAAAAAAACCGAAACGAGACTCGAACCGGCGATTACCAGTCTCGAGTACTACTGATTTTTATTTCCTTCTCTGGGTATTTTAAACTTCGCGGAACTGCTAGTAGAATATGAACCTCTGTTTTAAAAATATGCATCGGCCGGGAATGAAACCTAAAACACCTACTTGGCAGCCGAGCACTCTACTACACCGCCTGTCGAGAAAAATCGACCTTGCTTTTGCATATTAAAGACGGTCGTAAAACTTGAAGTCGATTTTCTCGAGAATTTTTTCGAGTTACATCGGACTATTTTGGGGCATTAATATTTGAGCTCTAACCGCGCGACCGCTTCGGTCGCAGGTTCGAATCATGACTCCGGCATGGATGTGTGTGATGTCCTTAGGTTAGTTAGGTTTAAGTAGTTCTGTTCTAGGGGACTGATGACCTCAGAAGTTACGTCCCATTGTGCTCAGAGCCATTTTTGTTTGAGCTCTGAACTTCACGTGTCCCAAATACAAAAAATTTCAAAAATTCGATTGCTGTGTGGTCTCTGCTAGCGTCATAGCGGGACCTACAGTCTAATGTGCACTCTGAACCATGGTGGTACTCGGCATTTTTCACGTTGACGAACGCTGTCGGAGGCGGACGACATGACAAGTGAGAGGTAAAATCCTAGGACCGACCCGGATGCTTACTGCCTACCTGCTGTCGACTATCAAGCTACATTCAACAGCACCAGTTACGTCAAAGGGAACTGAGGAGTTAACTGGCAAAGCAATTAAAACACAATTTTGCGCTTATTAGCCAAGATGCGTTTCAGAGTCTTAGCTCCATCTATGTATGTGTATCTTGGATATTTGTTTGCTAGCATGCTCTCATCAACGTAACATTATTGAAAACTAAAAGTTAAAATGTATCCATTTCCCGCTGAATAAAGCAAAACAACATACGACAGTAACAAGCTGCGTTTGAAGAACTGCTGCAGAGTTACAAGCAGCTCCTGAATGAGCCGCGCCTTATAGTCGCGCGGTCTCGGCGCCTTGCCACGGTTCGTGTGGCTCCCCCGTCGGAGGTTCGAGTTCTCCCTTGGGCATGGGTGTGTGGGTTGTCCTTAGCGTAAGTTAAAGTAGTGTGTAAGCCTAGAGACCGATGACCTCAGTAGTGTGGTCCTGTAAGAACGTTCCCACAAATTTCCAATTTCTCCAGTTTGTGGGGGTTAATGATGGTCCGAGGCGGCAAGGATATCCGAAAAGCACGGATAATTCGAATAACACGTGGTTTTATATACAAGGGAATTACATTGGTCGTGAGCGGGAACTGATTTAAATCAAGTAGAAAATTTTTGCCGAGCCAGGATTCGAACCTGGGTCTCCTGCGTGCTAGGCAGATGCGCTGGCCATTCCGCCATCCGAATATAGTGGGCATTTTGGAAAGAGCAGACACCACATACATCCTTTTTTACCGGAAACTTCTATTTACTTTATTTATAAAAAGTGCCACACGTCACAGTTGAAAGCCCACTGCATTACTCACGCGTTACTTGCTGGAAGCAACAGATTGGACATAATCGACCTTTAGCTGCCAGAGAAAAGACTAGGCATACACAGACAGGGAATAGGCAGTGAATATGTTAAAAGGGTAGAGTTTATGCATGTACCTGAAGATGAAATGCGAAGCAATGAAAAAATATTCTTGTGGTGATCGATAGCGTGATTAAAGCCCGCGTCTTCTTTTGGAGGCAAAACATGACAGATGCATAATACTGTGTTCTGCACAAAAATATTCGTTCCAACTATAAAAGACTACTCCATACTTTGTTTTATTTTCTTTCAGATGTTTCCGAACTGTGCACGTATAATTCGCACCAAGTTAACTGGGAACTTACTGTGCGTGGAATTGCAACATTTTCGCTGTCTAATTATCGTAGCGAGCCCTGCATGCGAGCTGACTGATTAGTATCGGCGATGATACACAGCGCAAATGGGAGAAAATTGCATTTACCTAATTCACATTTCTTCAAAAGTGGCGTATTTCTCTGTCATAAATTAGTAATTTTCTTTGTTCAACGATGAATTCAATTATTTTACATTCTGTAATAGCTATACATTACCGTGAACAATATTGGAAAAAACTGAAACAGTTTTACTACCACGAGAAGGCGTAAAGTCTTCGAAATGCATCGTGATTAATGAAAATAATTTTAAATGGCTAGGTAGGGAGTGGTTTTTTCCGTTGATTTACGGTTCAGTTGGATCTTGGTATAATATTTTATACATTTGAATGAAAATCATATGGAATTTGTGTAATATTCTACAATATTTCACTTATTTTGTTTTTGTCTGTTTAAATGTGGCTGCTAATTTTGTAGAGCAAAGATTTTAAACTAGGTGCATCCAAAGAGTCTGTTGGCTTTCAGAAATGACTATTATTAAAGTTAGATGTAAGATTAAAGTGAGGAGAATTATTTAGATGAAATATTAAGTAATACTGTCTCTTAGATAAAATATTGCACAGTGAGTTAATGAACTACATGGACAAATTTTAACAGTTGTTCAGAGAAGGAAAATTAAACAAAATACAGTAAATTTTGGTAACATGTTTCAAGGGCATGACTAAGAAAGATATTTTCTTCAACAAATATAATAGTTAAAGTCAGGCGCTTCATGAAACTTGAGACTAATCTAGTAAGCAAAACAATTGTAACTGTGTAAAGTAAAATTACAGGGCAAGTGGAACTGTAATAACGGAAATAAAGTAAAATCTAGGGCATATAAGCGGGAGAAGTAATTTACAAAGTACTCTGAATGAGTTCATTTGCAGTATCTACAGATAGAAGCGGTGAGAAGGGAACTGTTTCCGATCATTCAGTATAAAGTTTGGCCAAGTAGCCGTTTGTTCATTGACTTCAATTATTTTAAGATATATGAGAAAAAGTACCACCACCGCTATATCTTGAGAATGACTGTCTCACACGACTAGTTTCGGCGGCACATTACCGCCATTGGCATTGGAGACAACACTCCGGCCGCTGTGGCCGAGCGGTTCTAGGCGCTTCTGTCCCGAACCGCGCAGCTGCTACGGTCGCAGGTTCGAATCCTGCCTCGGGCGTGGATGTGTGTGATGTCCGTAGGTTAGTTAGGTTTAAGTAGCTCATAAGTCTAAGGGACTTATGACCTCAGATGTTAAGTCTCATAGTGCTTAGAGCCATTTGAACGATTTTTAGAGACAATACGGTGACGAGTAGACTCTCCTGAGGAAAGCTAGCCCACGTGCGATAGTAACATGGACTCAACAATAAGTGCGCCAGGGAAATCTAATACTCTTTTGGCTGAGGATGGCGGTAATGTGCCTCCGATACTAGTCGTGTGAGACAATAAAGTCATTCTAAAAATTCAGCTGTGGTGGTACTTTCCTCATATACATCATCAGTTGAAGTCCCTCGTTCATGCAACAGGATGGACATCCATATTTTTTAAGGTAGTTCGTCTTTCTTCCTTAGTGGGCGTTGTTTATAACTACGTTTTGCAACTTGTAACTGTGGCGTTCATTAAGCAGCTGTTCTGCAAAGTTAGTCTCCTTTTCTAAGTCTACAACTTTTGATTCCTTTCAAGGAGACGGCTATTGCCCTGCCAGAATAGCCTATATAGCTGCAAGTGATTTTGCATATTCCATTCTTTTCCCGAAGTTATGGGCTAGTGGCTAATGCTTCACTAAAATCCTATCGCATAAGTGGAATAGCAAAGCTGTTCACCAGGAAGTTGTTGCTG
The DNA here is from genome assembly GCF_021461385.2 of Schistocerca piceifrons. Lineage (NCBI taxonomy): Eukaryota > Metazoa > Arthropoda > Insecta > Orthoptera > Acrididae > Schistocerca > Schistocerca piceifrons. The sequence goes on from NC_060149.1 coordinate 774,262,154, forward strand.
AGAGATTGCAGCAGCTTCCGGTAGGAAGCGATTGTTAGCTGGAAAGTGCTACAGTTAGAACCGACAGACCAGCAATTCCTCTCTCCAGAGCGGCAGAAAAAGCCCATCGCTACTACAGAACTGCCAGTAATTGTTGACTACTCTTATCTCGAATGGCAGCCATAAAAAGCACTATTAGTTTGTCTTGTCAGACACAACGTCGCGTTACGCCCTTTGCAAGCAGATACGCGAAGCGCGCTCGCGCATGTTTCAACTGCACCAATCCACGTTCCTTATTTTCACACCTCTCTTGTATCCAAACAGAGTGCGGAAAGTATTATACTACTTGAAACTTAGTGGCTTGCTTCCAGACGTTCGGAGTTCCTGGAGCACTGGCTACTGTAATACTCAGCGAATTTCAAAAGCCAAGTTAATCACTGTTCCCCGTCCGGCCAACTGGATTTAGGTTTTCCTTAGTTTCTCTAATTCGCTTAAGATAAATGTCGACATGATCCCTTTCTAAAAGACGCGGCGGATTTGCTTAGTCTCTAATGGCTTCGTCGTCGACTGGAACGAAACCCTAATCTTCCTACCTTTCTTCATAACTGTCACCAACACAGTAATTTGCCTACGACTGCCGAACATTTCCAGATTCCTAGGCTGTGAATGAATCTCAATCCCCACGCATCCTCACTCTGATTCCAATGCGCTCGGCCTATAGTTAGAATTTACGCATCATGCAGTGGGCGAAAAGTGGCTACGGCAGATCACACCGCCCACCGCCCTGTTCTCAAAGTAATCGTTCCACATATCGCGTCAAATAGTGTCTTTTATTAGGCTAGTGAAACCTACACTTGCGAACATCTTCAAACAGGCGCCATGCTTTTTCACGTAATGGCAAACTGCCCGTGGTTTGCTGTACGCACTCATATTCGAGGCGTGATTGGTGGCAGCAGCAGCTGCTGGAGTGTTGCCCCCAGCATTTGCTGCTGCTCTGCGATCTAGTATGTACAGTCTTTCATCTGCATGTATGGGGACACAGCTGGTGTCTGTGACCGCACTGCTTTAAGTAGCTGAGTCTAGTAGCTGCAAGTAGATGGTTTAAATACTGCTGATATTGGTTCCGTACGTCTTCTAAGCTGGCCAGTATTACAAAATTCAACCTACAAAAGAATCGCACTCTACGCGTTAGATGATCTGATGCCAGGGACGCTGCATTTTAAGGCAGACGAAGCTTTTTCTTTCAACACTTCTTCCCTTGCGAGTATCTGCATATCTCTAATGCGACGTTCACAAGAATGCCTCCTTACCTTTCGCAAATGTTTCGAAATACTTTTCCGCAGTCATGAATCTAAGAGCGGAGACACTTTCCTGGAAAACTGATACCTGTAGAGTTTTCATTTAGAATTACATGTAGAACTTTCCAGTCTGCCCTATTGTCGCTGCATAGCATTAATTGATAATCGTGAGTCAGGCGACTGCAGTTACCTCAGATTTTTCTTCGACACAACATTCCTCAGGCAAAACGGGTGCTCCAAATCTCTTGGGACACCTCTAAAGAAAAGTTATCTTGCCCGCTAAATGTCGAGCCTCCTGGAGAAAATGATGTGGCCTGAGATGGCTCTGAGAAGCGCTAATAGATCATTTGGCAGCGCTAACAACCTCCATCGGTTAGTGAATAACTTAACTGTAATTTCCATTTCTGGTAAAATTGCCGATGCAGTTGTTACCTGTCGAATAAGTGCTCATCGTTATTTATTCTGTACAAACTTAATTCTTGTGTTGGAGAAATTGTAGTCTTATAGCGCTAAGTGAACGTCGCATTAATTCACGTTCGTAGACAAGTTCTAAGTGTATAACATGAAATGAAGACCGCAGTGATCCTTTACGCGACAGATATCTTATGTGCTGAAAATGAACAGTTAGCTTGGAGGAAGAAGAGGAAGAGGGAAATAAGCAGGTTTTTAGTTCAGACTCAGCAGCGTCCAAAACTTAATAGTTAATGTTTTTCTTCAGCGTCTACAACCTTTAGTAGGGATATGCCTCACTGTTACCTCGTCTGCTCTCACGAGAGCAAGAGACTTGCAACTTCAACAGAAGAGACGAAAGAGGCTCTCATGACAGATTTCCTCAATTCTTATTTTCCCGCAGCTTTGTATTGCTTCTTTAATTATGAAGTACACAACGATTCAGCGCAGGGCCTTTATGGAGGACCCAAATAAAGCTCTGTGGAAGCTTCTTCAGTTAAGTGTCAGGTGCAGGTAGTTTTGAAAGCTGAAACACCTGTGATCGGACGCTGTTAGACAGTACACGATAGTATTCTGCTGAGCCAGTCAACAAGCATTTTACTGATATGACCACCGTAGATAAGACAAGGCCCATAAACATGCCGATGTTAACAGGAAATTCCTCGCTGCGACCTGAAATTGTGAAGCTATTGTCAGTACTAGCACATTCCCGTTAGTAATCCCCTAAAAATATACCCTGTCTTTTTTGTCCTTTATTTCCAACATAATGTAAGAACAAGGAAAAATTTAGATAAAAAGATACATTTACATAGATGTTCCCGTAAATTCTCGTAGACACATACAGTATTGGTTGCATGTGTTATCCATATTCTAAGTGGTGTCTAGTGAATACTTGCATTGATATTGTGGATAAATACTTAAGTCATCATTGAAAACGTATTTTACTTCTGAAGAGGCAGTCTGCAGCAATATTGCTTTCGGTTTCATTATAGTTGCAGGTCATAACAGGTGGTGGTGGTGGTGGTAGTAGTAGTAGTAGTAGTAGTAGTAGTAGTAGTAGTGAGGTAAAAACCCGAAAAATACCCATATGCAGCTACTGTAAACCTTTCCTTCAACGACTTTTCCTGTTTCGTGTTTTCAAATGGGTGAAAGTTACGGGGTTCCAAACTGGTAAATAAAGCAGATATTCCAACACTTTGTACTTCAGATCGACAGCGTTCGCACTGCCAAAGAACTTTTCATTTACTTGATGGAAAGCTGATACTTTTTCTTTCTGCTATTCATTTGTCTTCTCATTTATTCATTCAGTTGATTCACAAGCATCGAGTAGTAGTATTCTGTAGTTATTGTTGCACCTTTTTCCCGATAATAACCAAGAAGAATCCCTTTCGCATCACAGAAAACGATAACTTTTACAGTAAACGAAGTCTATTTTATCTGCTTTTGGCACCGGCCTACCTGCTTCCATCAACTGCTCTGCTTGCCGTTTCACTGCCTCCGTAGTAACAAATCGGCGCACATCAGTTGTGTTTTAAGCAGGAAACAGTTTTTGATTTCGTCTGAATTCAACAAATTCAGCACCCATCCCACACAGAGTTCTCATAGTCAAGCATTTAATTAAGATTGAATTACCGATCGTCCATGCCATATTGTGCACTTTCTCAACGTTTACAGCTGCAGATACATTGAATTATCGTCAAAATTACGGCGAACCATTTCTTAATTGCAGAAAATATTGTATCAGACTTATTATAAGCCTTCACACAGTGGCCATAGTCCCTCCAGAACAGAGACCTTTGTGATGGTACAGTATTCAGGTTTATCCACTTCAACAATACACATGACTAATTCAAAAAGTCGAATAAACAAAGCTGTTTGGCAGATAAAGTTGAAACGCAATTTAAATTATCGTGCAACGTGTACCAACATGACAAAAATTTCATTAAAAAGTTTTTGGCATGCTGGCATCGCAATGAAAGACCTTCCTTAACAAAGGGAGTCCTAAGTATGAAACTGTGACTTTTAAATGTACGTTGGCGAGGGAAAATGATTTTGCAAAAAATAGCCACTATAGCCACTATGGCTACCATGAGAAATGTCGTTGATATCAACGCCATCTCAACTTGCCAGGAAAAATTTCAGTTTGCCTCGTAATTGTTGTAGTAAGGCAGATTTGCTGGCCATGCGGTCTAACGCACGGCTTTCCGGCCGGGAAGGAGCGCCTGGTCCCCGGCACGAATTCGCCCGGCGGATTTGTGTCGAGGTCCGGTGAACTGGCCAGTCTGTGGATGGTTTTTAGGCGGTTTTCCATCTGCCTCGGCGAATGCGGGCTGGTTCCCCTTATTCCGCCTCAGTTACACTATGTCGGTGACTGCTCCGCAAACAAGTGCTCCACGTACGCGTACACCACCATTACTCTACCACGCAAACATAGGGGTTACACTCGTCTGGTGTGAGACGTTCCCTGGGGGGGGGGCGTGTCCACCGGAGGCTGAACCGCACAATAACCCTGGGTTCGGTGTGGGGCGGCGGAGGGGTGAAGTGGACTGCGGTAGTCGTCGTGGAGTTGTGGACCACTGCGGCTGCGGCGGGGACGGAGCCTCTCCGTCGTTTCTAGGTCCCCAGTTAACATACAATACAATACATACAAGGCAGATTTGCACGCAACCCGACTTATACAGCGTAGCCGAAAACATTTTTCAAAGCAGAATGTCTCCGTCCACCTTCCAAACAGCTTGGACCCTTACCGCCCCATTCCTGCAGATGGCCGATTTTACAGTCCATTGTTGAAATGTAGAAACAAAACAATATCCGTGACATAATCTATTATTATTATTATTATTATTATTAAATGCAAGACTTTTCAATTAGGAGCCACTTCGTTTACTTGAGTGTCTCTAATCTACCCTAAGAATCGAGCGGGGAAGAGGGACCTACAGAGTGACGTCGAATCCGAACAACGTGCTGTTCCTGACAACTTTTCACATCCCTGAGAGATTAAGTCCAGGTTAAAAGCAGACTGAAAATTTAAGTGGTCAGATCGGGGTTCGACCCCGTGAGCTTTCGGTTTCCAGGCACGCACTTACCACCAGGCCCAGACATCGGAGAGCTAGAGTCAGCTCAAATGATTGTTCTAGTTATAGTTAGCAAAATACAATAAGCAAATGTCGGATCTTAATCTTAGGCGGATGCTGTAAATCGCCTTGAAGTCTAACACTTGTACAACACGGATATTTACAAGCAACTATAATACAAGGTTCCATTTCCCAGTGATTTGTTTGTGGACAGTACCACATTTCATGACTAAAAAAAGATGTCTCCTTTATTAGAGATTGATTTTTAGCGTGTAAACTATAAAGCTTCCTATTTTTTTGGTTCTGCGTGGAGCAATACAGTCCAGCGTTATTGAGTGTGTAACTATCCTCTCTTTCAGTTGCTAATTTTAAGTTCTAATTTTAGCGGTCCCCTTGGTGAGTCTTTCAAGAGCTTACGTGAGATAAAACGCAAAATGAAAAACTCAATATGGGTTTAAATTGTGTTTGATCAATCTTGTACTTGTGAATAATGCTGTGCTTTGTCACTGTACATCTTCAGATCTTTCTACATTTGATGTGGCACTGATGTGATTCACAGCGTTCGAACGCTATACGAATAGACTACACGCTCGCCGATTTTCCTTTGCTCTTGGAGACTGCGACGTATTTTCACAATTGTACTACGCTAAACATGAAACGCATTTGACAAAGGAACTTCCTGGTATGTTGCCATCTGTAAACCACAGCGGCCATCGTATGGTTTCATTTGTATTTCATACGGAAGTTTGTATTCCAAGCGGATGTCTGTGTTTGACGTTACGTAAATTTCGGAAGACTATGATAAGATAGTGTTTTGTTTGGCAACTCATCAGATAGTGACAGGAATAAATATTAAATTACTGTAGTTCACATACAAAGAAAAGTGCGTAACATATCTGAGCGAAGTTCGTGACAGAAGTGCTACATCAAAGATCAGCCAAAGCATTGTCAGTCTTATTGCTGATATTACGGAAACTGAAGCGAGCATTTTCCTTTTCTGTCGAATGTGAAGTAGTATAACTGAAGAGTCTGTGCCACAGTTACTCTCTAGACACGGAGAGCAAAATGGCGCAACGGCTGAAGTAATGAATCTGCCATTGGAAGGGAAAAAGAGGTTTTCCGTTCTGCCGACGACGAAATGAAGAGAAATTTTAGTTTGGATAGTCGGGCGGGGATCTGAACTGCCATCCGCTGGAATGCGAGACCAGTGGCTTAAACCCCCTCCCCGCGGCCGCTCATGCAGATTTAGCTTTTGCTTAGTTTCAGTTAATCGTTTAATGCGAATCTCGAGATGGAAAAGGACAAGGCACATTTTCTTCGATATCCTTGTCCTATCAGAGCTTTTTAGTTGTCTCTAACGACCTTTTCTTCGACGGAAAGATATACTCATCCTCCTTCATCCGTTGGAAATTCTAGTGTTGGAGGGAGGGAGGTAGAGGGGGGGGGGGTAGCTAGAGATGAAGCGGTGAATAACATTAGTTTTGGAAATGACAGCTCAAGTTTTTGTAAATACAGTATATGCTTGTGACCATTCGCGGTGCTCTTCTATACACTTGACGTCCAATCGCATATGAACGTCACAACTTGTGCAGTGTTAAACTTAAGAGCGTACAAGTGTCTTCTTAGCAGTCTCTTTTAGACAAACTAACGCTTTTATGAAAAAAATGTCTATTTCACATATTTTATTGCTATTGTCACAAAGTTCCCTACAAAACAAAAGTTAGCAGAGAAGTGCCAGGAGAAACAGCAAGCTTGTTTAATGATTTCATAAACAGAATACAGCCTATATTACGGGTTATTGCAATAGGGTATGTGTTGTAGGCTATGCTTTGTTTATAAAATCACAACAGAAAATCACTGTCACTCCTGTCGATACCCTCTGTGAACTTCAGTTTTTCACTATCCTACCAATGAATACAAGGTTTTCTCCCACCCTCGCCACATTTGCTTCGCTTAGAACTGAACCAGTGTGATGATTTCACTATTTTATTCACTTAGAACTGGTGATTCCACTTCAAACGAACATACATTGTTACTCTCGATATTTGTCTAACACGACGGACTCAAATAGCGATTAACACTGTAGTCCGAAGCTACTATATTGATAAGTTTACCGGCCGGTGTGGCCGTGCGGTTCTAGGCGCTACAGTCTGGAACCGAGCGACCGCTACGGTCGCAGGTTCGAATCCTGCTTCGGGCATGGATGTGTGTGATGTCCTTAGGCTAGTTAGGTTTAATTAGTTCTAAGTTCTAGGCGACTGATGAGCTCAGAAGTTAAGTCGCATAGTACTCAGAGCCATTTGAACCATTTTTTTTTATAAGTTCCGTGTAACACACACATTTACATTTGCCAGTTCCCAGTTTCTGCATCAGATTACAATCCTGTCTTTCTCGATATTTAATAGTACTACAGATGTTATAGGAAAGAATTTTCTCGTAAATAACAGCGTCGTCTGCTCAATGTTGGCGGCACGCCTTCTACTAAACATTAAGCCATTAATACAGTTTTGTAATTGCTGACTTACTCGGCAGGACGAACGCTAACTGCGTTGCTGCCTTGTTCATCCCGATGAAGTGTGACAGCGTCGAAACACTAATTCACGACCGTGTTGTCTGTTAGGCAAATAAGCAGAGAGCGGAGCTAATGGAGCTGTAGCCGGTAAACAAAGGACGCATTGTCGCCGCCAGGGTACACGCTACCGAGTCGCTCCGATTGGCTGCCTTCCATACGGCGTTATATTTGTCTGAGGCTATTCATGTCTGCACGTACTGCACTATGATTCACACTAGTATGGTAGATGCTGTCGTCTCTGATCTTTCGCTCTTCCCAAACGCAAGTTTCTTTGTTTCGCTTTCTGGCGTGCTCTGTATCTCGTTTGCCTCTGCCCCGAGAGCTGTTAAAGCGTTATGTTGAGCGACGGACGCTCAGTGAAGTGGTCCCCGCCGAAGGGAACTTGGAGTGGCTCGTGTAGACTGCGTGATCACTATCCAGTAAAACTTTACATTAAAACACTTAGGGAGTGGGACACCGAAAGTAGTAGATGGATTTCGTTATTTGGGTAGCAAAGTAACTGATGTTGGCCTAAGCAGAAAGCATAGCAGACTGACAACAGCATGAAAAGCATTCCTGAAAAAGAGGAATTCGTTAACATATAATAAAAATTTGTTTTAGGAAATGTTTTCTGAAGGCATTTTCTTGTACTATAGCCTTGTACCAAAGTGAAACGTGGACAATACACTTCAGACAAGAGGAGAATAGAATTTTTGAATTTTTGTGCTACAGGAGAATGCTGAAGATGTGTAGATCGAATAACTAATGAAGAAAGGGAAAAAAAGCACTCCGTCTTCAGGCCGCGAGTGGCCTACCGGGACCATCCGACCGCCATGTCACCCTCATGGAGGATGCGGATACGAGGGGCGTGGGGTCAGCACACCGCTCTCCCGGTCGTTATGATGGTATTCTTGACCGAAGCCGCTACTATTCGGTAGAGTAGCTCCTCAATTGGCATCACGAGGCTGAGTGCACCCCGACCAAATTCGGAAAACAAATTTATGGCATATGTTGGCTCAAACGGCCCTGAGCACTATGCGACTTAACTTCTGAGGTCATCAGTCGCCTAGAACTTAGTACTAATTAAACCTAACTAACCTAAGGGCATTACACACATCCATGCCCGAGGCAGGATTCGAACCTGCGACCGTAGCGGTCACGCGGTTCCAGACTGAAGCGCCTAGAACCGCACGGCCACACCGGCCTGCGGCATATGTTGACTAAGAGGAGAGATACGTTGACCAGACACCTTGCGCCATGAAGGAATCGTCGATTTAGTAATGGAGGGAAGAGTGTGGAGGGGGAAAATTTGTCTACAGCAGGCAGGCTGAAATAAATGTAGGCTGCAGCAGTTATGTAGAGATAAAGAAGGTTGCACGATACTGACAAGCATGGACAGCTCCAGCGAAGCTATAGCCAACTATTATTAACTGTCGAATGTTCAAATGTGTGTGAAATCTTATGGGACTTAACTGCTAAGGTCATAAGTCCCTAAGCTTACACACTACTTAACCTAAATTATCCTAAGGGCAAACACACACACCCATGCCCGAGGGAGGACTCGAACCTCCGCCGGGACCAGCCGCACAGCCCATGACTGCAGCGCCTTACACCGCTCGATTAACTGTCTAATCGGCGTTTAATGCAGAGTGGAAAACTGGTCCAATGAGCCTAGAGGGACGTGGAACACGGAACTAAAACAGCGCTTCAACTAATCACATTAATCTTCTGTGCTTGCTACGTTCACTGTTATCCAAACGGCTCGAATCTAAGCAGACCATCATGTTGATCTAATTTTCTGATAGGCGACACATCGTATACGTGGCGCATCTGACACGAAACTTGAGCACATCCTGACTAAAGCTACGAAAATAATTCGGAACCTCAGACTATTCACGTCTGCCTGTGTCCATTTCGTCGAGGAATAGAAGGCGTGACCCTGTGTTCTGTTTTGGAGTGAACCGATGCAAGGGCATAGTGTAGCCTGGCGGGCTGATGCCGTCATGCGCCAGGAGGCAAGACGCCTCCTTGTGTTTGCCGAGGCAGCGCCCATCACAGCTCAGTGCCCTTCACACTGGCGTGTGACCTCGCCGAAACTCCTCCACAAACAATGTGCTGAAATTTTATCTGTGTGTACAGTCTGAGCAACAAGTATTAGGATAAACTCGAAATTCCATAAAATCCTAAACAATTGCGTGTCAATCACCTTTTTCATCTACGACGCGTTTCGATACCTCACACCTTAATCTTCATGGGTATCAGTCGATTACACGAGAATTTTAAAGTGACTGGCACAGGTAGTAGTTTTCATTTGTCTTTTCTATAAAACAGTGGCAGTTTTCAAATCTCATTCAAATATGGATTACATAACTTTCGAAATTGCATTTTTTTTTCATTTATAATGGATCAAATCAGGTTTTTTTTTTTTTTTTTTTTTTATATTTGCTCATTTGTTACCCTACACTAGTACTCGCAGAAGCCTGCCTTGAGTTGGGTTTTTCCGTACCCGTTCAATGTAAACAACGGGTTTCGCACTATGACAACAGCAGCATTGAAATCGTACACGACATGTGTGATAGCTGGTACAGGCTAACAAGCTACTGGAATAGCATGCGAGCAAGATTTGTTGCACAGATTAAAACTCAAATGCACTTAAGATTATGCCATCAAACTGTTCGTGCTAGAGCTAAAGTGTTTTTCCACTAAAATGTGTAGAATTCAGGCTAAGAATGTAGTAAGGGTGTCCGTTATGTTAACCTAATGGTGGTGATTCACATTTCTGGTCTTCTCTCAATAAACCGAAGTCGACCATCCGCCTTTCCTGCCACAACCTCACATGCTCATTTGATCTCATGTCGCTTTGCAACGTTACGTTCAGATATTTAAACGACGTGACTGTCAACCAGGACACTACTTATGCTGTATCTGAACATTTCGTATTTTTTCTCCTACACAACCTTATTAGCTTACACTTTCCTATCACAAAGCGAAAAAAGTGGCCCAACTAAAACATTCATATTTCTTTACGTACTACACGAATATGTAATAAAAATGGGGGTTCCTATTGAAAAACAAACGCAGTTGATATCAGTTTGACCTATGGCAGCGCCATCTAGCGGGCCAACCATAGCGCCATCTGGTTTCTCCCTTCAAGCTACACAAGTTTAGTTCTTTGTAGTTCCTTCGTTTGACGCTTATTTCTTGAGTTATTTGACCCGGTCACGATCAATGGACCAAACTGTAGATGGCTCTGAGCACTATGGGACTTAACTTCTGAGGTCATCAGTCCCCTAGAACTTAGAACTACTTAAACCTAACTACCCTAAGGACAGCACAAACATCCGTGCCCGAGGCAGGATTCGAACCTGCGACCGTATCGGTCGCGCGGTTCCAGACTGTAGCGCCTAGAACCGCTCGGCCACTCCGGCCGGCTGTGTATATAGAGAACAAGAAACGGTCCTATCACACTTCCCTGGGGAACTCCACACGGTACCTTCGTCTCTGATGAACATTCCCGACCAGGACATCATACTGGGTTCAATGTCATATGAAGTCTTGGAGCCATTAGACATTTATATGACGACCTACTCCGTATGCTCGTACCTTCGTTAAGTTTGCAGTGTTCTATTCATCTGCATTTAATTGGCAGCCTTCCAGTACGTAATGTAAAGTTACTAAGACGCTCTTCACTTGCTTAAAATTATCTTTGTGTGTGTGTGTGTGTGTGTGTGTGTGTGTGTAGCGAGGTGATACACCAGCGTAGCTTGTAAACATTTTGGATTGGCTGTGGTTGTAATGTTACGGAATGAGTATTTAATGATGTGAGCTGGGAGGCCACGCAGGCAGGAGGCTGTGGAATGCGGGCAGTGTTGAACAAACAACGCCACTAGACTAGCTGCTGCTGACGCACGAGCTCTATTGTTCCCTCTATCACCGACCTGCCCCGGAAACAAACACCTCATCTCGCCCACTCACAGCACCCTCCCACATTCCCAGAAAATTCTATAATGTTGTAAAATAACGAGTTACCTCCACACGTAAAAATCACTCATCTAACCATTGTTATCGACAAACATAAGCGATTCACTACGTAGTATAGCCACTGGCAGTGGACTCTGAACGTAAATAAATGTAACATACTACTTCCAAATTGTCCAACAATCCTATTACTGTTAGTTTATGCTACTGGTGAAAAACCATTGGAAATAGTAGCCGTCCAAAGCGACCTGACGTAGACTGACCGCATAGAACTACGTGGGACTTCAAAAAGTAAGTTATAGGTGTCGTATCACGCTAAGGAGGAGACAGTGTGTTGTTGCTTTCACAGATTTGATTCCAACTGACAGGGTGCATAGTACACGACTAAGACTTCAACATATGTGAAGAAGACGACGCTGGTCTCAACTGTTTTCGAGAAAATGACTTGAAATTTTGGGCGTTCTTATATACTTTGTCGCGGTCGAGCGAGTAATTGCTTAATTTCATAAGCACGAGGTCTCTGAATCGAATCTCCCCGCTGGCACTTTTTCGTTCCCACGTAATTTTAACAACAAATATGTGTGGTGTGCCACGAAATTTTGTGATAACAGCGAACCGTTTGTCAATGTAAATCAAGTTTATTTTGCAACAGACACATTGAAAAATTCACATTTAAAAATTCGGCGTTCATTACATGCTCTGTACGCTGCAATAATTGTTTTCTATGTTTCTACGACCGAGCGAGATGGTGCAGTGGTTAGCACACCTGACTCGCATTCGGGAGGGCGACGGTTCAAACCCGCGTCCGGCCATCCTGATTTAGGTTTTGGGTGATTTCGCTAAATCGCTTCAGGCGAATGCCGGGATGGTTCCTTTGAAACGGGATGGCCGATTTCCTTCCACATCCTTTCCTCATCCGATGGGACAGATTACCTCGCTGTATGGTCCTCTCCCCCAAATCAGCCAGCCAGCCAGCCATGTTTCTACGGACAGTGTCATCTTGATCCGTGCAGTACACCATAGGTTACACATTATACTTTTCACAAATATAGATACAATAATATAAATAAAATGACTGTATTGATATCGCGGAAAGTTCTAGCGCGCCCCTTTATTTCCAATCTCTTCAGGAAAAATTTCTGCTTTTTACGGGATGAAGATCATTAAAATAATAAATGAATCGCTAAATATTAATAATTCCAAACAACCATAGTAAATCTGTTGTTAGAATTACGTTCGAATGAGAGAAGTACCTGCAGCGACTCGCCCGGGTTCCCGGGTTCGATTCCCGGCGGGGTCAGGGATTTTCTCTGCCTCGTGATGGCTGGGTGTTGTGTGATGTCCTTAGGTTAGTGAGGTTTAAGTAGTTCTAAGTTCTAGGGGACTGATGACCATAGATGTTAAGTCCCATAGTGCTCAGAGCCCAAAAACCTGCAGCGAGATGCGCTCCAGAGACCTCGCACGTATGAAACTAAGCGCGTATTCGCTCCGCCGCAGACTCCTTAAATACTAGCGTTCATACAAAGTATATAAGCAATCGTAAAATTTTCGAACTCGATTTTCTCGAGAACGGTTGAGAGATGCGTCTTCCTATTCACCTATGTTGAATTCCTAGTCGTGTCCTATACACTGTCAGTACAGAGTGAGTCAAGAGGAAAGGTGGATGCTTTGAGGGGCGTTAGTATTAGCGTTTCTGAACAAACAAGTTATATGAACGGATGTACTGTTCTTAAGTTTCCGATGAAACTAAAGAAAAGAGTGGGCAACAGGAAAAATGCAGCGGATAATAAATCAAACATTGTGATCTAACGTTTGGTTTAATTGTGTAATTTCCTCACAAAAGATGTTCAAGAATTTTAAATGTTCCCATAAAAGAGGTTAAAAAGCCGTAAAGTATTTTACGAAATTCATTTTAACCATGAGCCGACTAATGGGACAAATAAACAGCTGATGGTTCAAATGCATTTTATAAAAAAAAAGTTCAAAAATTCCACTGTCAGCTACAATCCAAGCTGCTGTACTGCTGATCAGAGCTCGTTCGTTGTTTCCACTCTCCATTGTAGACTCCGCTCTTAAGCTAACCCCAGAAACAGTAACCTAAACCGAGCGAGGTGGCGCAGTGGCTAACACACTGGGCTCGCATTCGGGAGGACGACGGTTCAATTCCGCGTCCGGCCATCCTGATTTATATTTTCCGTGATTTCCCTAAATCGCTCCAGGTAAATGCCGGGATGGTTCCTTTGAAAGGGCACGGCCGACTTCCTTCCCCTTCCTTCCCTAATCCGATGAGACCGATGACCTCGCTGCCTGGTCTCGTCCCCCAAACAAATCAACCAACCAACCAGTAATCTAATGGAGAAAGATCGAGTGACCTAAGTGGCCAAGATATGACTCCGGCGACCGACCTAATGGCAGGGCTACATTTCAGCGAGATACGGTGTTACTCGCCGTACGGAGTGTGCAAGAGCTCCGTCGTGCTGAAAGTACATACGACGGTGTGTTACCGAAGGAATATTCTCCAATTATTCTGATAACATATTTAGAAGGAAATCCATTAAAACGGTTACGTAAAACAATTGGACCAACGAGTTGGCCATCAGTAGTGCCGCACCACACGTTCACGGCGAAACGTCGTTGAAAATTTGTTTCCGCAGTAGCGTGCAGATTTTCATCTGACCACACACTAGAGTCGCGCGTGTTACTGCGACTGTTGCAGGTAAATGTTGACTCATAAGTGAACAGAATACGTGGAATACAGCGTTCATGGGCGATGATCCATTGACAGGATTCCTTTCGTTTGGCATCATCTCCTACACTCTGCCGATGATACGGATGTATACCCTGCTCGTGTACTGCGTTCATCACTCGTGTTTGTGGAATGACAAACTAGGTAGCAATTCTTCTACAGCTCATAGGCTTCATTCTACCATTTCAAGAACGTTATAGACCTCCCGAAGGTCTTGTTGGTCGGAACGTTCAGATACAACATGTAATCTAGAAAGCGTACCATGCTCACACAGTCAGTCATTCTCTGCCTTACGGAACTGTGGAATTACGAAATCGTAGTTCGTATACGCGAACAGCGCCTGTAGAATTCCCATTGCAAAACTCGTAGACAAAGGTCATATCACCATACTCTGCATGTTCGAAGACCTGTGGCATTTTTACTACAGTGATCCATACGGTTTTGACAGTACACACAACACTGTGGTACGCTGGTGCAACAACACCAGTATCGATATGTGAGGTAAACATGTACACCTGTAGGACCCGTCGCCATACCAAGCGCAAGCGAAGTGCGCTTGAGTCTCGTTTCAAATAAGTACCTCACTCATATAGTTATAGTCTACCCTCGATATGCTGGAAAAATTATACGTTTAAAGCCGGCGGCAGGCATAAAACATCATCCGAAATTGTACTGAATGCTTTCTCAGAAAATTATTTTGAACAATTAGTTCATGAGCCCACTCGATACGTAAATGGTTGTGAAAGCACGCTTGACCTCTTAGCAACAAATAATCCTGAACAAATAGGGAGTATCATAACAGATACAAGGATTAGGGACCACAAGGCAGTTGCTGCTAGGCTCAATACCGTAACACACTCAACCATCAAAAAGAAACGCAAAGTACATCTATTTAAAAAAAACTGATAAAAATGCTCGTAACGACCTTTTAAAAGGCAGTCTCCACTCCTTCCGATCTGATCATTTAAGCGTAGAAAAGATGTAGAATGGTTTCAGATAGATAGTATCGACGGCAATTGAAAGATATATAACCCCCCCATGGTACACAAAAATGGATCAGATCGCTGTTGCAGAAGCAACGAAAAAAGCGTGCCAAATGTAAAAGAACGCAAAATCTCAAAGATTGACAAAGTTTTACAGAAGTTCGAAATATAGCGCGTGCTTCAATGAGAGATGCTTCTAATAATTTCCACAACGAAACTCTGTCTCTGAATTTGGCAGAAAACCCAAAGAGATTCTGGTCATACATAAAGCACACCAGTGGCAAGGCGCAATCAATACCTTCACTGCGCGATAACAACGGTGAAGTCACTGATGACAGTGCCACTAAAGCAGAGTTATTAAACACGGTTTTCCGAAATTCCTTCACCAAAGAAGACGAAGTAAATACTCCTGAATTCCAATCAAGAACAACTGCCAAGATGTGAAACATAGAAGTAGATATCCTCGGTGTAACAAAGCAGCTTAAATCACTTAATAAAGGCGAGGCCTCCAGTCCAGATCGTATAGTCAGATTCCTCTCAGAGTGTGCTGATAAAATAGCCCCATATTTAGCAATTATATACAACCACTCGCTCACAGAAAGATACGTACCTAAAGACTGGAAAGTTGCTCATCTCACACGAATACCGAAAAAGGGAAATAGGCGTAATCCGCTAAATTACTGGCCCTTATCACTAATGTCGATTTGCAGTAGGGTTTTGGAATACACACAGTGTCTTAACATTATGAATTACCTCGAAGAAAACAATTTATTTGCACATAGCCAGCACGGGTTCAGGAAACATCGTTGTTGTGAAACACAACTAGCTCTTTATACTCATGAAGTAATGAGTGCTATCGACAAGGGATGTCAAATTGACTTTATATTTTTAGATTTCCAGAAGGCTTTAGACACCGTTCCTCGCAAGCACCTTCTAACCAAGCTGCGTGCATATGGAATATCGCGTCAGTTGTGCGACTGGATTCATGATTTCGTGTCAGAAAGGTCACAGTTTGTAGTAAAAGACGGAAAGTCATCGAGTAAAACAGTAGTAATATCCGGCGTTCCCCAAGGAAGTGTTATAGGCCCTCTATTGTTCCTGATCTATATTAACGACATAGGAGACAATCTGGGTAGCACTTTGCAGATGATGCTGTCGTTTACCGTCTTGTAAAGTCATCAGATATTGCAAAATGATTTAGTTTGTATGGTGCGAAAAGTGGCAACTGGCTCTGAATAAAGAAAAGTGAAATTATTCACATGAGTACTTAAAGAAATCCGCTAAATTTCGATTACGCGATAAGTCACAGAAATCTCAGGGCTGTAAATTCAATTAAATACTTACGGATTACAATTACAAATAACCTAAATTGGGACGATCGCATAGATAATGTTGTGAATAGAGCAAACCAAAGACTGCGATTCGTAGGTAGAACACTTAGAAGGTGCAACAGGTCTACTAAAGAGACTACTTACACCACGCTTGTCCGCCCTGTCCTGGAGTACTGCTGTGCGGTGTAGGATCCGCATCAGATGGGACTGACGGATGACATCGAAAAAGTGCAGAGAAGGGCAGCTCGTTTTGTATTACCGCGAAATAGGGGAGATAGTACCACAGACATGATACGTGAATTGTAGTGGCAATCAGTAAAACAAAGGCATTTTACATTGCGACAGGATCTTATCATGTAATTTCAATCACCAGTTTTCTTCTCAGACTGCGAAAACATTCTGTTGGCATCCACCTACATAGGAAGAAATGATCATCACGATAAAATAAGAGAATTTCCTGCGCGCCGTTAGAGAGTGAAACGGTAGAGAGACAGCTTGAAGGTGATGCACTGAGCCCTCTGCCAGGCACTTTGTGAATAGCAGAGTAATCACGTAGATGTAGGTGTAGACGTAGAGGTTGAATTGGTCGGTAAAGACAACATTACATAGCCTTATGTCGCTTCAGTTGTATTAGCATCCGAGCTCTGGCGGAGGACATGCGACTGACGTGAGTCATTTTCAAACAGCTGCATGTCGGATACGGTCAAGAAAAGGGCACATGTTCATTTGAAGTTTTTTGTTCCGAATCACCAATACCATCGCCCTTCAAAGCATGTACCTGTCCTGCTGACTCACCCTGTATGAATCAGATTGGTGAGGGGGATGTTCGTCCGGCCCCGGGGCGCCAACAACTTGAATAAGGCCTTACAGACGTGCGAGATGGAGATCGGGAAAGGAGGCTGCAGACATCGACCAGAGATGACAATTTTCAGGCAATCGAGGAAGTGATTCGCAACCATCCTAAATTTTCCGACAATGAGGACGGTCACAGGAGGGGATTTCTACTGTAAAGGGATCGAACGATCGGTAGAATGTTCCGATCGTTTTCTACACTGATTTCATTTGTCTGTGTCACTTTGAAGCGTAGTGCAGTATTCAGTAAAAGTTAATTGGCGTGCCATAATAACGTTGAACTTACTTTTTGAAATCCCGTCGTAACGGGAGGGAAAACGGATGTCAGGCTGAGATTAATGGGAAGGATCTTGAGGAGAAGCAATTCATCCACGTAATAAGTGGCTTACAAAACACTCGTAAAATCGATCTTTGAGTAATGCTGGGCAGTCTGGGATACGTATCAGGTTGTATTAATGGAAGAGATTGAGATGCTTCAACAGTCCTGCGGCGCATTTAGTCACGGGTTCGTTCAGTACGCGCGAGTGTGTAACGGAGATGATCAACAAAATCCAGTGGCAGACGGTAGAAGGGAGACTTTGTGTATCACGGAGAGGTTGATATTCCGCTAGTGAAAGTTCTAAGAAAAGTGGCGAAACGTGTTAGATGATGCATACGAAGACTGTAAGTCTTACACTTTTTACGAGCATAATCCTAATTCCGGACATTCCTGGCTAACCCATTCACATCAAGGTGACAGTAGATGGTTTCATTATCTTTTTAGGAAGAATATGATATTAACCATGACGCATGCGATACTACTGAAAATTCGAGATGAAATAGTGGTTTTGGAG
The DNA here is from genome assembly GCF_021461385.2 of Schistocerca piceifrons. Lineage (NCBI taxonomy): Eukaryota > Metazoa > Arthropoda > Insecta > Orthoptera > Acrididae > Schistocerca > Schistocerca piceifrons. The sequence goes on from NC_060149.1 coordinate 774,280,229, forward strand.
ATGAAGTATTGTTTGTTGTTATGCACTTCTTTAGCCAGTCACATTACTCCACACATTTGAAACCTTGCTCCTTCTGATTAAGAGTTCATTGCTAAATTTCACGATAGTTCGAAGGAGGCACGGGGGGAAGGGAGGGTGGGGGAGGGCAAAAAATCTTACATGCTTTCACTTAGCATCTGTTCAGATGTGTTAAATGTGAGGCCTTCTTATTACTCTCACTGAAACTGACTGTGCATCCTTGTGCCGATAAAACAACCTTAACATGAGCTGCACAATATTTCACTTCAAATTTCTACTGATTGTTATATCGATTTGACAAAGGATCCAAAGCAGACGAGCGGTACACCAAAGAATGGTGTACACGAGCCTTCTGTTTCGTTACGAAGGCACACGCGAAATCCTCGAGGTGAATCGTAAACTAGCTTTTGTCCGCCCCCGGTATGATTAATGTGATCGTCTGTTGCCTTGAACGAGGTACTTGACAGACTTCACGGCCTGGACTGATTTATCGCCGATTCTGTATTCAAACGATGTACCGGCTTCCCATCTACTTGTGTGCATTACATTGCATTCGCATATATAGTGCCAACTACCAGTCTCTGCACGATACACTAGTTTCCTAGAAATTGTAACGACTCCTGGGACTGTGGGTAAAGCTTGCACTGCTGAAAGTTCTGATTATCTTCACGCTTTGCTGCCACCTTCGGTCAATATTCTTGTATTGAATATTGTTTGGGCTCGCGAATGTTTCTCTTTAGATAACATTTTGTGTGTACTGTCAACTGAAACACTATACCTTTCATTGAGATTGGGTGTCGCAGAAGAAAGTTTTGATTTAGGTTGACTTTAACCACACATCGCAAAAAGAAATAAAACAAATCGTAGGAATAGCAGAGAAATGTGGCATCTGAGTAATTCCTGCCGACACCCTTTGTACTTGTGACCTGCAAAGGATCGATGGTCGGTGTAGGGACTAGCATTTGATTCTGAACATAAATGAATGTAACAATTGCGCGTAAATAGGCGAAGAGATCTATTAATGTTAGATTACGCTATTGGTGAAAAAATCATTGCAAAAGGTATCAAGAGTAAAGTACCTAGGAGTAATCGTCCGCAACGATCCAAAGTCGACTAGCACCCTGAAACAACTTTGAGAAATGCATGGTACACAACGTGTTGTCTTAAAATATATTTATTAACAACCAGTTTCGATCATTCATCATCGTTACAGTGGAAAAATATTGTGACAGCTTCACATGTCATACATGCTATTTAGCCAGAAAATACACCATAGCTGACTTGCAAACTTCAGAAAGAGTACTTTGCGCCATTTGTTGTCGGGCCTGACCAATGGTGCTTAGCACTTACTGCTGTTACATGGTTTCATGTTTTCAATGTTTTCTTCTGGTTTAAGCCGGTATTATGGCGTAAAGTACCTTTTTCTTAAATTTGCAAGTCAGCTGTGGTGTATTTTCTGGTTAAATAGCATGTATCACTCGCCGCTTTTCGCACCATACAAATGTCTTCTCTAACACAATTTGCAATTTGTTTTGATCTTCTGATGACGTTACCAGATTGTAAGTGACAGCAGAGTATGCAAACAAATCTCTGACGGCTGCTCAGATTGTCTCCTACAGATCAGGAACAGCAGGCGGCCTATATCCCTTCCTTGGGAAACAACAGATATCACGTCTGTCTTAGTCGATGACTTTCCGTCAGTTAGAAAGAACTGTGACCAATCTGGCACGAAGTCACGAATCCAATCGCACAACTAAGGCACGCAATTTGATTAGACGTCTCGTGTGAGGAACAGTGTCAAAAGCTTTCTGGACATCTAGAAATGTGGATTCAATTTGAGATCCACCGTCGATAGCACTCGTTACTTCGTGTTAATAAATAGACAGTTGTTTCACGAGGACGATACTTCCTGAATCCATGCTGGTTGTGTGGCAGTAGCTCACTTCCTTCACGGTATCTCAGTGTTCAAACACAATGTGTTTGAAAATATTACTGCAAATACACGCCGGGGATATGGATTTTAGTCCAGTGGATTACTCCTATTTCATTTCTTGTATATTTTTGTAACATGTGGAACTTTTCCATCTTTAGGTACTGATCTTTCGTTTAACGAGCGGCTGTATGTGATTACTAGATGTGCAGCTGTTTCATCAGCATACTCTGAAAGGCAACTATGGTTATACAGTGTAGACTGGAAGACTTGTCTTTATTAAATGACTTAAGTTGCCTCGTCATACAGACGACACGTCTTCATGTTGCCAGCTGTTCTTGATTCTATTTGTGGGATATTTACTGCATATTCTTTGGTGAAGGAATTTCGAAAACCGTGTTTAGTAACTCCGCCGCAGTGACGCTGTGGTCAGTAACATTACCATTCCGATCATGCACTGAACGTTCTGATTTTGCCTTTCCACTGGTATGCTGTACATACAACTACAATTTGTTTGTATTTTCTCCCATATTTCAAGACAGTTTCGTTTTGGAAACTTCAAAAATCTCAGACTGAAGTCCGCTCGAAGCTTTGAAGATATGGAACCTGTTGTCAGTCATGGATATTTTGCATTCTTTTAAATCTGCCATTTTTTTTCGTTGCTTCTGCAACAATGTCCTGATCTGGTTCGTACATCGTGGGAGATCTGTTCTGTCTCTTACTAATGTACTTGATATTGCACTCTAAATTGATGTCAACATTATTTCTTTGAATCTTAGCCACATCTGGTCAACGTTCGTACAATTAGTAATGGAGACTGCCTCTTAGAGCCGGCCGCGGTGGTCGTGCGGTTCTAGGCGCTCTAGTCCGGAGCCGCGCTGCTGCTACGGTCACAGGTTCGAATCCTGCCTCGGGCATGGGTGTGTGTGATGTTCTTAGGTTAGTTAGGTTTAAGTAGTTCTAAGTTCTAGGGGACTGATGACCACAGCAGTTGAGTCCCATAGTGCTCAGAGCCATTTGAACCATTTGAACTGCCTCTTAGAAAGTCGTTAAGATAATTTTTACCGGATTTTATACATGTATTTTGTGTTTATTTAGGGAGATTTGAATGCTACGGCGTTCAACCTAGCTACAACAACCTTGTTGTACGAATTTCTGTATCCGTCAAGACGATTTCTTTGTTTAGGAATGTATGTTGCTGAGAGATGTAATATGTTAACGCAACCATTTACACTTCGTGTGAGCCCCTGAACTAATTGTTCAAAATTATGTTCGGAGAAAGCACTTAGCATAATTTAGGACGACGTTTTAAGCCTGCCATAGACTTTAACATATGTTTCCACCAACATCGATTAATACGCGTGAGAGCATCATGGAATTATCAACAAATTCTAGTGGTAGTCGTTAACAGGCGTTGAGTATCTCGAAGAATGTTAGTGTTGAAATTGAAAGAGCATTCGTTCGGGTTGTGCAACATATTACTCCCTTCCACATAAACTACCAGTCAAGTTTTCGATCACCCATAAAAAAATTACATACTTTATTTCAATGTACAAACACGCTGTTCAAATATTTTCTCTCTCTCTCTCTCTCTCTCTCTCTCTCTCTCTCTCTCTCTCTCTCTCTCTCTCTCTCTGTCTCATTAAGCACAATACAATATGGTTTAAATTTTAGCCTCTTAAAAGTATCCATCCTTTGCCCACAGAACAGCTGCACAAAATCTTCGCACTCTGGAAATATTTTGTACTGTTTTTGCAGGCCTCCACGTCCGTAAATTATTCCATAGATCTTCACGATTAGACGGCCTTAGTTTTTTAACCTCCGTATCAAGTTGGTCTCATAAGAATTCAATGGAATTTGTCAGGTGACTGACTTGGTCATATCATATGCTTCAGTTTCCCAGATCTTTCTTTTCTACTGACACACCCTCTGCACAACTTAGAAACATGTTGAGGATCATTGTCGTGCTGCACAACAAACCCACTGCCAATACAATCAGAAATTTAATGATGGCTTCCAAATACTTAAGACTTATTTCTGGGATATTTCGTCGGTTCTTGGAGCAGCATAGACATATTAATAACTTGTATAAACAGTATTAACGTTCCACAATAACATAAATACCGTTTATTAAAGTTATTAATACTGCAGACTTAGATTCGTCCGCGAATAACACCTTTGACCATGCTGTAAGCTCCAGTTTCTACGTTACTGTGCCAGTTGGAATCTTTTCAGCTTGTTTTGTTTGCGTAATAAAGATTTTTTTGTCCGCTATGCACTCCTTTAACCCTAGATCATTAAACCTTCGCAAAATTTAATATTATAGTACGGAATAAAACATTTTTTACTTAATTTGGTATGTAACATACTATTGGAGGTTTAATAAACGTAATAAACTAAAACATAATCTATAAATTACGAGTTTCTTTGAATAAAATTGGAGTAATAAATTTTACAATGGTTTAGTAGCAACGTAAGTTTCCCCATTTTAGCGTTCTAGGGTTAAACCTTGTTCACGAGGACGGCATTGCACTATTGACATAGAGACTGGAGCTGCTCTCAAACTTTTTACTTCCTCGAGAATTTCAGATAGGATTTAGGTCAAGACTCTGTGCACGCCAGTCCGCCACCGGCCGTGCATTATGAACAGGTGCTGGATCGTGTTGAAAGATGCAGTCGCCATCCCCGAGTTGCTCTTCAATAGTGGGAAGCAAGAAGGTGCTTAAAACATCGATGTAGGCCTGCGCTGTGATAGTGACACGCAAAACAACAAGGAGTGCAAGCCCCCTCCATGAAAAACACGACCAAACCATAACACCACCGCCTCCGAATTTTACTGTTAGCACTACGCATACTGGCAGACGACGTTCACCGGGCATTCGCCATACCCACACCCTGCCATCGGATCGCCACATTGTGTACCGTGATTCGTCACTCCACACAACGTTTTCCCACTGTTCAATTGTCCAATGTTTACGCTTCTTGCACCAAGCGAGGCGTCGTTTGGCATTTACCGGCATGATGTGTGGCTTATGAGCAGCCGCTCGACCATGAAATCAAAGTATTCTCACCTCCCGCCTAATTGTCATAGTACTTGCAGTGGATCCTGATGCAGTTTGGAAGTCCTGTGTGATGGTTTGGATAGATGTCTGCCTATTACAGATTACGACCGCCTTCAACTGTAGCCGGTCTCTGTCAGTCAACAGACGAGGTCGGCGTGTAAGCTTTTGTGCTGTACGTGTCCTTTCACATTTCCACTTCACTATCACATCGGAAACAATGGACGTAGGGATGTTTAGCGGTGTGGAAATCTCGCGTACAGACGTATGACGCAAGTGACACCTTGGGTGTTCGAAGTCCGTGAGTTCCACGGAGCGCCCCATTCTGCCCTCTCACGATGTCTAATGACTATAGAGATCGCTGATATGGAGTACCTGGCAGTAGGTGGCAGCACAATGCACCTGATATGAAAAACGTATGTTTTCGGGGTGTCCGGATACTTCTGATCACATAGTGTAGATTTACGTTTTCTGTACCTTCCCTAATTCGCTCTAGTGAATTCTGGGATGGTTTTCCGAAAACACCACAGCAGATTTCCGTCCCACCCTTGATTTATACGAGGATGTGCACCGTCTCTAATGACTTCATCTACAACAGGACGTCAAATTCTGTTCTTCTTTCCTTTCTGTTTTCCCTAAAGAATTAAATATCGTAGTTTGGAGCTCATACTGCTGAGCAACTGTCTCTGCGTGCGTGCTAATGATTCAGCTTCTGGTCACAATGTACCTCAACGGAAGTTTCTGCAGAATTATTGCAGTGTAAAGGCATTTTAGTCTGAGCTCGCTCTATTTCTTTTTCGCTGAACCCAGAGATTCGCGCAGGATGTGGCCCAGAACAATGAGCACGCTGTACCAGGTTACAGCAGCCTAATTCGTATGAAGAGACGCATCTTAAGCATTTTCCGAGAACGCTTTCGTGGCTGCTGTGTTAGAAGCGGTGTACCAAGCTACTGGGAATCTGTTCAGTAAAGAAAAAAGGAAGCTTTGGTGTTCGTTGAAACTGCCCGTCAGTCATTTTTCAGCTTTAAGATGGAAACCATGTAAGCTTAGACTGTGCTCTAAAAAGCAAACTTTTCTAATCTCTGAGTGCTTAAAGCAACGATGTCGACAGAAAAGTTCTTTCACCAAAAATAGCATAGAACAAAGCGGAACACTGATTGAGATAACGGACTCTGGTTCGAGAAGGACGAACTTCAAATCTTCACCGAGCGAGGTGGTGCAGTGATTAGCACATTGGACTCGCTTTAGAGAGGACGACGGTTCAAACCCGCTTCCGGCCATCCTGATGTAGGTTTTTCGTGATTCCCCCTAAATCGCTCCAGGCAAATGCCGGGATGGTTCCTTTGAAAGGGCACGGCCGGCTTCCTTCCCCGTCCTTCCCTAATCTGATGAGACCAATGACCTCGCGGTTTGGTCTCTTCCCTCAAACAACCCAACCCCCCCTTAAGTTGAAATTCAGCGAGGTTTCTTTCAGCGAGACTGTGACTGAGTCCTTCTTCTGTTTTTTTAACTGCTGACCAAGTATTCTGTCGTTGGTGTTGTTGTAGTCTTCAGTCCTGAGACTGGTTTGATGCAGCTCTCCAGGCTACTCTATCCTGTGCAAGCTTCTTCATCTCCCAGTACTTACTGCAACCTAGATTCTTCTGAATCTGCTTATTGTATTCATCTCTTGGTCTCCCTCTACGATTTTTACCCTCCACGCTGCCCGCCAATACTAAATTGGTGATCCCTTGATGCCTCAGAACATGTCCTACCAACCGATCCCTTCTTCTGGTCAAGTTGTGCCACAAACTTCTCTTCACCCCAATCCTATTCAATACTTCCTCATTAGTTATGTGATCTACCCATCTAATCTTCAGCATTCTTCAGTAGCACCACATTTCGAAAGCTTCTATTCTCTTCTTGTCCAAACTATTTATCGTCCATGTTTCACTTCCATACATGGCTACACTCCATACAAATACTTTCAGAAACGACTTCCTGACATTTAAATCTATACTCGATGTTAACAAATTTCTCTTCTTCAGAAACTCTTTCCTTGCCATTGCCAGTCTACATTTTATATCCTCTCTACTTCGACCATCATCAGTTATTTTGCTCCCCAAATAGCAAAACTCCTTTACTACTTTGTGTCTCATTTCCTAATCTAATTCCCTCAGCATCACCCGACTTAATTCGACTACATTCCAATATCCTTGTTTTGCTTTTGTTGATGTTCATCTTATATCCTCCTTTCAAGACACTGTCCATTCCGTTCAACTGCTCTTCCAAGTCCTTTGCTGTCTCTGACAGAATTACAATGTCATCGGTGAACCTTAAAGCTTTTATTTCTTCTCCATGGATTTTAATACTTACTTTGCATTTTTCTTTTGTTTCCTTTACAGCTTGCTCAAGCTACAGATTGAATAACATTCTGTCCTTACTGACGTACATGTCGATGGGACGTTAATTTTCTATCCGTGTTTTTCCTTCCTTCGCTCTTACGAGCCCGTTTTCTGCTTGAAACCTAACAAGCGGGGATAATACTGCAGTTTGTAGTTTATCCTCCTACCAGTTACCATTTAACAGTTAACGTGTTATAGATAACATAAGTTTCATCATAGTTCGTTTAGGTAGAAGGACTCAAAGGGAAGTGGAATTTATCCTCCATAAGAGAATACAACAGCTTCTGTTTTTTCAACTTGTAACAATGTTGCCTTGACACTATCTTCTACGGGCTTAGCGTAGGCCATAAGGTGATAATGTATGGAATGACGACGTTATTATGATAACTGCCTTCTCTTTTATCCTTTCAAGAGATAAAGAGCACGCTTTCGTGAGCTCCAAAACTTTAATTTTTCGCCTTTATCCAGAACAAGGGACTACAATCACCAGCCTTATTTTTCTACCTGAAAGAGTATTTTTTTTTTCGTGGGATGCTGCTCGCATAATACGTTATCAGTATGTAGCTTACATGCTCGCTGAGATAAAGAAAAGGGCGTGGAGACGTTATTTCACGCAATTCAGTTTCTAAAGTTCTTTGCCTAGTGTTCTAAATTTCTAAATAGTATTATGCCTGTATGGTGTAGTACGCTGCAACTCTATTTGATACAATCCTAACAAGTCTGCTCTGTCCCCACCTGACGGATAAGGAGATGAATATTATTTTGTCAGTTCTTTCTGGTAAGACTTGCCTCACCACTTTTTCCCTTTCATTGCTATTGAGAGACTTAATAATATACAAAGAGAGAATTTATTGAGCACAAAATACGCTTCTCTTTGTTAGAGGCAAGCTATTGAAGGAACCTTAGATGCCAATGTCACTTAGTACAGTCTCGGCTCGGAGGAGGACGCGAATGCTGAAATGATTACTTCACGAAGGTTATAACAGATTCCCTCTGTTTTCTTGTACAGCAATTAAAGTTCTAAAGTTCCTTTTACATTCTCTCTGACATCACTGTCAACGTAGTCGTAAGGACAACAAATCTGCTCTAGGAGAAGGGTCGTGAATGAATCTATAGAGGCGCTATTTCTTGCATGGCCGTGCTCTCCGGCAACAGTTATTTAGTAGAATGCGGTAAAACAAACTATAGGTGCCGATACGGCACCATAATCCCCTTCATCCCGTTTCTTACATCTGAAGTTCATACTCGAGGTTTACCCTCATCGCTGGATAGTTCGTTCCAGCTCAAGCAGCGAAATCCTCTTTGCCGTGTCTGTAATGTAATCCAGAATCAATAATCAATAGTCCCTCCAGCTCTGTCGTCTACCGGACCTCAGTGAAATCTAATATCTATCTATCTATCTCTCTCTCTCTCTCTCTCTCTCTCTCTCTCTCTCTCTCTCTCTCTCTCTCTCTCTCTCTCTGTGTGTGTGTGTGTGTGTGTGTGTGTGTGTGTGTGTGTGTGTGTGTGTGTGTGTGTGTGTGTGTGTGTGTGTCCCTCCCCGCTCTTTCAGAGCACCAAGTGAGTAATGACACGTTTTGCAAAGCGCTTCGTGTTCGCCAATCAGAATATTGCAACTAATGACAAGGTCGTAGCTGGGAGGAAAGGTAAAGGCACACACACGTCTCCGCTGTTAATGTGATAGCGTAGGCAAGGCGTGCCAATATTAATGGGACAGGGGAGTTTTTCGCGACCGCACTGTGTGGTGCAGCAGTATTACACTGTGAAAAATCTCGTCTATATCATTTATAAAAACTGCAGCGTGGTCCTAGTTCTTATGAAGGGTTGGTCAAAGGTATTTAACACTGTGATATGTGACTTAAATATTGGACTTTCATGCAGGAGGACGGCGGCTCGAACCCTCCATAAAGATTTAGGTATTCTGTGGTTACCCTAAATTGAAGTAAATCTGGGACTGCACATTCCAAAAGAGACGGTCGACTTGCGCTCCCATCCGTGTTGGTGTTGTCTTTTAATGACCTTTGTTGCCGACGGTTTTTAACCTTACTTTTTCAGAACCGATATTAATTTGCGAAACCATTACTTTAGTGACCTCTTCTGTAGTTAGTTAGATAGGTTTGGTGAGTACTGAGAGATGTCGGGCTTAGGTTACTGGGAGTACCTTTGATAACGTCTGCGTGTGGCGCGCGGCGATCTGAAGAGAACCACTATCCCACTGAAAGTGAGCCGTCCTTGTTATTCCTCCTCCTAGCCTTTTCCTGTTACTAGCAGCAGAGCTCCAAAATCGATACAAAAGAAACGTTAGGAGCATTTCTGTAAGTGGGATCGTAATCACCTTTATTAGACTAAAAAAAAATGTAGTGACAGTCACATAAGCGTGTGTACGTTTCAAAAGTGGAGAATACGATACTACTTTTCTTATTAGTTTCTTTGAATATTTCATGTGTAGCGACAGGAATATCGTTCAGCCTTGAAGCACATGTACGTCGTTCTCTTCATCAAAACACGTATTGGATTAAACTGTTGACATCCTCAGGTATGAGATTTCTTACAGTCTCGGTGGTGATGGTTCTCTAAAATAGTTTCCTGTTCGTAGGTTCTACGAACTTGTCGTGCCTCACGGATCCGTCGAATTTTCTTCGGTGTGCGTGAGTATTCCCCGCGCCACATGGATGACGTAATATTTACTCTGGATCCAGTTTCCCTTGGAAATCCTCCTTCCGATTCGAAAACTTTTTGATGGCTTGCAGGAGCTGTTCTACTACAATTTTAAAACCTTCGTTTCTTTCCAAACTGTTTCCGTCGTTCAAAGCAAAGCATTAGCTGGTCGTCATGGTATGTTCTGGTAGTATCTGCGGTAAGGAAACTGGCACCTCATGACACAAAGTCGCATAGACAGGAATGTACTGCAGCTGCTGTCTTCATTCTGTAAAGCCTTCCTACAGTGACATTCCAGTAGTACGTGATCAGGTATACCAATTCTTCAACAATCGCAGTTGGTGCGCTGCCAAATTTTAAATGTACAGGCTATACATTCTGGACAGAAACCATGCCCTGTCAAACAGAACAGTTCCAGCGGTTGGTTCTAATCATTGGTATCACTCTGACATTCTGACACAGTTCCATTATACAATTGGTGAAAAATCACTGGGAAGAGTAACTACCGTAAAATACCTAGGAGTGACCGACTGGAGCGTCCTAAAGTGGAATGACCAAATAAAACTAATTGTAGGTAAAACAGAATCCAGGCTCAGATTCATTGGGAGAATTTTAAGGAAGTGTAATTCAGCCACAAAACAGGTGGCTTCAAATATACGCGTTCGAGCAGTTGAGTATTGCTGCTGTTCTGGGACCCTCACAAGATAGATTTAGCAGAGGAGGTAGAAGAGCGACGCGTTTCGTCGCGTTTTCGTTTTTTTGTGTGAGAGAGCGGCACTGAGATGCATACGAGACAGCAATGTTATGGGCGTTGTGTATCACGAAGAGAATTACTTTGAAAATTTGGAGGGCGTAGGTTCCTAGGTTCCATAAATCGAGCAGCGTACTGCTTCCTCCCATAAATGTATTGCGGAATGACTATGACGAGAAAATCAGAAGTTAGAGCTGAAATTTCCCGACAACCATTCTTCCCACGCACAGGTCGTGAATGGAATGGAACAGGACGGCGGGAGGGGGTGTTCAGAAAGTGTTACCACAAGTACCCTCCGCCACACACCGTTGAGTGGCTTGTGGAGTGTAGATATAGAGAAGTAAAGCTGTTCCGCCAGTATCATTATGTGGCAGAGCCGCCTTCAGCGGGAAGAGTTGACTGAAGCCGAATCGGCCTCATGGTAAAGTGCGGTGGCTCGCATAGGCTGAAGAATCAGTAGCGGCACTTTCCATTCCGCGTGTTCCGCCCGCCTCAGTCACAGAACTACTTTATTGTTCTCTTTTTACGACTCTGGGTTATTGCGTCGCGCGCTCTGTAAGGCTAGGGCGATCTTTCATATTTTGATTGCAAATAAAGGTGAGCCAGAACGCGTTGATATAGTTAGCCCCACAGGCAGATGACATCACAACAGCCCTGCTCTGCTCCTTACTAACGCCAGCACGCGCTGTTGTAAATGCGTGTGTTGTTCTAGTGGCGACAGTCCGTGTACCAGTCATCTTGTATATTTTGTGCATCTTCGTTTTCGCGGTGCAGTAACTGATCCATTCAGTTTCCGGTGTGCAGCCACATAACTATATTTCTTCTAATATTTCTGCTGTACAGCCTTCGGCCTACTTCGCCACACACCAAAATGTAAAAAGTGCGCTTACTACATTACGACACGCAAGCAGCGAAAGACAACAGCGGTCATCGTGGCGTGGCAGTAAACTTTTTATACGGGAAAATGCTTCACGAAAATCAGCATTCTCGCTTTGCGAAATACGAGTATTAGAGGATAATATTTTTCATTTATATTTATAGTTGGACCTCGTAGTTAGTGGTAAAGTTCATGCCTGGGAACGTTTTTGTGGCCTTGTAAAGTAATACGTTCAAGAAATCTCAATCAAAAACTAAGATTACCCTCTCAAAGATTTATTTTTGGAATCCCATATTGCAGTTTAGACCATGTGGCAATTATCAAGTGCAAATGATGCTTTAGCACGAGTCAAGACCTAAAAGTCATATGACCACGACACAGAACCCGGTTTTATTGGATTTTGTTTCTGACAACAACTTGCTGTGTGTGTGTGTTGCATTGTATGTTACTCGAGCTCTACTTTATTTTTGCTCGCATTCGTAATATTCGCTGAAGTAAATGATTCCATAATATGTATGTATGTACACTACTGGCCATTAAAATTGCTACACCACGAAGAAATGCAGATGATAAACGGGTATCCATTGGACAAATATATTATACTAGAACTGATATGTGATTACATTTTCACGCAATTTGGGTGCGTGGATCCTGAGAAATCAGGACCCACAACAACCACCTCTGGCCTTAATAACGGCCTAATTATGCCCGGGCATTGAGTCAAACAGAGCTTGGATGGCATTTACAGGTACAGCTGCCCATGCAGCTTCAACACGATACCACAACTCATCAAGAGTAGTGACCGGCGTATTGTGACGAGCCAGTTGCTCGGCCACCATTGACCCAACGTTTTCAGTTGGTGAGAGATCTGGAGAATGTACTGGCCAGGGCAGCAGTCGAACATTTTCTGTATCCCATACAGGACCTGCAACATGCGGTCGTGCATTATCCTGCTGAAATGTAGGGTTTCGCAGGGATCGAATGAAGGTTAGAGCCACGGGTCGTAACACATCTGAAATGTAACTTCCACTGTTCAAAGTGCCGTCAAATCGAACAAGAGGTGACCGAAACGTGTAACCAATGGCACCCCATACCATCACGCCGGGTGATACGCCAGTATGGCTATGACGAATACACGCTTCCAATGGGCGTTCACCGCGAAGACACCAAACACGGATGCGACCATCATGACGTACACGGAACCTGGATTCATCCGAAAAAATGACGCTTTGCCATTCGTGCACCCGGGTTCGTCGTTGAGTACACCATCGCAGGCGCTCCTGTCTGTGATGTAACGTCAAGGGTAACCGCAGCCATGGTCTCCGAGCTGATAGTCCATGCTGCTGCAAACGTCGTCGAACTGTTCGTGCAGATGGTTGTTGTCTTGCAAACGTCCCCATCTGTTGACTCAGGGATCGAGACGTGGCTGCACGATCCGTTACATCCATGCGGATAAGATGCCTGTCATCTCGACTGCTAGTGATACGAGGCCGTTGGGATCCATCACGGCGTTCCGTATTACCCTCCTGAACCCACCGATTCCATATTCTGCTAACAGTCGTTGGATCTCGACCAACGCGAGCAGCAATGTCGCGATACGATTAACCGCAATCGTGGTAGGCTACAATCCGACCTTTATCAAAGTCGGAAACGTGATGGTACGTATTTCACCTCCTTACACGAGGCACACAACAACGTTTCACCAGGCAACGCCGATCGACTGCTGTTTGTGTATGAGAAATCGGTTGGAAACTTTCCTCATGTCAGCACGTTGTAGGTGTCGCCACCGGCGCCAACCTTGTGTGAATGCTCTGAAAAGCTAATAATTTGCATATCACAGCACCTTCTTCCTGTCTGTTAAATTTCGCGTCTGTAGGAGGTCATCTTCGTGGTGTAGCAATGTTAATGGCCAGTAGTGTAGTTAAGTTACACTTATACGCTACAATTCGGAGCCCTCTAGCGGCAGAGAGTTGCAACTTGCGTCAGCGGAGCGGGGAAGCGTGACATCTAATACCTCAACCGACATTAGAAGAAAGAAGATAATTCGGAGGCTTTACTTTTTAATACGCCATCGCATATCATTTTCATAAAGCTGGTATTGAAATCGAGGTGCTGTGAAATGCTGACAGCGAGAGAAAGAACAAAATAGCGCAGGTGTGAGAGAGTACCGCTTACTGCTGGCAGCGTGCGGGCTGACAATGGAGTGGGAGAGTATGTAGGGCGGCGCTTGGTGTGGCGGAAACAGCGCGCCAAAGCAAACAGTCTGCAGCCAACTAGTGACGCGCCGCGCCGCCCGACTACAGCCCTAAATGTCTCCTGCACGTTCTGCCCGGCTTCTATCACAGCGAACCAGCCGCCTGCGTATCCCACTTGCCTGCTTAGTGTGTCTCGTCTCACTAGATGTTCAGTTTTCGGTCGAGTGTATGCAACATTGTTTTCGATAAACTCACCACAAAAGAAACATTAGTCACCTCTATAAGAGCACTTTCGTCGCTTTGGAGCTTTGTGAGTGGTGTAAAACTGGTACCAGGCGGTCATGTGACCCTAGACCGTTGATATAAGACTTGGCAGTGAAGTGATGTTCGTGCCAGTCGCTTGTATGGAATCAGCGCAGTAAGATGGGCTGTGGGAGGAAACCGTTAGACACCGCCGGCCGGGGTGGTCGAGCGGTTCTAGGCGCTACAGTCTGGAACCTCGCATCGCTACGGTCGCAGGTTCGAATCCTGCCTCGGGCGTGGATGTGTGTGATGTCCTTAGGTTAGTTAGGTTTAAGTAGTTCTAAGTTCTAGGGACTGATGACCTCAGCAGTTAAGTCCCATAGTGCTCAGAGCCATTTGAGCCATTTTTGAGTTCGACACCGTACGGGGGACATCGTTTGGTTCACCGATGGGTCGAAAACAGACCAAGGCGTTGGGGCAGGGTTGTACGGGTTTCAGCCAAGACTAGAGGGCATCATATTTCTAGGGAAACTGGCCTCTGTATTCCAAGCCGAAATTACTGCAATCAGGGCATGCTTGGAGGAGAATATGAGTAGGTGCTACAATGACCGTAGCATCTACATCTATTCAGACAGCCAGGCAGCCCTGAAATCATTGGCAGATCCTGCAACAAGATCTAAGATTGTTGCAGATTGCTCTGGTGGAGCTAAGGGGAAGCAATAGCGTGTACCTAGTGTGGGTCCCTGGCCACTCAGGGATCTGTGGCAATGAACAAGCCGATGATTGGCTAGGATGGGGGCAACAACTCCATTTATTGGACCGGAACCTGTCTTCACAATCACCAAGGCTATGATCAAATTAGAACTACGGAACTGGCTTAGGAAACAGCACGTAGGATATTGGACCAAGGTCCATGAACAAAAACATGGTAAGGTAATGATGCCCAAGCCATGTTTTAAAAGAAGCTCTGTAATCCTGGGATTGAACAGGAAAAAGATCAAACTCATGACTGGACTGATGACCGGCCATGGAAACTTCAAAAAACACCTACACACAATGGGTATAACGAAAGAGGACCCTAAATGTAGGTAGGAGCTGTGATGAGGGTGAAGAAACTGCATCACACCTGATCTTCGAATGCATGGCATTCGAGAGTAAAAGACACAGAATCTTCGGGACAACTAGACCTGAAGAAATTGTGTCTAACAAACTGGTAGAGGGACTCCTTGCACTATTTAAGGGCACTGGTTAGCTTTACTAGAAACACATGGAGCGATACCGCACAATAAACCTAGTTTCGGTGCGGGCAGTGGCGGGTCAGACCTAAGCCGTTTCAGCTCTCCTGTTAAAATCAATCAATCAATCAAGATGGGCAGACGTGAACATCCACGGTGCAATCACATCCATGTCATCACTGCATATGTTCGGCGTCAACGTGCCATAACCCACTCACAGACATCAGACCTCGGATGCCAGCACTGGCAGTGGACGGTACATAAAGCATGTGGGGGGGGGGGGGGGCAGGGGAAGCAGTGCAGTCGTTGCGGTAATGCGGAAACAGAGCGATTTATGTGACGTCCGAAAAGGCATGATCATTGGATTTCGGCCCAAGGGTGGAAGCATTTACGAAACGTTTTTTTAACTGTTCACATGCCGCCCTGGTTAAAGTACACCGTGCATGGTTGGTTGGTTGGTTTAAAAGGGGACGAAAGGGACCAAACTGCTTGGTCATCGGTCCCCCGAGCATGATAAAATGGCGCTATCCAAACGGGCGCAGAGGAAACTGCGGTGCACCACGGGCCGTAGATGAGAGGGGTGAACGACGTCTCTGGAGATGTTTACAGGCGGATAGACGTGGATCTGTTGAGTAACTGATCGGCCAGATGAATCGAGGGGCTACAGTGTCTCCTCGACGATAATTCATCTCACGTTGCTGTGTATGGGGTTCGACAGCAGGCGGCCGGTTCAGGTACCCATTCTGAGAGGCGGCAGGTCGCTTTTTGAGAGGAATAGTGTTTTATGCCCCCTCGGACGGGTAGCCGTTGACGTGCGCGACGTGAACATCTGAAAGCAAACCTCCTGCAACAACCGTCGGAAGAATCCAGGCCGAAGGGCATTCCTTGGGTGATCTCGTCATTCTAGAAGGCACAGTGGATCAACGCAAGTATGTGTCTGTCCTTGGAGACCATGTGCACCCCTACGTGCAGTATGCTTTCCCTTGGCACAATTGCATCTACCAGCAGAACAATGCAACGTGGCACAGCTCGAAGCGTACATGCGTCGTTCGAAGAGCACTAGCATGAATTTACCGTACTCCCCTGGCCACCAGACTCTCCCAATTGAAACCCAATCGAGAATCTGTAGGACCACTGCGATTGGGCTGTCCGCGCCGTGGATCTTCTACTGAGAAACCTAGCGCATCTGGCCACGGCACTGGAGTCGCCATGGCTCTACATTCTTGTCGGTACGTTCTAGAACCACGGCAACGGCCTTACCGCAGTGGTTACACCGGTTCCCGTGAGATCACCGAAGTTAAGCGCTGTCGGGCGTGGTCGGCACTTGGATGGGTGACCATCCAGGCCACCATGCGCTGTTGCCACTTTTCGGGGTGCACTCAGTCTCGTGATGCCAATTGATGGGGCTACTCGACCGAATAGTAGCAGCTTTGGTCAAGAATACCATCATAACGACAGGGAGAGCAGTGAGCTGACCCCTCGCCCCTCCTATCCACATCCTCCCCTGAGGATGACACGGCGGTCGGATGGTCCCGGTAGGCCACTCGTAGGCTGAAGGAGGAGTGCTTACCTTCCAGAACCTCACTGACACTGTTCTTGCGTGTCTCGCAGTGGTCCACGCTACAAAAAGTGGTTATTCAGGCTTTTGACAGGTAATCACATTGTCACTGGACAGCGTATGACGTGAATAACAGAAAGGAGCTATCTTGTTTGGAAGTATACATTACTACACCGTGAATGATGTCCGATTTGTTGTTTTATCAACGCGACTGCCCAAGGTCTCAAGGCATGGGGTCGTACTAGCACCCATGCAACGCGGCGTAAGAATAACGATGATAAAAGAAATTGCAACCAAGAAGGACTGGCGATAAGTGACACCCTTTGTCAATGACGGTGAACTACCGCTGACAGTGAATGCAGTTCCATACCTGCCAGGGTAGCCGAGAGCGCTAACGCGCTGTTTACTGGACTCGGGTAGGCGCGCCGGCCCCAGATCGAATCCGCCTGGCGGACTAACGACGACGGCCGGTGTGCCGCCAGCCTGGACGTGGTTTTTAGGCAGTTTTCCACATCCTGCTAGGTGAATACCAGTCCAGTCCCCACGTTCCGTCTGTTTCACGTCTCGTAGACATCTGAACACGTTAGCACTCTTCTATGGCTTACACTAGACGAAGACAGCTGGGGTACACTTATTCCGTTCGGGGGGGGGGGGGGGGGTTACAGGGTGGCGGCAGGAAGGGCATCCGTCACCCCCTTAAAATTAACATGCCTCGTCAGTTTAACCATAAAAACTGACCCCACACTGTCGGGATTAATGCTTGGAAAGAGAGAGTGACCGAGCGAGGTGACGCAGTTGTTAGCACACTGGCCTCGCATTCGGGAGGACGACGGTTCAAGCCCGCGTTCGGCCATCCTGATTTAGGTTTTCCGTGATTTCCCTAAATCGCTCCAGGCAAATGCCGGGATGGTTCCTTTGAAAGGGCACTGCCGACTTCCTTCCCCGTTCTTCCTTAATCCCATGAGAACGATGACCTCGCTGTTTGGTCTCTTCCCCCAAACAACCCAACCAACCCAAAGAGAGAGTGAATGCCGATCCATCTGAAGCAGTTCCGGAGTGAACATAGCGAAGAGAACCTGTTGCAGTGGACATTTGGAATCTATTACCTCGCAAAAGGCCATTGCTCACCGCGGCACATAAGGCTGCACGCGTTTAAAGTGCCGAGCAACACACAAACTGGCCAGAAGTCAACTGGAGCTATGTAGTGTGCTTGCACGAGTCGTTATTTTTGCCTCTTCCTAAATGATGAAAGGCGTCGAGTGCAGTCACTGCACAACGAGGCTTTTCACCTCCACTGTGCGCAGGGTGGCACTGACTTTTTTATTTATTTATTTTTAAGGACTGTGACTTGGGTCCAGTCTTCGTGTTACCGTGACTACGAACCAGGAAATTTATTTCAACATTCACGGTGTCCAAATGCTGTCTTCACCTCTACGTAGTTATGATGAGTATGCTCTTGAGTTCCTGTCTTCAAATGTAACGACTGTATTAAAAGGGCTGCAGGCACACGTTCCTGGTTCGACAAACATTCGGACATCATATCGCGTCTTGACTGGCTCGCTTAACGATCACAAGATCTTTATCTCAAAGAAAATTTGTGGAATTATTTGGAATAGCGAGTGGAACGTAGTAATTTGGTGGCTCTGCAGGATCTAATCATCAATGATAGCAGTCGTTAAAACTGAATTCTCGTAATTTTGGGGACCAGTTAATACGCCGTGAGAACATGAAGATACATCATGAATGAATGGCTTCAGCTGGGCATATCTGATGAAACTTCTGGAAGTTTTTTCGCCGTTATCAAGGCTAGAGGCGGTATTAGCGTGATATCTCCTGGTGTTGAAGAATCTTATGTTCGGCGTGCTTATTTGTCTATAATCTTCCAGTCACTTCCGAAATGAATCGCGATGTAACGCTTTACTGCGAAATTGAAGACGCATATACCATAAATGACATAATCGTCACAACAGCGACACAGTCCAAGCAACTGGAAAAACTCCACGATAATCCCGTTTTGAGATGTACATAATTATAGTCTTGTATCGCTGACATAAGCCTTTCTAGAATTGTGGGAAGCGTTTCATTTTCGGATTGCGAGAAATGCGTGCTTGAATATAAATGCAGATGCTAGCCAAGCCTACAGGTTGCCCTGTTGTATTTGACCTCAAACAGCACATGTGCAATGTACTCAATACGTTGAATCTATATCGTGGTCATAACAGTGAGTGCATTACGTCGGAGCTTAGTGAATTCGAATGTGGGCAAATTGTTGATGCCCGTACGGTGGGTGCTAAAGTAATCAGCAAACACTGTATCTAATATTTATATCGCATGTAGGGAAAGCGGAAAACATAATCAGCTACGTCGCAATGCGGGCCGAAAGTGTATAGAATGATCATGAAAGACGGTCACTGAAGAGGATTTTGACGAAATATAAAAAAACGACAGCTACAAAAATCATTGTAGAACGGAATGTAGCACTCGCGGACACTGTCGGCACCAAAACCACGTGACGAGATCTGTTTAAGCAGGGAATTGCAGGGAGAGCTGGACTTCAAAAACAGTGATGCAAATACTCGTAACAGGAAAACATCTACATCTACATACATATTCCGCAATCCACCATACGGTGCGTGGCGGAGGGTACCTCGTACCACAACTAGCATCTTCTCTCCCTGTTCCACTCCCAAACAGAACGAGGGAAAAATGACTGCCTATATGCCTTTGTACGAGCCCTAACCTCTCTCACCTTGTCTTTGTGGTCTTTCCGCGAAATGTAAGTTGTGGCAGTAAAATTGTACTGCAGTCAGCCTCAAATGCTGGTTCTCTAAAATTTCCTCAGTAGCGATTCACGAAAAGAACGCCTCCTTTCCTCTAGAGACTCCAACCCGAGTTCCTGAAGCATTTCGTAACACTCGCGTGATGATCGAACCTACCAGTAACAAATCTAGCAGCCCGCCTCTGAATTGCTTCTATGTCCTCCATCAAGCCGAACTGATAGGGATCCCAAACGCTCGAGCAGTACTCAAGAATATGTCGTATTAGTGTTTTATAAGCGGTCTCCTTTACAGATGAACCACATCTTCCCAAAATTCTACCAATGAACCGAAGACGACTATCCGCCTTCCCCACAACTGCCATCACATGCTTGTCCCACTTCATATCGCTCTGCAGTGTTACGTCCAAATATTTAATCGACGTGACTGTGTCAAGCGCTACACTATTGATGGAGTATTCAAACATTACGGGATTCTTTTTCCTATTCATCTGAATTAATTTAAATTTATCTATATTTAGAGTTACCTGCCATTCTTTACACCAATCACAAATCCTGTCCAAGTCATGTTGTATCCTCCTACAGTCACTCAACGACGACACCTTCCCGTACACCATAGCATCATCAGCAAAAATCCGCACATTGCTATCCACCCTACCCAAAAGATCATTTATGTAGATAGAAAACAACAGCGGACCTGGGGCACTCCAGATGATACCCTCACCTCCGATGAACACTCACCATCGAGGACAACGTGCTGGGTTCTATTACATAAGAAGTCTTTGAGCCACTCACATATTTGGGAACCAATCCCATATGCTCGTACCTTAGTTAGGAGTCTGCAGTGGGGCACAGAGTCACCGCTTTCCGGAAGTCAAGGAATATGGCAGCCGTCTGATACCCTTCATCCATGGTTCGCAAGATATCACGTGAAAAAAGGGCAAGTTGCGTTTCGCAGGAGCGATGCTTTCTAAAGCCGTGCTGATGCATGGACAGCAACTTCTCTGTCTCAAGGAATTTCATTATATTCGAACCGAGAATATGTTCGAGAATCCTGCAACAAACCGATGTTAAGGATATGGGTCTGTAATTTTGAGGATGTGTCCTTCTACCCTTCTTATATACATGGTCAAGAAACTATTACATCTGGACTGTGGAACAATGAAGATTGTCATTTGGTCGAATGAGTCTTGTTCCACACTGATTCAAGCTTCTGGCAGAGTTTACGTCCTAAGAGTGAAACACTGTGGGGGTTCGGTGAGGATTTGGGCAGCCATTTTGTGGTATCCCACGGTAACTTTGCAAGTTCGCATTACTGCCAGGGATTAGTTTATTATTTTGGCTGATCAGGTCCATCCCGTGGAATGTTTGTTCCCAACTGGTGATCCTGTGCTCCAAGACGACTGGGCCTCTGTTCACTCAGTCTCGTGGTCCGGAATTGATTTTGTGAGCACGAGGATGAATTTCGCATCTCCCTGGCCACCACAGTTAACAGATGTGAATATTATTGAGTCATCGTGGTCTACTTGGGAGGGAAGGTCGCGTGAGCGCTATTCATGTCATAATCATTACCGGCACTTGCCAATATTTTGCACAGTATGGAACAACATTCCCTTGAAAACCTACAGGACCTGTATTTATCCATTCCGATATGACTGGAAGCTGTTTTGAATCCTTCCTTTGCTACCGCCTTTATCCCGCATTGTGTGCAGGGTCGGCAGGGTTAAGTACGGATTTGACATGGTTAATTTTAAGGGATGGCCGGATGCCCTTCCTGCCGCCACCCCATACCCCCCCGGACGGAATTAGTGTACCCCAGCTGTCTGCGTCTAGTGTAAATCGTGAAATAGTGTGAATGTGTTTCAAATGTCTGCGAGTCGTGTAACTGAGGTGGGACGTGGGGACCAGCCCGGTATTCACCTAGTAGGATGTGGAAAACCGCCTAAAAACCACATCCAGGCTGGCCGGCACACCGGCCGTCGTCGTTAATCCGACGGCGGATTAGATCCGGGGCCGGCGCGCCTACTCGGGTCCAGGAAGCAGCGCGTTAGCGCTCTCGGCTATCCTGGCGGGTTGGAAGCTGTTTTGAATATCGACGATGTTTCAAAATGATGGAGCACAGCAATCAGTCGTCCTTTTCTTTCAAGTTTTATTAAAGCAAATTTAGATTTCGGCTAGTGCCTAGCCATTATCAATGCACTATTTCATAGTTCTCCGCAAAGTCTACCTTCATTATACAGCAGTCTAGAAAGAACTGTGACAGAAGCCTGATTAACAGAGGACTCGTGTACTAGGACAAATATTGAAACTATGAAATAGTGCATTGAAAATGCCTAGGCAGTAGCCGAAATCTAGATTTGCTTTAATAAAACCTGAAAGAAAAGGACGACTGATTGCTGTTCTCCATCATTTTGAAAGTCATATCTCGGTCACTGAGCGCATCCACATCGCTAATGGAAGGTAACTGGATAGACGGTTCTCCTACACCGTATTAGGCATAGTAATGTGTTGTGTCTGTGATGTTTCCGTATTTATACTATCTGTAGATGCAAAGCGGTTGTTCATTTCTTGGCATTTTTATTTTGAACTTTTAATTTCATAGGTTTTCGGTTATCTTCTTCTTATACGTACAAATATCTTTACACTGCTGAACTGTAGGTGAATACGGTGAAGCCACAGCAAGGTAACGCGGAAGTTCGCTGAGCCCCCATCTTACTCTGTTACTCGCTCCTGTGAACGGAAACGCGTTATGCAGATCTTGGTGCTTCTCGCGTCCATCTAGAAAAATAACCTGAAGATGCCTAAATAAGGCGAAACGCGTCGTTGAAAAATAAAAAAACTGAAATTGCAACCGAGACTGTATTTAACCAATTTCAGGACTTTAATGCTGTATGGGCACCTTCATTACCCACTAAGTGTTCCCAATAACGCATACTTGTGATCGTTTCATAAGCTTTGGTTACTGATAGCTTGACACCAGGGCCTATGAGTTTAATTTGTACACCACAGCACTGAAGATGATCACTATGTGATTGAAAATCGATTTTTCTATCAATAAACCATCAACATTACGGCCAACGCTGACCTCTCTAATTTCACGTATATGGTCGTTGTGCACACAGCACTCTATGCAGTCGCCAGTCAATACTCCATATAGGTTATAATGAAATATAGTGTAACTGGCGAGAACTGTGTACACAATTTTGAATCACTGAATCAAATTAATTTAATTGGAGCATTCTCGCAGTCGAAGTTACGGCTTGTGCCGGAGCTCATTCAAATGGTTCAAATGGCTCTGAGCACTATGGGACTCATCTGCTGAGGTCATTAGTCCCCTAGAACTTAGAACTAGTTAAACCTAACTAACCTAAGGACATCACAAACATCCATCCCCGAGGCAGGATTCGAACCTGCGACCGTAGCGGTCGTGCGGTTCCAGACTGCAGCGCCTTTAACCGCATGGCCACTTCGGCCGGATCCGGAGCTCATTCCAGTTGACTCGGCGAAGTAGGTCAAAGGTTAGTCACTTTTGCATTCGAGAGGACCGAACTTCCAGTTTCTGACAGGTCATGCCTAATTAGGTTTACTGTGGATCCTAGAAATTTTGGGCGCATAGCAGGATGGGTCCCTTAATAGAGATCGCGGCCAAATTTCTATACCGTCTTGTCCGACAGATAGTGTCCGGTGTTTGACATCGGCAAGAGGTTAAAGTCCACCCTTTTATGCTTTCGTTGTAACCCCCCAGGCTCCTCAGAGAATTAACCTCGTTCCTCAGCTTTCGCAGACCCTCCTCAAATGTGACCTGTTTCGCTGAGTAAACACGAAAAGAAAAACCTGCACTCGTAGGGGAATGTGCTGGAAACGCTACTAGAAGCGACAGCGGAACGGAGCAAGCAGTTTCGCAAGAGAGGGAGGAAGACGTGGTCCGCATCCTGTTGCCAGACGCGCCGCAAGCTATTGCAACGGCGCCTCGTTCCGATAAACGCTCCATCAGTGGTTGCACATTGAGTGCCCCCCTCCCCATCTCTCTCTCTCTCGCTCGCTCGCTCTCTCTCTCTGCAATTTCCATAGCGGTGATTGGTGCTTTCGGCGTCGGTTTTCTTCCCACTAAAAATGAAGAACACAGAACGGCCGCATCCTGACACGCGTTTGTTAGCGTTGGGAACATATTAAGATACTTTCTACGAAGAATTAAGTTTTTAAAAAAAATAAATGCGAACATTTCTGACAAAATAAAGCTGATCCCGGCTAATATCTGCGTATACTACACACACCACTCTAAAGCATATGGCGGAGATTCGTTGCCCTGTTAAATTATCTCAATGAGCGCAGGGAAAATTACTGTCTAAACGCCTTTGTTCGAGTCGTAGTGTGTCTCATCTTTTTTAATGACTTCTGCGCGAGATATACGATGATGGCCGCAAAATTGTCATACCGGCTTTCTAAACTTAATCAGCAGGGTTTCGCGAGAACAACTTCGCTCCCCTGTCAACGTTTTCCATAAAAATTTTCAGGGTATTTCTGTTACACTATAATGCAGACTATGCTGAGCCATTATGATACTGGAAGCACGTCTCTGAATTCGTTAGAGGTCTGCTGTCTTGAATACTGGATATCGATTTAAAATACCGGAACAGTATTGTCTAATCGGTCGCCCTAGCGTCTTGTACGCTATTAAAAAAAAAAAGTTCAAATGGCCAAGCGGTTCTAGGCGCTTCAGTCTGGAATCGCGCGACCGCTACGGTCGCAGGTTCGAATCCTGCCTCGGACATGGATGTGTGTGATGTCCTTAGGTTAGTTAGGTTTAAGTAGTTCTAAGTTCTAGGGGACTGATGACCTCAGATGTTAAGTCCCATAGTGCTCAGAGCCATTTAAAACATTTAAAACTCATCTGGCGTCGCAACAAAGCGTATTTTCCAGTCACACGATATCGATAACCCAACGAGGGATCTTAGTATTTAGCTACTTGTGGTACTTCCAGTTTTCAGTTTAACTAACATTCGTTCTTTCATTTCATTCATTCATTTCTGAATATTATTAGCCTCAAGTATACTTATAGCTTTCTCATTTTTCTGTTGGCTCAATAAAAATCTAGAAACGCGTTTGGATGGTTATGTTTGCAGCATCTGTTCGACAGTCCCCATTACATTGGTTGGTTGGTGCTGGGCGTCGCGCGCTGTGTGTGGTTATCTGCGCGCTGCGACCGCGAATGTTTGCCGTTGCACTGCACCGGAATTTGATAAGATGCCGCGCGTCCGGCTCCACTGACACACACCCTAGAAAATTCTGTCACCATATACCTAGTTTCACATACAGCTCACAGCACAGAAAACGATAGTTTAAACTGACAGTACAGCCATAGCTTTCGCCACAGCAACGGCCAGTGCGTTTATGATTTGCTTTTGCGCCCGTCTTGGACACTACTACTTAAATGCACTATGCAAACGATTCATTAGTCACTCATAAATATAACCTATAATTACTATAAAATAGTGGCAGCCCTTTTTCAGATAAACATAGCTGTTTTCTGATTCTCAAGCCTACAGTTTTGTTTCCACGATGTAATGGTGGAGGACCGTCGTCTACGCTGGCAGTTTACACTGAACGTAAACTGTTGTGGATTGGCAAGAGAACCAACCCACTATGAGAGGAAGCCGAAAGGCACGCGTTTTAGCTCACGCAGGCTGGCGTGAGGTCTGGAACAGGTCAAGGAAATGAGACTAGCAAAAAGGGACGTAGCTGTGGAATACTTAACTTTAATCCATAAATGGTGAACATCGCTCTTGACGGTACATGTTTTACAGCATCAATAGTAACTGGTAATGGCGCCTTGCTAGGTCGTAGCAAATGACGTAGCTGAAGGCTATGCTAACTATCGTCTCGGCAAATGAGAGCGTATTTTGTCAGTGAACCATCGCTAGCAAAGTCGGTTGTACAACTGGGGCGAGTGCTAGGAAGTCTCTCTAGACCTGCCGTGTGGCGGCGCTCGGTCTGCAATCTCTGATAGTGGCGACACGCGGGTCCGACGTATACTAACGGACTGCGGCCGATTTAAAGGCTAGCACCTAGCAAGGGTGGTGTCTGGCGGTGACACCACATAAACAAATACAAACGGCAATCAAAAAGTTTCGTTTGAGGGCGCTGCTGCAGCGTACAGGGTGTTTCCATATGGGCAAAACCTTAACAGGACATAGAGGATGCTCCATTGAACAATTTGAGACGACGAACCTGGGGTCGGAGAAGTCAGCTTAAGGAGATAATAGGAATAAAATCAGTTACTGTGCACTTTATTTACGTTAGTTACAGTTAACTGCAAATACCATCATTGACACAATAGTTCAAATGGCTCTGAGCAATATGCGACTTAACTTAGAACTACTTAAACATAGCTAATCTAAGGACATCACACCCATCAATGCCCGAGGCAGGATTCGAACCTGCGACCGTAGCAGTCGCGCAGGAATCACATCACAGGCAGCTAAAATTCTGGTATTCATCGATCGAGAGAACTAAACATCCGTCGTGACGGATGATGCCTGCTGGGAAATCTTTCCCTGTGCAGCCTTTCAACAGAGAACATTGCAACGTACACAAGGTGAATGTCAGTGAGTACTGCGAAACTGTACCGATACTGCTCCATCGTATTGTACTGTACGTCTCTCAATAGCACTGCATAATGAATGGGTCTGTCGCTGATCCTTTTCACGTTCTGTCATGGGACAATATAAATAAGATAAAAAAGAACCACCTTATGAACAAGTGAAGTAAACAAAACATGCATCGTGACGTCCTAGTAATCAGGCTCGTCCTTCTTGTTTCCTTGCAGGAAATAATGTACATATAAATAAACAGCACAGTACGTGTAAACTTGTACGGATGTTAGTTGTAAATAAGCTGGAAAACAGGAATGCGAGACAAAGCTGTAGACAAGTTTACTTCCATATCTCCTTAAGCTGGCTTCTCTTACCCCTGGCTCCATGCCTCATTGTTCAGTGGAGCATAATCACGTCCTGTTAAGTTTTTGCACGCTCTTGCGGAAAAACCCGTAGCGCGATTCCGGTGCGGGTATATAAGCACCGGCCTGTAAACAAGGGATTAGTGTGGCATTCGTGTCTTTCCGACGTGCGTACTGTAAATGCGACAGTCTGAACTATGACGACGTTATTACTAAATGCGTCCAAACAGGACCAATGTGCTGTTATTCTTTTCTTCGCTGCCGAATCTTTCTTTCCCTGAACAATACGAGACTGGAATAAAAGGGAGAACCGATAGAGGTACTCAAGGTACCCCCCGCTACACACCGTCAGGTGCCTTGTGGAGTATGGATGTAGATGTAGAACTCGTCCCACACCCGTGTACTCCATCGGCTGAGGAGGCGATTATAAACTGGCGTTATAGAGAACACCATTTACATTTACAGAAATCTGGACTTCAACCGTCTTGCTTCTCGTGACGTCCTAGTCGCACCAAAAAGTATTCGCACAGTTAAATTTTAGAGGTTGTAGGTTAAACGAAACATACATTTCAGAACAGAATCAAGACACGTGCCGCCTTACATTACACAGGTTACAAATATGTCCAAATCACCTGTCCGTAAAGTAACATAAAGTGTTAAGAAAATAAATATCGCTCTTCTGCATCCAAAAAAGTATTGGCACACGCGTATGACTCGGACAGTGTGTTCGTTTTCTGCATTGATGATCACCTTCTAATAGATGGTGTGCATCCCCTTAGCATCTATAACAGCACGTAAACGCCTAGGAATGCTTTGTGTTAAATTCCGGGTGATATCAGGGGTAATTTTCGACCATTCCTCCAGGAGCACTTTCTCCAGGTCGTTTTTACCGGACGGACGACTTTTTCTGACTTATATGTTAAGATGAGCCCACAGGTTCTCAATAGGGTTCAAATCAGGGCTCTGAGGTGGTGTTAGAACCATTCTGGGGGCATTGTACAGTAACCACTCCCGGGTTTTCATGGCGGTATGTTTTGGATCGTTGGCTTGCTGGAAATGGAAACGCCCCAGTAAGGCCCACTGTCTGTGCACTAGCGTGTAAATTACCTCGCAACACGTCGATGTATCTCATATGATCCATTGTACCGTGGATTACAGCTAGATTTCCAACGCCGGACGTCGCCATACAGCCCCAGACCATGATATCTCCCCCACCGTGTTTGACTGTGGGATGCATGTATTTGATGAGGAGGTGCGTATTCGGCTTGCGCCAAACTTTTTCTTGCATCAAATCCGAATACACTGAACTTCGATTCGTAACTAAATATCACAGTATTCCAAAACTCCATCGGCTTGCTGATGTAGTCCTTGGCAAACTGCAGGCGTTTCTGCCGGTTAATTTCAGATATGTATGGCTTTTTCCTGGGAGAACGTCCATGCATGTCAGCCTCATTCGACACTCTTCGTATAGTTTGAACATTAACCGTCTTGTCGGACGTTGTCTGAACAACCTCAGCAATGGTTGCTGCACTCGTAGCACGTTCCTTCCGAGCAAGTGCGATGATACGGCGACGCTCTAGTGTTGTAAGCACTTTTGGACGTCCAGGACGACATTTATTCACTGTTGTTCCAGTCTCTTTATATTTATGAATGATGGATCGTACCGTGGTGTCGCTAACAGACACCTCTGCTCCGACTTGTCGATAGCTTCTCCCTTGTGAATGGAGCAATACCACACTCTCACGCAATGCCACTGAATGTTCCTTCTTCTTCGGCCCCATGCTGTCCACTATCGCGCATGTCTATTGCGTCAGCAGATGGCGTTCCAGTACCTGAAAACCCAGCAATATACCGAGAAGGCACGCTCTGTGCCAATACTTATTGTGGGCAGAGGAGATACATGTTTCACCTTAACACTGCACTTCTATGTTAATAGTAGGCACTGTAGGCAGAATTGTAATGTCTGTTACGTGAGATAGCACGTACATGTGCTGTGTACCGGAAGGTGCGGCGTTTGTAACCAGCAACGATAAATACGCACGTGTGGCAATACTTTTTGGTGCGATTGTACATCTGAGAACGAAGAGTGCGTATGGGGCAGCATATTCGTCGAGAACCACCGTCGTGGAATGGTGTGCCAAGAAGTGCTACTGCTTGATCATAACGCACATCTCCATATTGTAAATGTCGTAATGCAGACGCCAAGTTAACTGGCACACTCGAACACCCGCCCTATAGTCCTTATCTCTCGCCATTCGATTATGACGCCTTCTGTTCCTTAAAGGCATTGAAGGGTCGGCGATTCCTGTCAGACGGGGACGTGCAGGAGGCAATTGCGGAGTTCTTCACGCAGCGCGACTGTGTTTTACCAAACGGGTATCTTCAACGCCTCGCGGCAGTTTTGCGTGATAGGCATACGGATTCTGGGATGTACGGTCTTCGTACGGAAAACTTTTTGATCGCCCCTTATATAAAGTAATATGCATAAATAGGCGGAAAAATCTACTATTAGATTGCACTATTGGCAGAAAATCGCTAAAAACAATAATTACCGTAAAATACTTGGGAGTAACCATCTGGAGTGACCACATAAAGAAAACAGAAGGAGCATCAGATCTCAAGCTGAGATTTATTGGGAATAACTTAAGGGATTATAAATCATCCACGAAAGAAATGTCATATAAAACATTTGTAAGAGCAGTTCTTTAGTCTGTCAGTCTACGAACCTTATCAACTTTCTTTAAAAGAAAGAGATGAAGCAGATTCAACGAAGAGAGGCACATTTCGTTACGGCATCGTTTTGGCTGCGCGAGAGCGTTTCGGAGATGCTCAGCAAACCGCAACGGCAGATACAACAGGACAGGCGTCAGGCGGGCAACGTGTTATATCCTCGATACATATAAGAGGGTTAGTCAAATGAAAACCATAAATATTTTTTTAAATATTATTTATTATGCAGAAGTGGTACAAAGCTGTATCACTTTTCATCATCATCTCCCCCACGCTCAATGCAAATACTCCGGTGCTTACAAAGTGCATAAATTCCTTTACAAAAAAATTCTTTTGCTAGTCCGCGCAACCACTCGTGCATTGCGTGGCATACCTCTTCATCACAACGGAACTTCTTTCCTCCCATTGGGTCTTTGAGTGGTCCAAACATATGGAAATCACTTGGGGGGCAAGGTCTGGTGAGTATGATGGATGAGGAAGACACTCAAAATGCAGGTCTGTGATTGTTGCAACTGTTTCGTCCCCAGTAAAGATTCTCGCAAGGAAGCAGTCACAATCTCGTTAAAAGCGCCGAAGAAGTTCACAAGCATCAACACGTCGTTCTCTCATTTCAGGAGTCAGCTGCCGTGGCACCCATCTTGCAGATACTTTGTGAAACTGGAGCACATCATGCACAATGTGGTGTGCTGACCCATGACAGTGTCAGTCGGCGGTTTTCCTTCACTATGGCTACAACTGCTGCAATGTTCTGTGGAGTCACAACTCGTTGTGCCTGACCTGGACGAGGATCATCTTCCACTGAAGTCACTCCATTTTCAAAATTCCTGCTCCATTCGCAGACTTGCTGCTGTGACAACCATGCATCACCGTACTGAACCTTCATTCGTCGATGAATTTCAATAGGTTTCACACCTTCACTACGCAAAATCCGAATAACAGAAAGCTGTTCTTCCCTGGTGCAAGTCGCAAGTGGGGTGGCCATCTTTATACTGACGCTGCGACGGTATGTCTGCATTTGAACTATGCTGCCACCTACAGGCCATTCTGCACGCTGTTTGTAGCACGCTTACCAACTTACAGGATAACGGCGCGAAATTTCGATTTGTAATTACAAATTTAAGGTTTTCATTTGACTCACCCTCGTATTTCGCGGAATGACAACAAAATCAGAGAAATGAGACCTCCTGCGGAGGTTTACCGGCCGTCGTTCCTTCCACGCGCCACTGGCAAGACAATTGGGCGGGGCGTACAAAATAGGGGCCACACAAGTACCCTCCACCACACGCAGTAACGTCGCTTGCGGAGTGTAGGTGTAGGTGTAGGTGGAGACGAGAAGCAAGACGGTTGAAGTCCTTCAGATTTCTGTAAATGTAAATGGTGTTCTCTATAACGCCAGTTTATAATCACCTCCTCAGCCGATGGAGTGCACGGGTGTGGGACGAGTTCTACATCTACATCCATACTCCACAAGGCACCTGACGGTGTGTAGCGGAGAGTACCTTGAGTACCTCTATCGGTTCTCCCTTCTATTCCAGTCTCGTATTGTTCGTGGAAAGGAGGATTGTCGGTATGCCTCTGTGTGGGCTCTAATCTCTCTGATTTTATCCTCATGGTCTCTTCACAAGATATACGTAGGAGGGAGCAATATACTGCTTGACTCCTCGGTTAAGGTATGTTCTCGAAACTTCAACAAAAGCCCGTACCGAGCTACTGAGCATCTCTCTGGCAGAGTCTTCCACTGAAGTTTATCTATCGTCTCCGTAACGCTTTCGCGATTACTAAATGATCCTGTAACGAAGCGCGCTGCTCTCCGTTGGATCTTCTCTCTCTCTTCTATCAACCCTATCTGGTACGGATCCCACACCGGTGAGCAGTATTCAAGCAGTGGGCGAACAAGTGTACTGTAACCTACTTCCTTTGTTTTTGGACTGCATTTCCTTAGGATTCTTCCAATGAATCTGTCTGGCATCTGCTTTACCGACGATCAACTTAATATGATCATTCCATTTTAAATCACTCCTAATGCGTACTCCCAGATAATTTATGGAATTAACTGCTTCCAGTTGCTGACCTGCTATATTGTAGCTAAATGATAAAGGATCTCTCTTTCTATGTATTCGCAGCACATTACGCTTGTCTACATGGAGATTCAATTGCCATTCCCTGCACCATGCGTCAATAAGTTGCAGATCCTCCTGCATTTCAGTATAATTTTCCATTGTTACAACCTCACGATATACTACAGCATCATCCGCAAAAAGCCTCAGTGAACTTCCGATGTTATCCACGAGGTCATTTATATTTATATATATATATATATATATATATATATATATATATATATATATATATATATATATATATATAGTGAATAGCAACGGCCCTACGACACTCCCCTGCGGCACACCTGAAATCACTCTTGCTTCGGAAGACTGCTCTCCATTGAGAATGACAACCTGCGTTCTGTTATTTAGGAACTCTTCAATCCAATCACACAATTGGTCTGATAGTCCATACGCTCTTACTTCGTTCATCAAACGACTGTCGGGAACTGTATCAAACGCCTTGCGGAAGTCAAGAAACACGGCATCTACCTGGGAACCCGTGTCTGTGGCCCTCTGAGTCTCGTGGACGAATAGCGCGAGCTGGGTTTCAGACGATAGTCTTTTTCGAAACCCATGCTGATTCCTACAGAGTGGATTTCTAGTCTCCAGAAAAGTCATTATACACTCCTGGAAATGGAAAAAAGAACACATTGACACCGGTGTGTCAGGCCCACCATACTTGCTCCTGACACTGCGAGAGGGCTGTACAAGCAATGATCACACGCACGGCACAGCGGACACACCAGGAACCGCGGTGTTGGCCGTCTAATGGCGCTAGCTGCGCAGCATTTGTGCACCGCCGCCGTCAGTGTCAGCCAGTTTGCCGTGGCATACGGAGCTCCATCGCAGTCTTTAACACTGGTAGCATGCCGCGACAGCGTGGACGTGAACCGTATGTGCAGTTGACGGACTTTGAGCGAGGGCGTATAGTGGGCATGCGGGAGGCCGGGTGGACATACCGCCGAATTGCTCAACACGTGGGGCGTGAGGTCTCCACAGTACATCGATGTTGTCGCCAGTGGTCGGCGGAAGGTGCACGTGCCCGTCGACCTGGGACCGGACCGCAGCGACGCACGGATGCACGCCAAGACCGTAGGATCCTACGCAGTGCCGTAGGGGACCGCACCGCCACTTCCCAGCAAATTAGGGACACTGTTGCTCCTGGGGTATCGGCGAGGACCATTCGCAACCGTCTCCATGAAGCTGGGCTACGGTCCCGCACACCGTTAGGCCGTCTTCCGCTCACGCCTCAACATCGTGCAGCCCGCCTCCAGTGGTGTCGCGACAGGCGTGAATGGAGGGACGAATGGAGACGTGTCGTCTTCAGCGATGAGAGTCGCTTCTGCCTTGGTGCCAATGATGGTCGTATGCGTGTTTGGCGCCGTGCAGGTGAGCGCCACAATCAGGACTGCATACGACCGAGGCACACAGGGCCAACACTCGGCATCATGGTGTGGGGAGCGATCTCCTACACTGGCCGTACACAACTGGTGATCGTCTAGGGGACACTGAATAGTGCACGGTACATCCAAACCGTCATCGAACCCATCGTTCTACCATTCCTAGACCGGCAAGGGAACTCGCTGTTCCAACAGGACATTGCACGTCCGCATGTATCCCGTGCCACCCAACGTGCTCTAGAAGGTGTAAGTCAACTACCCTGGCCAGCAAGATCTCCGGATCTGTCCCCCATTGAGCATGTTTGGGACTGGATGAAGCGTCGTCTCACGCGGTCTGCACGTCCAGCACGAACGCTGGTCCAACTGAGGCGCCAGGTGGAAATGGCATGGCAAGCCGTTCCACATGACTACATCCAGCATCTCTACGATCGTCTCCATGGGAGAATAGCAGCCTGCATTGCTGCGAAAGGTGGATATACACTGTACTAGTGCCGACATTGTGCATGCTCTGTTGCCTGTGTCTATGTGCCTGTGGTTCTGTCAGTGTGATCATGTGATGTATCTGACCCCAGGAATGTGTCAATAAAGTTTCCCCTTCCTGGGACAATGAATTCACGGTGTTCTTTTTTCAATTTCCAGGAGTGTACTTGAACATAATACGTGTTCCAAAATTCTCCAACTGATCGACGTTAGAGATATAGGTCTATAGTTCTGCACATCTGTTCGACGTCCCTTATTGAAAACGGGCATGACCTGTGCCCTTTTCCAATCTTTTGGAACGCTGCGCTCATCTAGAGACCAACGGTACACCGCTGCAAGAAGGGGGGGCAGTTCCTTCGCGTACTCTGTGTAAAATCGAACTGGTATCCCATCAGGTCCAGCAGCCTCTCCTCTTTTGAGCGATTTTAATTGTTTCTCTATCCCTCTGTCATCCATTTCGATAGCTACCATTTTGTCATCTGTGCGACAATCTAGAGAAGGAACTACAGTGCAGTCTTCCTCTGTGGAACAGCTTTGGAAAAAGACATTTAGTATTTCGGCCTTTAGTCTGTCATCCTCAGTTTCAGTACCATTTTGGTCACAGAGTGTCTCGACATTTTGTTTCGATCCACTTACCGTTTTGACATAAGACCAAAATTTCTAAGGATTTTCTGCCAAGTCAGTACATAGAACTTTACTTTCGAATTCATTGAACGCCTCTCGCATAGCCCTCCTCACACTGCATTTCGCTTCATGTAATTTTTGTTTGTCTGCAAGGCTTTGGTTATGTTTATGTTCGTTGTGAAGTTCCCTTTGCTTCCGTAGCAGTTTTATAACTCGGTTGTTGTACCACGGTGGCTCTTTTCCGTCTCTTACTATCTTGCTTGGCACATACTCATCTAATGCATATTGTACTATGGTTTTGAACTTTGTCCACAGATCCTCAACACTAGCTGTACTTGATATAAGACTTGTGTTGAGCTGTCAAGTAATCTGAAATCTGCTTTCTGTCACTTTTGCTAAATAGAAAAATCTTCATACCTTTTTTAATATTTCTATTTACGACTGAAATCATCGATGCTGTAACCGCTTTATGATCGCTGAGTCCCTGTTCTGCGTTAACTGTTTCAAATAGTTTGGGTCTTTTTGTCACCAGGTCTAATATGTCTGTACCGAAGTACGCTGGCTCAGTCGAGCTAAAATGCTGAAAAGAATTTTGGTTTGCGTTTGGCCGTAGTACATTTATTATATGAGAACGGAAAGACTGGACCGAAATTGAAGACCTTTGCTGGATATCAGACCTTGCATTTCTCGTGGCCATAACGTCTCAGATGAACAGCCTGAACGTTATTTTGCAAGGTGGAAATAATTTTAATTTTTGACATGGTGGAAAAAGTAAATGATTTTGAAAGGAAGAGCCAACTATTGTCTCAAAACACTGGACATTTCCCTACCCTTGGTTTGGTCCACGAAAGTGCTAGATTTCAAGAGTACGTGTCAATAATCGTAAAAATAAAGGAGCAATTTGGAGCACGATTTGTGGATGTTAGGAGTGTGTCTCCTATCATTCTTTGCTTTGCACGGCCCTCTTCAACATCAAAGGTGCTCCGAATCATCTACAGATGGAACTGATAGACCTGCAGTGCAATACACGGCTGAAGGAAAAGTTCTTTGCACTAAGAAAATCGGAAAGAACCGTACGAAAATTTTCCACAGCTAGAATTTAAACGCCTGAAACTGCGAGAGGTACGTCCATGTTCGGATCTACTTATGTGCGAGAGAGATCATTTCTCCATAATGAAAGTGAACAAAACAGGGTTTCGATCGAGTATTGGTGACGAAAATCTCAGTAACTGCTTGCGTTTGTCAGTGTACCATGCTGTTGCGCCTCCCGACATTGACGTCGTTTCTCATCACCAATGACAAACGTGTTTCGCATATCTTTCTTTTTATAATTTAAAATTATTTACTAACTGTGCATTATCCTACTTAATGTTACATAGGCGAACATTGTTAGCTGAAAACTTTGGTATTAAACTGGTTGTTTAAGGTATGTTTACGTGCTTAAAAATTATCCTTTAATTGTTGAGAGACATGTTTGATTCCTTGCCATTAAGAGTAAGTAGGTAGGCCTACCTAACGTGGGCGTACAACCAACCCGGTATATTTATGCGCCATTTGTTTTTATATTTTGTTTTGGAACCATAGCGTCTGTATATAGGGCGAGAGAATAACCCGATATCTTCCCATGGTTGCACTGCACACTGTGTAAAGAGCACGAGAGTGCCCTAGTGCAGCGCACGAGACTACTTAGCCTTTCGCTCGGGTTTGACGCTTACTACTGTTAAAAAAAATTAAAAAAAGGCTCTGAGCACTATGGGACTTAAGTTCTGAGGTCATCAGTCCCCTAGAACCTAGAACTACTTAAACCTAACTAACCTAAGGACATCACACACATCCATGCCCGAGGCAAGATTCGAACCTGCGACCGTAGCGGTCGCGCGGTTCCAGACTGTAGCGCCTAAAACCGGTCGGCCACTCTGGCCGGCTACTACTGTTCCACGTCCAATTTTTGTATCACTCTCCTGTTTGGTTTTAGGAAACCAAACGAAGGATACGTTTGGCGACACCGCCTCTGGCGGGCCGCTTGAATTTGCGCGCGCAACGGCTTGATTGATTAACTTAAATTAATTTCAATGCTAATTAACTCGGAAACTGTGCAACTTATCGAATTTTTTTCTCACTAAATATTTCGCAACGCATTCTACCCTACAACACCCTTACAAGCTTTTCAGATCGTTTTTGGCCACTATGTATATTGCAAGCGCTCAAGATTTCAGGTAATAGATTTATGTTCGAAACCAGAACAAAAAATTTGAACTGATTTAATAGTCATATCATCTTCATAAGAGACAGCAACAACCTGCAAGATTAAGACGGGATAGGAAGCAGACCATTGTATTTTCGAAGAAATCATCCCAGAATTCGTTCAAATGGTTCAAATGGCTCTGAGCACTATGGGACTCAACATCTATGTTCATAAGTCCCCTAGAACTTAGAACTACTTAAACCTAACTAACCTAAGGACATCACACACATCCATGCCCCAGGGCAGGATTCGAACCTGCGACTGTAGCGGTCACGCGGTTCCAGACTGAAGCGCCTTTAACCGCACGGCCACACCGGCCGGCCCAGAATTCGTAAGAGATTTTAGGGGAACCACAGAAAACATAAACTGCGAATTGTAGACAGATCAGAATCTCGTTGGCATTATCGTTACACTGTGAGGAGGGAATGGGATGCAAAATCACTCATTCCTATTTAAAGAATGGCGATGATGAACTAATGCTACTCAACCTCTGGAGGCTGTGGCCAGTTGGGAGAGGAACTGACTAAGGAGTGACGTAACGTGGCTGTTCTGGAATCTGAGGTGACGAGCCGCTGATGATATGTTGAGTCATGCGTGGCACCCACTTGCGGGCTGTGCTACGTGTGCACGCACCGCAGCTACTGGGAACGTGACACATGGCCCAGGACTCACAAGCGAAATGTCACGCCGGCCTCGTTTTGCTATTTCATTTCTCTTCCTGAGGCGCTCATCTCAAGCAGCAAATGGGAAAGCGGCTAATTCCGACGAGGATGGATTGATTCATACCGCAGACGTTCCTTTTATCGCTTGTTCTGTGTCGTGGCATCATCATCATCATTAGGGAAGTAATGAAATAATTTGTCTCATTACTTGTCTTAAAAGTGAAAGCAGCTCTGGAGATAAGTTTTTTTTTCGGTTAGTTAGCTCATTAGGCAGTCGTGCCTGCGTTAAATCATTCAGACGCATCCGGAGGAGGATCTCTCTCTCAAATGAGGCACGCAGTCCTGTATACGATTAAAATATTTGAAATATGACACTTAATATGTGGTACGGTCTCATTTTCAGTTGTGGTTATTTAAAAAAAAGAGATTTAGAAGTCTTTTTCAAATGCATTAAATTGATTTTTACTAGCAAAATGTGGTCGTACAGTAATTTCAGATATTGTGTCACTTTTCTACGAACCTGTAGAATTGAATACTCTGATAATGAACAAATATTTACTCATTTGTGTAATCGCAACATTCATAACTTAAGACAGTCGGAGAAATATTCAGTCTACAGCGACGAAATATTTCGGAGCCCATTAGCCTACCCAATTTAACAGTAGATTAGAGGAACGCTAAAGTCGGTCATCTTAGGAAAAAGTAATTCCTGATGAACAACTTGATAACTCAAGAGGAGAGTAATTTAGACACGTAAGCAATGGTACTGCCTAGAGTTTCCTCAACTTATACTGCTCGTAACGGTAGATTTATAAGTAATTGTGATTTAACGGTAAATGAAAGATTTGCGTAACTGGTATTCGCAAGACAG
Organism: Schistocerca piceifrons; assembly: GCF_021461385.2. Lineage (NCBI taxonomy): Eukaryota > Metazoa > Arthropoda > Insecta > Orthoptera > Acrididae > Schistocerca > Schistocerca piceifrons. Next base: position 774,317,985 of record NC_060149.1, read on the forward strand.
TTACAGAAGCACTTCACAGAGCTTGTCCTCAGGTCTGCGCATTGTTGGCAGAGATCACAAATTGAGGCGGATTACAAAACGCATCGGATCCCAGCGGAGCACAGACACCAGAAGAAAACTTTCGCCTCGCGGTTATATTCTAAACGCTTCGTAGGCGATGAGATATGTTGCACATGCCAGTCTGTGGGTGTTCTCGCGAAATGCTTAATTATAAAGTAATATTTAGTTAAAATTAATAAACTTAAATACGGAAAAATAGTTGTATGCTCTAAAATTACTTTTTATACGTTACGAGCCGGCTTTCTTCGGGAAACAATCCTCGGCCAGGAAGTTTAAATTCGGTTCATAACTTCAGTACCTGTAGGACATCGCATTTCGTGTCTCCATTATAAATACGAAATTTTTCTACCAATAAGAGACAGAAAAAGAATGCATAAATAATTGTAACTGCATGGAACTTTCTTGCATACGACGCCAGATGAACACGGTTTCTTGTGATACGTGGAAAGGCTGTTCTACAGAATTTACAGTAGACAAGTATTTTTTCCACTGAATATACGAAGACTTAAAAATCAAGTACCCGTAAACACCAGCCGTTCATATTTCACAGTGCACTCAGATGAACACAAGAACTTGCTGTCCTTAAGTACATTGAGCAAATTGTATGTTTTTCGACAGATACGTTGTGAGGAATTCGCGGTTTTCGCTGGGCATCGTTTAGGTGGGAGAAGTTCGTGTGCCAAACTGTAACAGGAGTGGTCTCTCTACTGACGTAAGTTTCCCTCCAAGTAAGAAAACACAACGAGAAGTGGTCACATAGCTTCTTTGAAGAAAGGAAGGCGGCGCATTTTTTTGAAGGGAAGGAATGTCATGAAATTTGAGTGAAAAGTACACCCATGAGCCAAAACATTATGACCACCTACTTTAAAACGTTTCGGTCCACTTCCGGAACGCAACTCGGCAGTGATTCTGTGTGCCATGGATTCACCGGGTACTTGATAGGTTTTCAGAGGTTTGTGGCAGCAGATGCCTATGCACGGGTCAGACACTTCCTGTAAATTACGGGCGTTGGTTTGTGGGCACGGAGCTGGTCCCCAATAGCGTCCCATTTGGGTTTCGTCGGATTCAGTTAAGCTGAGTTTGATGCACAAGACATCAACTTGAGTTCACAATTGGTGCTCCTTAAACCGTATCAGCACGATTCTGGCCTTGCGGCACTGACAATTATCCTACTGAAAGATGCCATCGCTGTTGAAGACATAGAGCATAAGGGGCTAGAGGTGGTTCCTAAAAAAAATGTTTACATAGTCCACGGCTGTCATTTTGCCTTCGATTACTGCCACAGGACTCGTGGCAAGACACAATCAATACCTTCACTGCGCGATAACAACGGTGAAGTCACTGACGGCAGTGCCTCTAAAGCAGAGTTATTAAACACTGTTTTCCGAAACTCCTTCACCAAAGAAGATGAAGTAAACATTTCTGAATTCCAAACAAGAACAACTGCCAAGATGAGAAACATAGAAGTAGATATCCTCGGTGTAACAAAGCAGCTTAAATCACTTAATAAAGGCGAGGCCTCCAGTCCAGATTGTATACCAGTCAGGTTCCTCTGAGTGTGCTGATAAAATAGCTCCATATTTATCAATTATATACAACCACTCGCTCACAGAAAGATACATACCTAAAGACTGGAAAATTGCTCAAGTTACACCAATACCCAAAAAGGGAAGTAGGAGTAATCCGCTGAATTACAGGCATATATCACTAACGTCGATTTGCAGTAAGGTTTTAGAACATATAGTCCCCACAGGGGGTCCACAACTCTTTTGTGGATACGTGCATAGTGAGCACGGGACCCCGAGCTAATGTGGCCCTCCTTCCTTTCCGGGCTGCATACCTTCCTTTTCCGCATCCTTCCCTATCCCCCGTCTTCGCTCCCCCCTCCACTCCCCTCACCTCTGGCTCTTTCCTTCCCTTTCTCCCCCTCTGGGAGTATGGTTTGTGCCTACGTCCAGAGACGAACGCTCGTAAATGTAACGCATTCTTCGCTTGCTCTGCTTGTTTGTCTTCATCCTTCCTTTGTCCTTCTCTTTTCCTTACCTCTTCTCTTTACCCTTTTCTCTGCTGCAGTGTTTGAGACCTCTCTTCTTTCCTTTCCCTTTTTGTTTTTCCCTTTCTCTTTCTTCCTCCCTGTGCGTGTCTGGAGGCCGACCCACGCATTTTCGTGCGTAGCCGGTGACGGGGTAACGCGTAATTCCCTGCCCCAGGTAGACAGGTAGGACACGTACGTACCCCCTGGTAACGGCCAGGCCCAGGGAGGGGTGATTACCCGAGCTGATACCTTCCAAAAGTGCCGATTGGTCCTTCCGTCCGTTTGTCAGGAGGTGTGACCTGAGGTGTGAACAATCACCTAAGGTGGGAGTGCCCTCAGAGAGGGCCCCCACAAGGGAGGAGCGCGCCATCGGAGACGCCAGTAATAATGGGGGATTCTTCCGCAATGGTGTCGTCACCTTCCACTATGTCTGCTCACAAGCGTAAGTTCACTGAGTCTCGGCCACAGACAGTTCTTCCATCGTTGCCACAGTTCCTTGTTGTTTCTCGGTCTGATGAAGGTCACGACTTCCCCACGGTCAACCCTTTCATTATTCAGAAAGGTGTCGACGCAATTGTAGGTCCTGTAAAGTCTTGTTCCAGATTACGGAATGGCACCTTGTTGTTAGAAACAGTCAGTGCCCTCCAGGCACAAAAATTGCTGCGTACTTCACTTCTCCACACCTTCCCTGTCCGGGTGGAACTGCACCGTACTTTAAATTCCTCGCATGGAGTCGTTTATACACGCTCCCTCGATGGATTGTCTGATGAAGAAATTCAGCACTACCTGTCTGACCAGGGTGTAACGGCTGTTCGTAGAGTTATGAAAAGGGTTGACACGAACATCATTCCAACCCACACTGTCTTCTTGACATTTGACAAAGTTCAACTCCCATCCAAAATCAAAGCAGGCTATGAGATAATTTCCATTCGCCCTTACGACCCAAACCCTACGCGTTGCTATCAGTGTCAGCGGTTCAATCACACCAGCCAGTCCTGTTCCAATCCGGCCAAATGTGTTACGTGTGGCAAGGATGCCCATGAGGGTGCTTGTCCACCTCCATCCCCTCGCTGCATCAACTGTATGGGTGACCACGCTGCTTCCTCTAGAGATTGCCCCATTTTTAAAGACGAAAAGCTCATCCAGGAAATCAGAGTGAAGGAAAAGGTGTCGACCTTTGCTGCTCGAAAATTATTCGCCAGTCGACAGCCCACCGTGCCTCAGACAGGAAAATACAGCACTGTCCTTGCTTCTCCTCAGCCAACAAAGGAGGCGGCCACGCAGACTTGCGACCTCACCTTCAGTGCCACGGTCGTCAGATCGGCCAGCGCAAAGATCGCCCGTTCAACCTCACCACTTTCGCCTGCCCACTCTATGGCTCACCCTTCATCGGGTTCTGCTAAATCTCGAGCCCAAAAGTCAGACAGCAAGACTTCAAAAAAAGAGCATACTCGTGAAGATTTTTTTATGCACCCCAACTTCACAACCATCGGTTCCTCCTTCATCTAAACATCATATTTCCGAGAAGGCTAATAAGAAACCCAGTTCATCTCCTTCTCCGCCAAGGCGTGTCTCATCTACAGCACGGCCTGGCGGAAATCGCCCTCGGCCGTCTTCTGTGTCGCCGAGGCGCACTGCTGGCGCCCGATCAACCGGCCGATCGCTGGTGGCAGGAGCTGCTCCTGAACAACCTATGGATCAGGATCTTCTGCCTTCGGCTGAATGCCTTCCACGCTGTAGGTCGCAAGCTCTGAGCAGTCTTTGAGTTAAGGGCAACCTTGATAACATTCTTCCATTTTCTGTCCACCCTATGTCCATTATCCCCTGGAATATCCGCGGCCAATCGGGATGAATTGTCGATCCTCTTACGATCCTACTCGCCGGTCATCCTCTGTCTTAAGGGAACAAAGCTGCGTCCCCATGACCGCTTTGTTCTCCCCCATTTTCAGTCCGTCTGATTTGATCTCCCCTCTGTTGAAGGCACTCCAGCACATTGAGGACTCATGATTCTTCTCCATGATACTCTCCATTATCACCCAATCCATTTAAACACTTCCTTCCAAGCTGTCGCTGTCCGTCTTTCCCTTTCTGGATATACCTTTACTCTTTGTACTGTATACATTCCATCGTCCACACCAATGGCACGAGCTGACTCCTTCATCTTCTTGGTCAGCTTCCACCCCCATATTTGCTGATTGGGGACTTCAATGCCCACCACCCGCTTTGGGGATCTCCACATCCTTGTCTACGTGGCTCACTATTGCTAGACATCTTCCACCAAGCAGATCTAGTTTGCCTCAACACTGGGGTCCCTACATTTTTGTCTGCCTCCACGACAAATTTCTCTCATTTGGGCCTTTCGGTCGGTACTGTTCCGCTAGCTCGGCGCTTCGAATGGTTCGCCCTTGATGATACACACTCGAGTGATCACTTTCCATGTGTCCTTAGACTGCAGCCTCAACTGCCCTATATGCGCCCGCGACGCTGGAAGTTTGCCCAAGCCGACTGGACACTTCGTCTGTAGCGACATTCGATGACCGTCACTTTCCTAGCGTCGACGATGAGGTCACACATATTACAGACGTTATTCTTACAGCTGCGGAACGTTCAATACCACGCACCTCCGAATTGCCCCGGCGCCCCCCCCAGTTCCTTGGTGGAACGAGGCATGCCGTGACGCAATACGTGAGTGGCGACGTGCTCCTCGCGTTTTCCGCCACCATCCTACTTTGGCCAACTGTATCCGCTATAAGCAGTTCCGTGCGCGATGCCGTTGCGTCATCCGCGATAGCAAGACGGCAAGCTGGAAATTCGTTATTAGCTCATTTACCACCTTCACTCCCTCCTCGAAGTTTGGAGTCGGATTCGACGGTTATCAGGCGCGCCTAGTTTCTCCCCGGTCTCTGGGCTCACTGTTGCGCGTGATACGTTAGTGGACCCCGTCGCAATTTCTAACTCCTTGGGTAAACACTTTGCTGAGATTTCGAGCTCTTCAAATTACCCGCTAGCGTTTCTCCCGAAGAAACGTGCAGCGGAAGTGCAACCTCTTGCTTTCTTCTCTCAAAATCGCGAAAGCTATAATACTGTTTTCTCCATGCGGGAACTCCAACATGCACTCTCTTCTTCTCGCTCCTCCGCCCCAGGACCGGATGGTATCCACATCCAAATGTTGCTGCATTTATCAACCCATAGTCTGCGTTACCTCCTTCGCATTTATAATCGAATTTGGACCGACAGTACTTTTCCCAGACGATGGCGGAAGCTATCGTCGTTCCTGTTCCGAAACCTGGAAAGGACAAACATCTCCCCTCTAGCTATCGCCCCATTTCTCTCACGAGTAGTGTATGTAAGGTTTTGGAGCGTATGGTGAATTGCCGTTTAGCTTGGTGGCTGGAGTCCCGCAGTCTTTTAACACCTGCCCAATGCGGTTTCCGAAAGCATCGTTCTGCAGTTGACCATCTTGTTTCTCTCTCCACTTATATCATGAACAATTTTCTCCTGAAACGCCAAACAGTAGCAATATTTTTTGATCTGGAGAGAGCATACGATACCTGTTGGAGGACAGGCATCCTCCGCACACTGTTCTCTTGGGGCTTTCGAGGTCGGCTGCCCCTTTTTCTTCGCGAATTTATGGCAGAGCGCACATTTAGAGTGCGGGTGAACCCACTCTCTTCCGTGCTTTCTCCCAAGAGAACCTGGTAACCCCAGGGCTCCGTGCTAAGTGTTTTACTGTTTGCTATTGCCATAAATCCAGTTATGGACTGTCTCCTTCCTGATGTCTCGGGCTCCCTCTTTGTGGACGATTTTGCGATCTACTACAGCTCTCAACGGACCAGCCTTCTTGAACGACGTCTTCAAGGATGTCTCGATCGCCTCTACTCTTGGAGCACCGAAACCGGCTTCCGTTTTTCTCCCAGTAAGACCGTTCAGTCTCAGGACTGAAGACCACAACAACAACAACAACAACAACAAGTCCGTTTGTGTTAATTTTTGGCGACGTAAGGAGTTTCTTCCACCCTCCTTACATCTAGGACCTGTCAACCTTCCTTTTTCGGACGTAGCTAAATTCTTGGGTCTTACGTTGGACAGAAAACTGTGCTGGTCCTCACACGTTTCCTATCTTTCGGCTCGCTGTCTGCGATCGCTCGACACCCTCCGTGTCCTGAATGGTACCTCCTGGGGAGCGGACCGAGCGGTCCTTCTCCGCCTCTATCGCGCCTTAGTGCGCTCGAAATTGGACTATGGAAGCATGGTCTACTCCTCTGCTCGGCCGTCTATTCTTCGGCGTCTCGACTCTATCCACCACCGTGGATTACGTTTAGTGTCTGGAGCTTTTTACACCAGCCCTGTGGAAAGCCTTTATGCTGAGACTGCTGAACCTCCGCTGTCCAATCGGCGAGCAGTCCTTCTGAGTCGTTATGCTAGCCATCTGTCTTCCATACCTGCTAATCCAGCCCATGACCTTTTTTTCGACGCCTCCTTTGATGTAGGGTATGCAGGCCGCCCCTCCTCCCTACTATCACCGGGAGTCCGCTTCCGTCAACTGCTCCATTCTCTTTCCTTCCGCTTTCCTAAAACCTTCTTGACAACTTGGGGTACAGCACCGCCTTGGCTCCGTCCCCGGGTCTGCCTGCTCCGTGACCTTTGTCAATTTCCCAAGGATGGTACCCCTTCACTTGTTTATCGTCGGGCATTTGCTGCTCTATGTGCACAAATGAAGGAAGCCACATTTATTTACACTGATGGCTCGAAAACATCGTTAGGTGTAGGGAGTGCCTATATTGTTGGCGACACCCCAAATCAATTTCGGCTTCCCGACCATACTGCGGAGCTTGACGCTGTTCTCCAGGCTGTCCACTACATCCGCCGCCATCAGCGGATACAGTATGTTATCTGCTCAGATTCTCTCAGCTCTCTCCTCAGTCTCCAAGCTCTTTACCCTGTGCACCCTCTGGTCCACCGGATTCAGGACTGTCTGCGCTTGCTCCACCTGGGGGGCGTCTCGGTGGCGTTCCTCTGGCTCCCGGGACACGTTGGTATCTGTGGAAATGAGGCGGCTGATATTGCGGCCAAGGCTGCAGTCTCTCTTCTTCGGCCAGCTATTCAATCGATTCCCTTCGCCGATCTACGGAGCGTTTTATGTCGTCGTGTCGTTCTTTTATGGCACGCACATTGGTCGACACTTCCCCATAATAAATTGCGGGACGTGAAATCTCTTCCTTGTGCTTGGACCTCTTCCTCCCGAACGCGTTGTCGGGAGGAGGTAATTTTGACTAGACTCCGGATAGGGCACTGTCGTTTTAGCCATCGACATCTCTTAAGTGGCGATCCTCCCCCACTCTGTCCCCACTGCTCTCGGCTGTGGACGGTAAGACACCTTTTAATTGAGTGCCCCTATTTTACTCCGTTACGCGCCCGTCTACAGCTGTCGCCTTATATATCGCCAATTTTAGCAGATGACACGCGCTCGGCCGATCGCGTTCTCGAGTTTATTAGTGCCAGTGAAATGACGTCAGTCATTTGAAGCTTTTCTTTTGGGGACAACCAACCCCTTTCTGTAGTGGATTTTAAGCCTTCCTTCTGCTTATAGTTTCTCCAATTTTTTGAGTTTCGTTCGCATTGCTGCTGGTTTCCAGTTTCGGTTTTTACTGTTTCCTAAGTCACTGACCGGGCGCTAATGACCATAGCAATTTTGCGCCCTAAAACCAAAAAAAAAAAGAACGTATACTGTATTCGAACATTATGAAGTACCTTGAAGAAAACGATTTATTGACATATAGTCAGCACGGATTCAGAAAATATCGTTCCTGTGAAACACAACTAGCTCTTTATACTCATGAAGTAATGTGCTATCGACAGGGGATGTCAAACTGATTAGATATTTTTAGATTTCCAGAAGGCTTTCGACACCGTTGCTCCCAAATGTCTTCTAATCAAACTGTGTGCCTACGGAGTATCGCGTCAGTTGTGCGACTGGATTCGTGATTTCCTGTCAGAAAGGTCACAGTTGGTAGTAATAGACGGAAAGTCATCGAGTGAAACAGAAGTAATATCCGGCGTTCTCCAAGGAAGTGTTATAGGCCCTCTATTGCTCCTGATCTATATTAACGACATAGGAGGCAATCTGAGTAGCCGTCTTCGATTGTTTGCAGATGATGCTGTCATTTACCGTCTTGTAAAGTCATCAGATGATCAAAACTACTTGCAAAATGCTTTAGATAAGATATCTGTATGGTGGAAAAAGTGGCAATTGACCCTGAATAAGAAATAGTGTGAAGTTATTCACATGAGTACTAAAAGAAATCAGCTAAATTTCGATTACGCGATAGGTCACACAAATCTGAGAGCTGTAAATTCAACTAAATACTTAGGGATTACAATTACAAATAACCTAAATTGGAACGATCACATAGATAATATTGTGGGTAGAGCAAACCAAAGACTGCGATTCGTTGGCAGAACACTTTGAAGGTGCAACAGGTCTACCAAAGAGACTGCTGACAGTACGCTTGTCTGCCCTATTCTGGAGTACTGCTGTGCGGTGTGGGATCCGCATCAGGTGAGACTGACGGATGACATCGAAAAAGTACAAAGAAGGGCAGCTCGTTTAGTATTATCGCGAAATAGGGGAGATAGTGCCACAGACATGATATGTGAACTGGAGTGGCAATCATTAAAACGAAGGCATTTTACATTGCGACGGGATCTTCTCATGGAATTTCAGTCACCAGTTTACATTGGTACGCAACATATTTCGACGTAATAACAACAGTTTCATTGGTTTCGACGTCATTTCTGTGCGAGGTCGAGAGTTTTTTCTCGTTCCCGTAGAGCCGTAGGTTTGAACCGAGACGACACTCGAACCATCCTGGAATTGACTAGAGCGAAAGACGCTCGGCTGCAGTGTTGATATGGTAAGAATGGTGGCGAGATAATTGGTGGCGTGGCGGCGGTGGCGAGGGTCACGGGGACGCGGTGGCCGGGGTCAGCGACCGCTTGCCCGCAGCCTCTGGCTCGGACTAGCGCTGCTAGCTGCTCGCTCCTCCGCTCCGCCTAGCCCACCGGCGAGCGGCCAGCACACAACCGCTCGTCTCAGCTGTACCGTTAAAAATATCTTCGCTATGTGTTCAAACTCTAGCTCTATGCGGGTTCTACTACCACGCAGGAGTGCCGTAGGAGTGGAACGATTCGGCTGTGGCCACACTAAGATGCCATCACGGCACACGACTGAAATAATTGCACAGTGACAAAAGTCACGGGGTACCCTCTAATATCGTGCTGTGCTGTGCAGTGCAGTGCAGTGCAGTACCTCGACACGGCATGGACACAAGTCGTTACAAGTCACCTGCAGGAATACTGAGCCATTCTCCCTCTATAACCAGCCATAATTGCGAAAGTGTTGCCGGTGCAGGATGTTGTGCACGAACTGACGTCTCAATTATGTACCATAAATATTCGATTGGATTCACGTCGGGCGATCTGGGTGATCAAATTACACTACTGGCCGTTAAAATTACTACACCACGAAGATGACGTGCTACAGACGCGAAATTTAACAGACAGGAAGAAGATGCTGTGATATGCAAATGATTAGCTTTTCAGAGCATTCGCACAAGGTTGGCGCCGGTGGAGACACTGACAACTTGCTGACACGAGGAAAGTTTCCAACCGATTTCTCATCCACAGACAGCAGCTGACTGGCGTTGCCTGGTGAAACGTTGTTGTGATACCTCGTGTAAGGAGGAGAAATGCGTACCATCACGTTTCCGACTTTGATAAAGGTCGGATTGTAGCATATCGAGATTGCAGTTTATCTTATCGCGACACTGCTGCTCGCGTTGGTCGAGATCCAATGACTGTTAGCAGAATATGGAATCGGTGGGTTCAGGAGGGTACTACGGAACGCCGTGCTGGATCCCAACGGCCTCGTATCACTAGCAGTCGAGATGACCGGCATCTTATCCGCATGGCTGTAACGGATCGCGCAGCCACATCTCGATCCCGGAGTCAACAGATGGGGACGTTTGCAAGACAACAACCGTCTGCACGAACAATTCGACGACGTTTGCAGCAGCACGGACCATCAGCTCGGAGACCATGGCTGCAGTTACCCTTGACGCTGCATCACAGACAGGAGCGCCTGCGATGCGATGGTGTACTCAACGACGAACCTGGGTGCACGAATGGCAAAACGTCATTTTTTCGGATGAATCCTGGTTCTGCTTACAGCATCATGATGGTCGCATCCATGTTTGGCGACATCGCGGTGAACGCACATTGGAAGCGTGTATTCGTCATCGCCATACTGGCGTATCACTCGGCGTGATGGTATGGGGTGCCATTGGTTACACGTCTCGGTTACCTCTTGTTCACATTGACGGCACTTTGAACAGTGGACGTTACATTTCAGATATGTTGCGACCCCTGGCTCTACCGTTCATTCGATTCCTGCGATACCCTACATTTCAGCAGGATAATGCACTACCGCATGTTACAGGTCCTGTACGGGCCTTTCTGGATACAGAAAATGTTCGACTGCTGCCCTGGCCAGCACATTCTCCAGATCTCTCACCAATTGAAAACGTCTGGTCAATGGGAGCCGAGCAACTGGCTCGTCACAATACGCCAGTCACTACTCTTCATGAACTGTGGTATCGTGTTGAAGCTGCATGGGCGGCTGTACCTGTACACGCCATCTAAGCTCTGTTTGACTCGATCCCCAGGCGTATCAAGGCCGTTATTACGGCCAGAGGTGGTTGTTCTGGGTACTGATTTCTCAGGATCTATGCACCCAAATTGCGTGAAAATGTAATCGCATGTCAGTCCTAGTACAATATATTTGTCCAATGAATACTCGTTTATCATCTGCATTTATTCTTGGTGTAGCAATTTTAATGGCCAGTAGTGAATTTCCTCGAATCGTCCAGAATGTTCAGACATGGCACATTGTCATCCATAAAAATTCCACCGTTTGAGAACATGAAGTCCATGAATGATTGCAAATAGTCTCAACGTAGTCTAACATAATAGTGGACCAGTCCAGTCCATGCTAACACAGCCCACACCAGCTTGCACAGTGCCTTGTTGATAATTTGGGTTCATGCCTTCGTGGGATCTGAGCCACACTCTAACCCTACCATAAACTTATACCAACTGAAATCTGACCTGGCCACAGTTTTCCTGTCTAGTGTCCAACCAATATGGAGAGGTGGTGCAGGCGATGTCGTGCTATTAACAAAGGCACGCGCTTCGGTCGTCTGCTGCCACAGCCCATTAACGCCAGATTTCGCCGCACTGTCCTAACGGATACGTTCGTCGCACGTGCCACATTTATTTTTGAGGTTATTTCAGGCAGTGTTACTTGACCGATAGCACTGACAAGTCAACGCAGACGCCGCTGCTCTATGCTAAGTGAAGGCCGTCGGCCACTGCGTTGTCCGTGGTGAGATGTGACGCCTGAAATTTGTTAGCCTCGGCACACTATCTACACTGTGGATCTCGGAATACTGAATTCTCCAATGATTTCCAAAATGGAATGTTCCATGCGTCTACCTCCAACTACTATTCCGCGTTCGAAGTTTTTTTAATTCCCACCTTGCGGCCATAATCACGTCCGAAACAGTTTCACATGAATCACCTGAATACAAATGACCGCTCCACCAATGCACATGAGTTTCCTCACTCCAGTGTAGTGGTTTACAGCTATCGTGAAAAAGCTAAATGAGATTGTGTGGAAGGGGACTTGGATTCGTATTCGGGAGATGGTTCAAATGGCTCTGAGCACTATGGGACTCAACATCTGAGGTCATCAGTCCCCTAGAACTTAGAACTACCTAAACCTAACTAACGTTAGGACATCACACACATCCATGCCCGAGGCAGGATTCGAACCTGCGACCGTAGCGGTCGCGCGGTTCCAGACTGAAGCGCCTAGAACCTCTTGGTCACAGGGCCGGCTATTCGGGAGACTCGTGCTCGTAGTTCAGTCCAAAATATTCCACTCGATCCATAAAGCATCTATAAGCTTGTCACTGTAACATAATCGTGGGAGGAAGAGCACATTGCGGTTTTCAAACCACTTCTAGTCTACTGTGAAAAGATGCTGGGAAGGAAGGAAGGAAGGAGACCTGGGTATTAACGCCCTATCAACGACGGGGTCATTAGAGACAGAGCACAAGCTAGGAAGGGGAAAAACTGGCCGTGTTCATTTACAATTGGATCATCGTGAATTTGCCTTGAGTGAGGGTAATCATGGTAAAACTGAATCTGTATTTTCTGACCGGGATCTGAACCGCCGGTGTCCCAAATATGACTTCAGTGTGTCACCATTGCTATACGCGGTGTCCGAGGAGGAATGGTCAATATTCGGGGGTATAACAGCAACGATCATTCGATGCAGAAAAAGTCTAGTAAACATAGGCCCTAAAATGCATATCTTATAAGCTATGAGCACTTAATCTTCGATACTACGAAACACGTCTCTTCCACTGAAAAAATGCTCATATCTCGTAAGCTATGCGTTTTAAAGACCATGTTTACTAGACCTTTCTGTATCGAATGTTCGTTCCCGTCATATCCCTGAATATTGGCCACTCCTCGAGGCACCCCATATAAAACAGTGTAGAAGTGTAACATGCCAAATTTTGTATTTTAAATTATATATGCGAGTAGCTGTATTTAAAGACTGTCATAACTAAAATGCCTCACATCAGACTTATTGTTAAAGTATTCTCGAAAAGCTCTTGGGCTGGTTCGGCGGAGGTTAGAGTCCTCCCTCGGACACGGATGTGTGTGTTTGTCCTTAGGATAATTTAGGTTAAGTAGTGTGTACGCTTAGGGACTGATGGATGACCTGAGCAGTTAAGTCCCATAAGATTTCACACACATTTGAACATTCTTTTTGAAAATATCTTGTCAGTGTTTTAAACATTCGCCACTGTCGTTCGCCTTAACTTCGACTGTTTGTGTTAGTTAAATAATATGGTTGCTATTAAAATGTGTGCTTTGGGCAATCTGGTCAGCTTTTTCTTGCGGTATGTTGTAAATGCACAAAATGCAGTAATCTGTCAATGAGTAAAATTGGTTGATACGCATTATGACTCTTTTTTAATATTTGTAGAGGCAGTGTACAACAAATTCGCTACACTTCGCATAACCTACATCTACATTTATACTCCGTAAGCCACCCAACGGTGTGTTGTGTAGGGCGCTTTACGTGCCACTGTCATTACCTCCCTTTCCTGTTCCAGTCGCGTATGGTTCGCTGGAAGAACGACTGCCGGAAAGCCTCCGTGCGCGCTCGAATCTCCCTAATTTTACATTCGTCATCTCCTCGACGAAGAAATTGAAGAAATGTATGATGAAATAAAAGAAATTATTCAGATAGTGAAGGGAGACGAAAATTTAATAGTCCTGGGTGACTGGAATTCGTGTGTAGGAAAAGGGAGAGAAGGAAACGTAGTAGGTGAATATGGATTGGGGCTAAGAAATGAAAGAGGAAGCCGCCTGGTAGAATTTTGCACAGAGCACAACTTAATCATAGCTAACACTTGGTTCAAGAATCATAAAAGAAGGTTCTATACATGGAAGAACCCTGGAGATACTAAAAGGTATCAGATAGATTATATAATGGTAAGACAGAGATTTAGGAACCAGGTTTTAAATTGTAAGACACTTCCAGGGGCAGATGTGGACTCAGACCACAATCTATTGGTTATGAACTGTAGATTAAAACTGAAGAAACTGCAAAAAGGTGGGAATTTAAGGAGATGGGACCTGAAAGAACCAGAGGTTGTACAGAGTTTCAGGGAGAGCATAAGGGAACAATTGACAGGAATGGGGGAAAGAAACACAGTAGAAGAAGAATGGGTAGCTTTGAGGAATGAAATAGTGAAGGCAGCAGAGGATCAAGTAGGCAAAAAGACGAGGGCTAGTAGAAATCCTTGGGTAACAGAAGAAATATTGAATTTAATTGATGAAAGGAGAAAATATAAAAATGCAGTAAATGAAGCAGGCAAACAGGAATACAATTGTCTCAAAAATGAGATCGACAGGAAGTGCAAAATGGCTAAGCAGGGATGGCTAGAGGACAAATGTAAGGATGTAGACGCTTATCTCACTAGGGGTAAGATAGATACTGCCTACAGTAAAATTAAAGATCCCTTTGGAGAAAAGAGAACCACTTGTATGAACATCAAGAGCTCACATGGAAACCCAGTTCTAAGCAAAGAAGGGAAAGCAGAAAGGTGGAAGGAGTATATAGAGGGTCTATACAAGGGCGATGTATTTGAGGACAATATTATGGAAATGGAAGAGGATGTAGATGAAGATGAAATGGGAGATACGATACTGCGTGAAGAGTTTCACAGAGCACTGAAAGACCTGAGTCGAAACAAGGCCCCGGGCGTAAACAACATTCCATTAGAACTGTTGACAGCCTTGAGAGAGCCAGTCCTGACAAAACTCTACCATCTGGTGAGCAAGATGTATGAAACAGGCGAAATACCCTCAGACTTCAAGAAGAATATAATAATTCCAATCCCAAAGAAAGCAGGTGTTGACAGATGTGAAAATTACCGAACAATCAGTTTAATAAGCCACAGCTGCTAAATACTAACACGAATTCTTTACAGACGAATGGAAAAACTGGTAGAAGCCGACCTCGGGGAAGATCAGTTTGGATTCCGTAGAAATACTGGAACACGTGAGGCAATACTGACCTTACGACTTATCTTAGAAGAAAGATTAAGGAAAGGCAAACCTACGTTTCTAGCATTTGTAGACTTAGAGAAAGCTTTTGACAGTGTTGACTGGAATACTCTCCTTCAAATTCTAAAGGTGGCAGGGGTAAAATACAGGGAGCAAAAGGCTATTTACAATTTGTACAGAAAGCAGATGGCAGTTATAAGAGTCGAGGGGCATGAAAGGGAAGCAGTGGTTGGGAAGGGAGTGAGACAGGGTTGTAGCCTCTCCCCGATGTTATTCAATCTGTATATTGAGCAAGCAGTAAAGGAAACAAAAGAAAAGTTCAGAGTAGGCATTAAAATCCATGGAGAAGAAATAAAAACTTTGAGGTTCGCCGATGTCATTGTAATTCTGTCAGAGACAGCAAAGGACTTGGAAGAGCAGTTAAACGGAATGGATGGTGTCTTGAAGGGAGGATATAAGATGAACATCAACAAAAGCAAAACAAGGATAATGGAATGTCGTCAAATTAAATTGGGTGATGCTGAGGGAATTAGATTAGGAAATGAGACACTTAAAGTAGTAAAGGAGTTTTGCTATTTGGGGAGCAATAGGACATGTTCTGAGGCATCAAGGGATCATCAATTTAGTATTAGAGGGCAGCGTGGAGGGTAAAAATCGTAGAGGGAGACAAAGAGATGAATACACTTAGCAGATTCAGAAGGATGTAGGTTGCAGTAGGTACTGGGAGATAAAGAACCTTGCACAGGATAGAGTAGCATGGAGAGCTGCATCAAACCAGTCTCAGGACTGAAGACCACAACAACAACAACAATCTCCTCGGGAGGTGTAAGTAGGGGGAAGCAATATATTCGATACCTCATCCAGAAACGCACCCTCTCGAAACCTGGTCAGCAACCTACACCGCGATGCAGTCTGCCACTTGAGTTTGGTAAACATCTCTGTAACGCCATCACGCTTACCAAATAACCCTGTGACGAAACGCGCCGCTCTTCTTTGGAGCTTCTCTATCTCCTATGACAACCCGACCTGGTACGGATCCCACACTGATGAGCAATACTCAAGTATAGGTCGAACGAGTGTTTTGTAAGCCACCTCCTTTGTTGATGGACTACATTTTCTAAGGACTCTCCCAATGAATCTCAACCTGGCACTCGCCTTACCAACAATTAATTTTATATGATCATTCCACTTCAAATCGTTCCGTACGCATAGTCGGAGAAATTTTACAGAAGTAACTGCTACCAGTGTTTGTTCCGCTATCATATAATAATACAATAAAGGATCCTTCTTTCTATGTATTCGCTATACCTTACATTTGTCTATGTTAAGTGTCAGTTGCCACTCCCTGCACCAAGTGCCTATCCGCTGCAGATCTTCCTGCATTTCGCTGCAATTTTCTAATGCTGCAACTTCTCTGTACACTACAGCATCATCCGCGAAGAGTCGCATGGAACTTTAGACACAATCTACTACAACTAGTTGTCCCCTGAAAATGAATAATAGAACAAGGGTTCTCAGCATGAGATGGAGAAATCCCACGAATCGTTTCGTGAAGCAAATGGATAACATTATTGACTGTTTGCAGTGTGTTACACTTACTGCTTACACTCGCTCAATGGAACAAAGTTTGATCATAAATAAGCCACTACTCGACGGCACAACTAAGCCGAGATTGCTTTATATACCGCATAGGTCGCTCGATCCGCTCAGGTTTGTCACACACATCGGTTTCTGTCGCCGAAACCGGTTACAGAGGGGCTTAGATTTTGCGGCGAGGGCAGGTAGTCTCGCCGCAGAACGTACAGTAGCGACACACGTGGTGCTGCCTTGTTTTGTAACGAATCTAATACTGCTAGCAACGGTGGTACCAGTTAAGCAGCTCTCCGCCAGTCAGTTTTTCCTCCTACTTAAACGTTACACCGAAACATCCTTGTGCCCAAGTCCTTTGTTTTTCCATTGACGAGTCCTAGCGGCTCGTAATTGTACTCTACGGAAATAGTAAATCAGTAGAGTTTATTTTCATTTGGAAGTTTTATCGGTATGGTTGGTAGTATGTATTCAGATTTCCAGCCGAGGCGACGTTTCGATTTTTGCGGATAGTCTCTTTCTCACCAACGAAAGCCGGCAGCGGTGGCCGAGCGGTTCTAGGCGCTTCAGTCCGGGCCCGAGCGACTGCTACGGTCGCAGGTTCGAATCCTGCCTCGGGCATGGATGTGTGTGATGGCCTTAGGTTAGTTAGGTTTAAGTAGTTCTAAGTTCTAGGGGACTGATGATCTCAGATGTTAAGTCCCATAGTGCTCAGAGCCATTAGAACCAACGAAAAGGGAAAGAGCTCAGTTTTTATAATCTTAAATAAGATCTCGCTACTTGAGACTCTGAAAATAGGATGTACTCAACATTTAGCACCAGTGTGGCGTGTTTTATGTGGAACTGAATAAATTAGTTGTCGTTGAGCACTACGTAGAGTATGATGATGTAGCGAGATCAGTATTGTGATAAGATTAGAAGGACTGTCAGATTGTTTAATGACAATGCCGTCGTCTACAGGAAACTGCCGCGAGGTCTGGGGCGCCTTGCCACGGTTCGCGCGGCTCCTCCCGTCGGAGGTTAGAGTCCTGCCTCGGGCAGGGGTGTGTGTTAGTTTCAATTAGATTAAGTAGTGTGTAAGCCTAGGGACCGGTAACCTCAGGAGTTTGGTCCAACAGGAATTTACCACCACAAAATCTGCAGGAAAGTGTAACGTCCTTGGGTGATCGTAAGGAAATGTTGAAGGACTTAACATTTCTGCTTGGTATAACAAATCTGTAAATGTGTACCAATGCAAGATAATGGCTATAACAAAGTAAAACAGCCGGATTGCATCCGGTGCAAGACTGGAGTGGGAACACCTTGAGGGCGTCACATAGCTTAAATTTTTAGGCGTAATACTGGTAAGCGATAAGAAATGGGCGATCACCTAGTATCAGTATTAGGGAAGGTGGTGAAGAGAAGACACACAGTTTTGCAAGAGTTCTGGAAAAATACTCTGCATCTGAATAGAAAATCGCGCACGCAGGCATGACCAAAATTTTGGGAAACTTTCCTCAAACGTAGAGAAAAGAAAAGTTGTATGGACTTGGGATCTGAGAACTCTTGAATTCTGTGTTAAAGCTCATGTTCTCTTCACAACACTAATCATTGGAAACTCACAGAAATATAAAGTACCAGCATCACATGAAATGTTCAACATGCCCTCTTGGTCACATTACAAAACACTTTCCCGAATAAAATATTCAAAATATGCCCTGTCAGCAAGGATACATGTATCGACCCGCCGTTGAATCCTTGATGCGCTAATATTTCCCTGGAGAACAGTGTACTGTTCCACAGCACGAACACGAAGACCTTGTACAACTTTATCGGGGTTTCGTACCCAAATGCTTTCAGCTGCTCTGCAAATGAGTTTGGTGAGTTTAGGTTCGGAGACGGTGGAGACCAAGGAATTGTCCACCTCTGCGTATCCACCCGTCACGGAGTCTGTTGTTTAGAAACCTACTAACATGCAGTGAAATAAGGAGCAGTTCCGTCATGCATGATTTACATGTTTTAACAGAACAGGTATTCTCTAAGAAACCATGGTAAGTTACTCCGTTGAGCCTGGGCGAAACAACATAAGGCCTAACAGTAACTAAGAATGAAGGACCAAATACTGACAGAAAATATTTGTTGATGACGTGATTCTCCAGGGATAAATCAGCGCATTAGGGATTCAATGCGACGGCAAATTGACGCATGTATCCTTGCTAATAGAGGGCATTTTGAACATTTCGAGTAGGAAAGTGTCTTATATTGTAACAAAGAGTGTATGTTGAGCATTTCATGTATGAAATCGTTTCATCTAATGCTGGTACGCTCATTTTCTGCGTGTTTCCCGTGATTAATGCGATTATAAAGAGAGATGGAAAGTGAGCAGTGACATGGAAATTGTGTGTCCGGATCCAATTTCAGACACTTTTGATTTTATGTACATAGACTGAAGTGCCGAATGAAAATTTGTATCGAGGCCAGGAATCGAACCCAGATCCCCTGGTTACTACATCTACATCTACATCCATACTCCGCAAGCCACCTGACGGTGTGTGGCTGAGGGTACCTTGAGTACCTCTATCGGTTCTCCCTTCTATTCCAGTCTCGTATTATTCGTGGAAAGTAAGAGAGTCGGTATGCCTCTGTGTGGGCTCTAATCTCTCTGATTTTATCCTCATGGTCTATTCGCGAGATATACGTAGGGGGGAGCAATATACTGCTTGACTCTTCGGTGAAGGTATGTTCGCGAAATTTAACGAAAGCCCGTACCGAGCTACTGAGCGTCTCTCCTGCAGAGTCTTCCACTGGAGTTTATCTATCATCTCCGTAACGCTATCGCGATTACTAAATGATCCTGTAACGAAGCGCGCTGCTCTCCGTTGGATCTTCTCTATCTCTTCTATCAACCCTATCTGGTGCGGATCCCACACTGGTGAGCAGTATTGAAGCAGTGGGCGAACAAGCGTACTGTAACCTACTTCCTTTGTTTTCGGATTGCATTTTCTTGGGATTCTTCCAAAGACTCTGTCTGGCATCTGCTTTACTGACAATTAATTTTATATGGTCATTCCATTTTAAATCACTCCTAATGCGTACTCGCAGATAATTTATGGAATTAACTGCTTCCAGTTGCTGACCTGCTATTTTGTAGCTAAATGATAAGGGAGCTTTCTTTCTATGTATTCGCAGCACATTACACTTGTCTACATTGAGATTCAATTGCCATTCCCTGCACCATACGTCAATTCGCTGCAGATCCTCCTGCATTTCAGTACAATTTTCCATACTTGAAAGGAGAGACAGCATTGGTCGTATGTTTTTGTTTATTATCGCAAAATCGATTTTCGGTCACTTAGTGACCATCTTCAGTGCTGTAATATATAACTTAAATTAGTAAGCACTGGTGTCAATCAGCTTACGGCGATCACGTAGACAGTCTAAGTGACCGAAAATCGATTTTGCGATAGTAAACAAAAACATACGACCAATGCTGTCTCTCCTTTCAAGTATACCCATTATCTGGTCGTTGTGCACAGGACACTATGGAGTCGCCAATCAATACAATTTTCCATTGTTACAACCTCTCGATATTTTACAGCATCATCCGCAAAAAGCCTCAGTGAACCTCCGATGTCATCCACCAGGTCTTTTATATATATTGTGAATAGCAACGGTCCTACGACACTCGCCTGGGCCACACCTGAAATCACTCTTACTTCGGAAGACTTCTCTCCATTGAGAATGACCTGCTGCGTTCTGTTATCTAGGAACTCTTCAATCCAATCACACAATTGGTCTGATAGTCCATATGCTCTTACTTTGTTGATTAAACGACCTTGGGGAACTGTATCGAACGCCTTTCGGAAGTCAAGAAACACGGCATCTACCTGGGAACCCGTGTCTGTGGCCCTCTGACTCTCGTGGACGAATAGCGCGAGCTGGGTTTCACACGACCGTCTTTTTCGAAACCCATGCTGATTCCTACAGAGTAGATTTCTAGTCTCCAGAAAAGTCATTGTACTCGAACATAATACGTGTTCCAAAATTCTACAACTAATCGACGTTAGATATATAGGTCTATAGTTCTGCACATCTGTTCGACGTCCCTTCTTGAAAACGTTGATGCGTGCGTTAGCCACTAATCCATCTCAGCACAGTGGCTGACACAACTGCACAGGTTAACCTGGCATGCCTCACTCCTCTAGCCAAATTCTCCCTGCCGCCCCAGTCTACTTTAAATTCGCCCCCCACACGAACAGAACTGCCGAGCCTCTCCATGTGGGACCGATGACCGTAGCAGTCTGGTCCCTTTAATCCCCCAAACAAACCAACCAAGCTCTCCATGTTCTGGAATAGCACCTCACCATCCAGGGTAATCCGTGCAGTTGTGTGAGCTGCTGTGTCAAGCTGGCTTAGTGGCTAACGCACCTGCCTACTAAGCAGGAGACCCGGATTCGACTCCTGGTCTGGGTGCAAATTTTCACCCGCCGCTTCAGTACATATACATATAACACAAAATGGTTCAAATGGCTCTGAGCACTATGGGACTTAACTTCTGAGGTCATCGGTCCCCCAGAACTTAGAACTACTTAAACCTAGCTAACCTAAGGACATCACATACATCCATGCCCGAGGCAGGATTCGAATCTGCGACCGTAGCGGTCGCAGGGTTTCATACTGTAGCACCTAGAACCACTCGGCCATCCCGGCCGGTCGTGTAACACATTTTCTTCCTCTAGTAATGGAGTTTTGCTATTTTGGGAGCAAAAAACTGATGATGGTCGAAGTAGAGAGGATATAAAATGTAGAATGGCAATGACAAGGCAAGCGTTTCTGAAGAAGAGAAATTTGTTAACATCGAGTATAGATTTAAATGTCAGGAAGTAGTTTCTGAAAGTATTTGTATGGAGTGTAGCTATGTATGGAAGTGGAACAAGGACGATAAATAATTTGGGCAAGAAGAGAATAGAAGCTTTCGAAATGTGGTACTACAGAAGAATGCTGAAGATTAGATGGGTAGATCACACAACTAATGAGGAGGTATTGAATAGAATTGGGCAGAAGAAATTTGTGGCACAACTTGACTAGAAGAAGGGATCGGTTGGTAGGACATGTTCTGAGGCATCAAGGGATCACCAATTTAGTATTGGAAGGCAGCGTGGAGGGTAAAAATCACAGAGGGAGAGCAAGAGATGAATACACTAAACAGATTCAGAAGGACGTAGGTTGCAGTAAGTACTGGGAGATGAAGCAGCTTGCACAGGTTAGAGTAGCATGGAATCTGCATCAAACCAGTCTCAGGACTGACGACGACGACGACGACGACGACGACGACAGCAGCAGTTACGTTCAATGTTTCCTGAACGTTTGGCCATTCCTTTTGTTTCACTCTGATAAGGACTTCAAACACAGACGTCATACAAACAAGTGCGTCAGAGGACATGGAACAAAGTGAGAGACGTTGCTGATAATTTTAATAGTGCGGTATAGCACATGAAAAAGTGTAACAAAACGCTCGAGGAACTTAAATGGGAATCCTTGGAAGAATAGAGACCATGAGAATAGGATAAGAGAGTAAGGCACGTACAAAGGCCTTCTCCCTTGCTCAGTACGCAAATGGAACAGGACAGAAAATCGATAATACTGGTATGAAGTATACCCTGCCATGTACACAGTGACTTGCGGAATATACACAGGATGCAGATGAAGGTACTGGTTACAAGCTTCAGGGACAACGTAATTAAAGAATCTATAGAATTGTGTCGAAAAACAATCACGCTTATTATTTTAAATTCATACGTGACCTGGGATCAGTCACTCGATTTGCTATGACTTCATTGGCCATCTTATTCGTCAGAGTCGGAAAATATCAAAGTAGTGTGTATTTCATGGAATAACGGCACGACAAAAGAAAAGAAAAATGTCGTGAGGAACATAAGGCGTAGCAAAGCGCGGGGAGTCGGAATCGTTCATAATAGGAATGCAACTCCAACAATACCTCAGTTCATTTGCACTCCAGTATGGGAGCACACGCAAGTCCACTAGTAGCAGGGCAATGGCCAGAATACTGTATGCGATACAGTTTCGTGCTGTCTCACCATTATAACTGACTATTCATCTGGGTTTGTCATCCCACTAGCTGCAGCGTGACGCGCCTCTACGTATTGGACGCCTGCACTCACAGGCGCCGAGTGACTAATTCGAGAAGGTGACTTGCGTTGGCGGCGTTCTAACGAAGCGTAATTGGCGGTGGGAGTAGCTGCCGCCACCGAAGGGGCAGATCTGTGCCAATGCAGCTTTTTATTTCCTATCCATTAGTATCTTGACGAGCGCTAATGGAATGAACTCTCCCACGTGTTTTATCAGTGCAGCTGGGTAAGAAAAGATAGACCACTGGCCTCAGACTAAGACTTGAACTCTGGGCAGACGATGACCTCATGTACTGTTCCCGGGTCACTTTTCTCATTGTCTTCTCAGCGAGGAGACAAAACCAGATGTGAATACTGAGCGGCGTGGCGGACTGTTAACACGCTGCACTCGTGTCACGATAAACGACTGTGCTGGGCCGAAATTCGGAATCGGATTCCTGCCTACCTGTTGCTCTACCAGAGTTCGTGTCATGTTGTTTGGAATACACAGAGAAAAGAGTGGCAAGCTGAAACGTGAGGTCGATCTGTGAGGCGTTCTCAGTTAATGTGGTTGGTACATACCAGATTATTATAATTAAAGTGATGCTACTCACAGAGTTCCAGTGTGGGTTGCAATTACCATATGATTCCAGAAGTTGGTAAACATGCTAATGAGTTAAAGCGGAACCGATTTACGCTGGAAAAATTACTTTCTAATTTTGTCCACCAGGTGCAAATCTCGCACTTGCAGCATCTCGTCGTCGTCACCGGTGCGCATATTGAAAATATTGTGTTAGCGTCGGTTAATAGCATCAACATTACACCTTTCTCACTTGTTTGACCTTTCCTGACCACGTCCCGTTCCTAATCCATCACATATGGAAACATTTCTATGCGTCTGTTGAAGCTGAAGAGTACAATTAAATGCCATCACAATTTCTTAAAAAAAAAGATAAATTACGAGGGTGTGCTGAAGAGCAATGCTTCCGAATTTGTGGAAACGCTTAAGGCTTTTTAAATAAATATGCCCCTCTCCTTTCTCACCAATCTTGCAACCATTTACACCGCTATCGCCTCCACTATTCTCAACAATGGAAAACATCCAAACCCCTAATTTACCTCAAACTCCCACAAAGCACCTACAGATACCTCCACCTACCGCCTCATCTGCCTGACCTCAGCGTTTAGCAAGGTCTTCGAATACATCCTCTCTCGACACATCCATCAACACTTGAACCAATTCCACTTTCTTTCCGTTAACACGTGTAGCTTTAGTCTGTTTCTCCTCTGATGACTAACCCATGCTTCTCACCCATCTCCTATTCCACCAACTCTACTCCCGTAAATCCACTGTATTAGACTCCCTCAACCTAGGAAAAGCCTACGACCGTGTATGGTATTCTGGTCTCCTTTTCAAACTCCAGACATGCACTTCCAATTAATTATGTTTGCCTTATTGCATCATTCTTATCTAATCGCCCATCCTTTGTCGCTGTTAACAATACCAATTCCCGTACCTTCCATCCCACTGCTGGAGTGCCCCAAGGGTCTGTCCTCTCCTCTCCTTTATCTTCTGTACACCGCTCATATGCCCAAACCACCCCCACCCATCAATCTTCTTCAGTATGCTGATGACACCGCTTTCCTCTTCCTCTAATCTACACTCTAGAAATCCCAGCTATCCCTTCAAATTCACATTAATCGGCTTACCTCCTTGTGTGACCAGTGGAGCCTCAAGATATACCTCTCCGAAGCAAAGGCAATAATTATAGAACGAATCATCCGCACCTTCAGCCCCCATGACTTCCACCTTACCATATACAACTATACTATTCAACTAACACACTAAAATATCTTGGACTAATCGTCGACAGGCAATTAACGTGGAAACCCCACCCACTAACCGTCCAGCAGGAAGCCCACAAGAGATTAAACCTACTAACAAGCCGAAATTAGGGCTTACATCTTTCCACTATTCTCCACACGCGCAAAATCCTATTCCGATCCTTCCTCTGCTATGCAAATGTGGCATGGATCTACGCACCACCCAAGTTCTAAAAGTTCCTCCAAATCTTCGAATGCTATGCGCTCAATCTCGCTTTCCGCATCCGTTTACCTTCCCCCACCTGGATGATCTTTCATCTCATCGAATTTCCACCCCTCCTCACCTACATCGAACACCTACGCATCCCCTAGACTCTCCGCAAACTAGTTTCCAAAACTCCATTGTCTCCCTTCCGTTCACCAACCCCGGTATGCTGCTGCGCCTTCACAAACGCATCCCTCCGTCCCTACACCTCGACACACTATTTATCCCTCCTACAAACTTTAACTCTTCCTCACCTATACCCCTCAATGTCAGGGCTCCTCTCTAAACTACTCCTCATCCTCTGTTTTCACACCGACTGTATTTCCCACTATTCACCTCAGCTCCTACCTCTCATCTCCATAATTTTCCTATCTAATAACTCTAAAGAATAGACTCTTATCCAGCAATACTTCACACCCTAGTGCAGGTCCTTAAGCATTTACTTGAAAGTGCAGTGCTTCAATGCTTTTTATACGAGGAATTTCACCTTCCTGCAGTGTTTCTAAAATGGATACATTTCCGTTGTTTTTAACCGTCGTCTTCGGTTTTTAATTTAAAAAGGAAACAGCCTTAAATTTTGTTTGTATTTATTGCTGTAAACCTTAAGTCGCCTGGCTGAAGAGCGGAAAACTGTTGCGCTTAGAGCCCACCCGCGACCCATATGGGGTGGGGAGCATGAAATAACAACAAAGAAAAGAAAATTGTGGATAGTACGAAACACACTTCAATAAGTGAACTTTGTACATTTGAGCATATTGCCATTGCACAACTTTGTCCTTGGTGAATTCTTGTCCTTGTGTGTGATTCTGTTTTTTGTATGGAACGAGAGCGGACACTGTCTGGCTGTAATATCCTGTTTGTACCCTTCTGAACACAGGTTAGCTTATTCAGACTTTAAACAGGCAATTGTCCTCCCGACAGAAGATCGGGGCAAACGAGTCATTTGCTCTTTGGAGAAAAAATTGGGCAGGGGGGATTAGTGGACCTTTTCTGAGTCGTAAAGTTCGTGTCAGCATTCTAGAGCGAGGGTTTTGCAAATGTTCACTACCCAATGATCTGACGCAGCAATTGTGCAGGAAATATGTGAGCTTTTGAAAAGAGCTTAGGTGTCGAATTCGGTTTAGCCATCAGTTTCAGTGATCACTGGATTGCTATAAAATTTAGTGCTGAAAGTGATGTTCTCGCAGCTGCTACCTGCCAATAACATGATAGATTTCAACAAAACAGCAAAAGTAATCCTGGGAACACCTACAGTTTACACTCTGGGAAATCAGAGCACTGTCAGATACATTTCTGGCTGTTAAAACTGCAACGCAAGGGAGGATGGTAAATACAGAAATTTTACTAAACGTGCCTATGCGGTATAGCAGGTATAGTAGGAAGAATGTATGATTAAATTTTGCAAGTATACAGGGGAGAAATTTAGTACAGGGAGATGCCACCTCTGGCGGCAAAAAAGGACCTAACCCAGGTGGGCATGGAGCAGAACTGAGGTTGGTTAACAGATATGGGGTCTTCATTCCATGCCGATTGAACTTTTCGCCATAGTTTATTAATCGTAGTGGCTGGCGATTGGTGGCGTGCCAGTCTCTCGGCAACTCGTGACCGACTGTGCTCAATGGGTGAGAGATCTGGAGAATGTGCTGGCTGGACCAACATTTGAAAACACATCTAGATAGATCAGGGCAGCAGGTGAAACGCATGGTCTTGCGTCATCTCGTTGAAAGATAACGTCACGCAGACCTCGAAGGTATGTCCATCGAAATGCCGTACGCAGAACTTAGTCGCCTGAAGAGACGATGTGGTGCTACTCCCACACCCGGTGATATCGTTGGAAACGCCTGTCATCTCGGCGACCATCGTTTCGGCAGCAGTCAGTGGCGCTCCAGGCATCGTCACACTGCTGAGCGAATACTTCTCTTGCTGGGAATAAGCCTATTTTATGACTAAATGTACGTGGCGTAGTTGGTTGTAAGCACAGCTCAGCAAACGATACACTATCTGATCAAAAGCATCCGGACACCCCTGTGTAAACTGACCTCTACATACCGCAAGAAGCGGTCTCTCTCGTATAAAAGGAGGTGGGGAGTATTGTGTTGTCAGTGGAGAAGTAACGGCAGAATGGTACTGTCGAGAGCGCTCAGTGACTTCGAACGTGCTCTAGTCATTGGATGTCACCTGAGTAACAAATTCATCACGGACATTATATCCCTCCTAAAGCTGCCACAATCGACTGCTGGTGATGTGGCTGAAATGGAAACGCGAAGGAACAGCAGCTAACAGAGTCCAGGCATATCTTATGCTCTGAGGAACAGGGACCGTCGAGCACTGCGGACTGTAGTCGTAAAAAATGACATGACGTCAGCGGTAGGAATCACTCGTCAGTTCCAAAGTGCTTACCGGTAGTCTAGCTAGCGCATCGGCTCTGCACAACGAGTTATAAAGAATGGATCACAGTCATTGAGCAGCATAGCATAGGCCAAATATTTCTTAGTCACTGCTAAGCTACACTTGAGGTGGAGGAAAGAGCGACACCATTGAACCGTGGATGACGTGAAACGTGTGATTTGGAGTGATGAAGCACGCTGTACGCTGTGGTAATCCGGCTGAAGGGTATGGGTTTGACGAATGGCTAGAGAACATTACGAGACGTGTGTAGAGCCACCAGTGAAGTACGGAGTAGGTGAAACTTTCTGGCAGATTAAAACTGTGTGCCAGACTGAGACTCGAACTCCTTTCTTTCAAGAGTTCCTCGCAGGTTCGCAGGAGAGCTTCTGTAATGTTTGGAAGGTAGGAGACGAGGTACTGGCGGAAGTAAAGTTGTGAGCACGGGGCGTGAGTCGTGTTTGGGTAGCTCAGTTGGTAGAGCACTTGCCCGCAAAAGGCAAAAGTCCCGAGTTCAAGTCTCGGTCCGGCACACAGTTTTAATCTGCCAGAAAGTTTCATATCAGCGCACACTCCTCTGCAATGTGAAAATCTCATTACGGAGTAGGTGGTGGTACGGTATGAGGCTGTTTCTGATGGTTAGGGTGTAACCTCCTTATTGCACTTAAGAAAACGCTAAATGGGGAAGGATATGAACACGTTTTACCACATTATGTACTACATACTGTAAAGGAATGCTGTTTGTAACAGCATTGACAATGTAGTCTGTTGTAAAGCAGTAGCCATGAGACAATGGCATGTGGACAATTACGTTCCTGAAACGGAGTAGCTGTCCCGACCTGAACTGCGCCCATCATTACTACTATCGCTGGATTCGTTTCTTGAATGAGAATGGTCTGCCATTCCTTCAGGCATTCAAACAGCTCACTGAAATTATCTTCAGCATAGCTGAAGCGGTCATACAGTCGAAGGGTTGACTAAGCCCACGTCAATGTCCAGTAATGTGTATCGAGATATTTTTGATCAGATAGTGAATGTCTACCTCTCGGGCGCTAGTCCGCAGCTCGTGGTCTCGTGGTCGCGTTTTCGCTTCCCGAGCACGGGGTCCCGGGTTCGATTCCCGGCGGGATCAGGGATTTTCACCTGCCTCGATATGACTGGGTGTTTGCGTTGTCCACATCATTTCATCCTCATTCATGAAAGTGGCGAGATTTGGCTGAGGAAAGGTTGGGAATTTGTATGGGTACTGATAACCGTGCAGTTGAGCGCCCCACAAATCAAAATATCACCACCACTCTCAGGCGCTAGTCGCGAGGTTCCGTTAAGGAAATGCATGGCGTTGATTATGGCTCCCCGAATCCACAGGTCCCGTACTAGAATGGCTGTCGTGCAATCTCTACCAACGCTAGCAGTGACATCGCGGAACGATAAACTGGTCTCGATAGGTCACCATCCTGCCGTCGTCGAATTCCAGAAGTGCCACTAGAAGTTTCTCCCTCTGACACGATGAATAACAAGAGCTTCTCACAAACAACAACGTTGAAATGTAATTTCTTAATGAGAAACCCTCTGTGTTATCTTCCCTTGCGCACCGAACGTAGACGGCGTTACGTACTTAGAGTGGTTTGCTCAGAAATGGTGATCCTCTGAATGTCCTAGCATGTAAATCATTTAGTGCCAGTTTAACCTTTGTTGCAAGCAGGCTTCAAGGCCTAAAGAGTTCGGTGGCCTGTAGCGTAGGAAGCAGGGAGGAAAACACGGGCTGTGCGTAAGCGTGACCCTACGATGTATAAATGTTGGTGCAGAGGCGGTTGTAGGGACGCAACCCACGCTGGATGGCGCTCGATTTAGAAGGCCGCGCCGCCGTGGGAGCGCATCGCCTCACCTCGCCACGCCTAGCCTCCAGCGCCACGCTCCAAATCGCCTGACGCCTTCATTCACACTCCTGGCCGTCGCTGCTTTTTCAGTCCTACTAATTTTGGAGGGAGGAAGGGCAGTGTTCAGTTAACTGGTGGGATGGAAAGTTTATTATTTAAGGGTGACATCTTGAAGTAAAATGACAGTGCCGCCATCGTCTGACCAGGATTCTAGTTTCATTGACCCGTGCCACGGAGAGAGGTGAAAACGAATTTAAGCATACATCAAAGGAGAATGCAGTGAACTGAAAGGTTTAAGCACAATCTGTAATGTCTGTTTGCATAGGTTAAGCGATTAAATTATGCAGGACGTATCTTCTAAGATTCAAGCACAAAATTGCTCTGAGCACTATGCGACTTAACTTCTGGGGTCATCAGTCGCCTAGAACTTAGAACTACTTAAACCTAACCAACCTAAGAACATCACACACATCCATACCCGAGGCAGGATTCGAACCTGCGACCGTAGCGGTCACGCGGTTCCAGACTGAAGCGCCTAGAACCGCTCGGCCACACGGGCCGGCTGTAATTATGTCGTTTAGGTATTTCGTGTCTTCGGAAAAGTTGTTCAATCAGAACCACACAGTCAGTTGAGGAAATGTACAGACACGGAACAAATTTCAGGTGTGTCTTTGAGAAGAATGCTAGGGTCTGTACGGTTCATGTTCAGATACTACTGATGTGACGGATAGTATCATTTGCGCGGATCGTGGTCTCGCTATTTCTAAGACAATGAGGCTTAAATCCAGGAACACCACACAGATTATTTTAGTTTCTCGCGTTTTCCTGAAACGCTTTCGAAATTTCCGGGATGTTTCCTTCTTCAAAAGAATCATTCCAGCAATTTTCCATTATTTTGAAAAGGAAACAC
Organism: Schistocerca piceifrons; assembly: GCF_021461385.2. Classification (NCBI taxonomy): domain Eukaryota; kingdom Metazoa; phylum Arthropoda; class Insecta; order Orthoptera; family Acrididae; genus Schistocerca; species Schistocerca piceifrons. The sequence goes on from NC_060149.1 coordinate 774,347,743, forward strand.
TTTATTTCCTTCACCAAGCACAGCTTCGGCGTCTCCTACTGAAATTTGAACTCTGATGTTCCTTCCTTTACATTACTTCCTTATGCAGACCTTTCACGGATGACGCGGCTATCTGTGAAACAAATGGTTCAAATGGCTCTGAGCACTATGGGACTCAACATCTTAGGTCATAAGTCCCCTAGAACTTAGAACTACTTAAACCTAACTAACCTAAGGACATCACACACACCCATGCCCGAGGCAGGATTCGAACCTGCGACCGTAGCGGTCCCGCTGTTCCGGACTGCAGCGCCAGAACCGCTAGACCACCGCGGCCGGCTCTGTGAAACAGTAGCCATAAATATAAAGGGGCGATTAAAAAGTCGCCGTTTGAGGGCATTGCTGCAGCGTATAGGCAACGTAGCGCGACTCCGATGTGGATGTACAGAGTGGTCAGATACAGTCTGAAAAGCTCGTAAGGGTGTTGCAAGCCGCTGCGAATTCAAACGGCCCGCCAGATACAATTAGTTTCAGTTGTTCCTATAGCGTAGAAGATAGCGCGCGACACTGTTCAGCTTTTGGCTCGGGCTCGATCCTTACTACAGTCCCATGACCAATTTTTGTATCGATCTCTTGTTCGATTTGAGGAAATAAAACGGAGGACACGTTTGGCGATAGTCTCTCGCGGACCGCTTGATTCTGCGTGCGCAACGTCCTGATTGGCTCACTTCCATGATAATTAACATGGAAACGGCAGAACGTATCGAATTTTTTTCCACAAGTTATTTCTTAGCACGACCTACCCCGCAACATCTTGACAAGGGTTTCAGATTGTTTCTGGCCACTCTGTATAAGTCCCGACATATAGGCAAGGGATTAGTGTTGCTTTCGTGTCTTTCCAACATGCGTGCGGCAAATGCGGCCCGTGAATTACGGCGATGTTATTACCAAACACATCCAAACAGGACCAGTATGCCGTTACTTTTTCCTTGGCTGCCGAAGGACAAACACCGCTAGACGTCCATCGGAGAATGAAGAAAGTGTGTGGGGGCAGCCTGTCCGTCGAAAAGCACCGTTGTGGAAGTAGCCAGTTGGTACAAAACCTGTGAAAGGAAATAAGTGAAGGCTTCGTGAATCGTTAAAATGTAGAAATATTTGAGACATCTGTAATCTGACATGTTGTAAAAATATCCAAGGCAACAATGTGTAGCGATTCGAGGTGAAACAATCAGTTGCAGGCTTCATTTTACTGGTAGGGTATTGCGAAGCGGCAGTTTGTATACAAAACAGATTGCTTACACCACCTCCATAGTCCTTAGACAGTAATTTCACTCAAGTGTGTATAGGATCCTTGTGACATCGGACTATCAAGGAATACCGAGCGTATACCAAGGTACGTATTTCGGTATGCAGACGGTGTAACAGGCTTTTTGAAAAATTGTAACTGACATGTTGGTATCTCGTAAAAACAATTTAGTAAACTTCAGGAATCGATTTTCAGTTCAGAATCCACAATTAATGTTCTTCATCCCCCTACATACCGCTCTTAAACACATCGCGAAAATAAACCCGCTTGCACCCGATCGCCAGGTGCGTTCAGTACCCCTAGACGTTCTGATTGCAAGATAAGCTAAACAACAGCGCATACAGAGACATTTGCATAATTTTTTCCACTTGTAAAATTTAACTGGAAGACATTCTACCAGTAAAGCTCGATTCTTTCAAGAAACTAACTCCCATGTATAAAACAGGCTTCCGACGTCAGATTACTTCAGAAATGAGTTATTGTGTTAAATATTTGACTTCAAGCATGTAAGCGAGAAATAGTGCTTAAATTGTCTTGGAAGTCGCTAAAATCTGAAATACTGGATGAAGTAAGTCTGGATATTTTCACCATGTCAGTTACGCTGCCTGAAGACACAATTTCTATGCGTAATATTTGTCTTCATGTGTTAAAATTGTAAAATAATAGTTACACCTATTTGTGAGTAGATTATGACAGCATTTTAAATTTTTACATTCGGTCAGTAACTACGCGAAATATTGAAATCAGAATTGCCGTTACACTGGCAACCTGTTCCGGGATATTTGCTTAGTAATATAGATAAGATTGTGATAAATAAATGAGCAACGTCTGGTAATCAGCTAGTGATACAATCAAACGTATTTTGGTGTTGCTGACACATACTATGCCTCTTTCTAGAACTGTAGATTGACTATTTCGAGTGCTTCGTAATGCTAAAGGGAAAAAAAGAGCAAATAAGGAAATACGATGATTCAACATGGTCGCGTAGATACTTGACATTTCTGCACACGTCTCGATAGTATACTGGAAAACCAGTTCTCTGGAATGTAGTTACGATGCGAACGTCATAAGGAAGCTTAACAGACCAAAGTCAGATTCGATGATTAGTATTCTGAGAGTGGTTGGTTGCCTGCAGCGCTGGTATCTATAGGAGGAGGATGTCACTGAGACTTACTTATTCAAATATCCCGGCTTTTATGTCGTGGTCCGATGACTTTTTTGTTAGAACACAACGTTTCGCCCCGTCTGCGAAGGATGCCTTCAAGGGGTGGGGAACGGGGGGGGGGGGGGGGTTGTAGCTTTCTCGAATGGACGACACACACCTTGGTTCGCTACTGACAAGCAAAATGCCGTTTCCGTGTTCTCCTGAGCAAAGGCGTGACGTCATGTGAGCCAAGATGTGCTTCAGACCTTCCAGAAAGCTGTAACTCCAGCTGAAGATGTCCTTCGTAGACGGAGAGGAAACGTTGGGTTTCAGCAAAAAAATTCATCCAACCACGGAATAATGGTCCCGAATATTTTAATACGTGTGACGTTTCCGGCATTGAACATTCTCATTTTACACAACGAGACTGCAAAGAAATCTAGAGTATTGCTAAAAAAATCCGACGGGCGTAATGAATAAACAGCAACAAAATTTCTCTAGTTTCGAATTATGTTCGTTAGGTGGTGCTGCAAAGCTTGTAGATACTAATTGGAAATCAAAATATACTGTCGAAAGGTATGGAAAAGCTTTGGTATTGCTATCAGTTCAGATTGTCGTAGTTAGGTCCTCGACGGCGAATGTTCATCTGAGAAGAGGGTATCGTCAGGAGTGCATGATGCAGCCGCTATTATTATCTATGTAAATGAATGATCTGACGGTCAGGATGAGCAGAAATCTGCCGCTGTTTGCTGGTGATGGCGTGGTACACGGGAACGCATCGTCGTTGTGACTGTAGGACGACAAAAGATGACTCTGGAAAAATTTTAGTTGGTGTGATGAATGGCAGCTACCTCTAAATCTAGAAAAATGTAAGTTAATGCAGACGAATATGAAAAACAAACTCGTAGTGCTCGAATACAGCATTAGTAGTGTACTACTTAACGTCTGGTCGGTAAAATATCTAGGCGTATCGTTGCAAAGCGATATGAAGTGGAACGAGCATGTAAGGTTTGTAATGGAGAAGGCGAATGGTCGACTTCGGTTTATTGGATTAGTTTTAGGAAAGTGTAATTCATCTATAAAGGAAATTGCATGTAGAATACTAACGCGACCTATTCTTCGGTACTGCTACAAAGTTTGGGATCCCCACCAGGTCGGATTAAAGGAAGACACCGAAGCAATCCAGGGACTGGCTGCTAGAGTTGTTACCGGTAGGTTCACTCGACAAGCAAGAATCACGGAGATGCTCCGGGACCTCAAATGGGAATCCCTGGAGGGAAGGCGACGTTCTTTTTTCGAGGAACGCTATTGAGAAAATTTAGAGAACTGGCCTTAATTGCTGACTCTAGAACGATCCTACTGGACCAACGTACATCTCGCGTAGGGACCACGAGGATACGGTACGAGAAATTAGGGATCTTTGGAGGCAGCTAGACAGTCATTCTTCTCTCACATCCATTTACGAGTGGAACAGGAAGAGAGAAGACTAGTACTGGTACAACGTATCCTCCGCCACGCACCGTACTGTGGTGTGCGTAGTATGAATGTAGATGTAGCTGGGCTACTGAGCGACATTGTTAGCTTTTCGCATCGCCAAATTTTACCACTTAGTGGACTCCCGCTATCGTAACATCAGGGGCCAATAGAACTTCGAAAGACTTGAGATAATACACAAGCTTGTAAATTCTTCGACTAAGGTCAGTGTCTCACCCATTTGTAATAAGGCCATGCGACCGTGATCGTGGCCGCTAGGAACCTTGGCGGTTTTGGCGGGCAACGCGGCCGAAGGTCGCACTGGAAGTGGGCTGAATGAAACGTGGCGCCCACGTCGCCGTCTTCCTTGTGTGGAGGAGCCGGTTGCCACAGACACAGACTAGCCTTCCTGGCGGTCGGGATAGCAATATCAAGGTCTGTCCCCTCACCTTCCGTAACCGATACTGCTCAGCTCCAACGCTGCGCGAGCCAGCACGTCTCGCTCCCGGGCACAGTTATTCCTACTCACTGTTAGAAACGCCAGCGAGGTTTGACATAAGTCGCCTGCAGCCATTGAAATTGAGCGTATGTCTAAACCAGACGATGTATGTACGTGTGTTGTTGCGGTTTTCTGTCCGAAGACTGACGCATCCCTACACGCTAGTCTACCTTGTGCAAGCCTCTTCATTTCTGTGTAACTACTGCAACTTACATCCATTTGGACCTGATCATTGTGGTCAATCCTTAGCCTGTCTTTACGTCTTTAACTCCCACGCTCCTCTCCCTTGTAATACTGACGATTCCTAGACGCTTTCCTACCAACCGATCCCTACTTTGTCAGGAAGTACCACGAACTTCGTTCCTCCCCTATTCATTTCAGTACCACTCATTACTTACCCGATCTACTCATCAAATTCATTAGAAAATTGCAGCGAAATGCAGGAAGATCTGCAGTGGATAGGCACTTGGTGCAGGAAGTAGCAACTGACCCCTAACATTGACAAATGTAATGTATTGCGAATACATGAAAAGAAGGATCCTTTATTGTATGATTATATGATAGCGGAACAAACGCTGGTAGCAGTTAGTTTATGTAAAATATCTGGGAGTATGCGTGCGGAACGATTTGAAGTGGAATGATCATATAAAGTTGAGATTCATTGGGAGAGTCCTTAGAAAATGTAGTTCATCAACAAAGGAGGTGCCTTACAAAACACTCGTTCGACCTATACTTGAGTATTGCTCATCAGTGTGGGATCCGAGCCAGGTCGGATTGACGGAGGAGATAGAGAAGATCCAAAGAAGAGCGGCGCGTTTCGTCACAGGGTTATTTGGTAAGCGTGATAGCGTTACGGAGATGTTTAGCAAACTCAAGTGGCAGACTCTGCAAGAGAGGCGCTCTGTATCGCGGTGTAGCTTGCTGTCCAAATTCGAGAGGGTGCGTTTCTGGATGAGGTGTCGTATATATTGCTTCCCTCTACTTATCCCTCTCGAGGAGATCACGAATGTAAAATTAGAGAGATTCGAGCGCGCACGGAGGCTTTCCGGCAGTCGTTCTTCCCGCGAACCATACGCGACTGGAACAGGAAAGGGAGGTAATGATAGTGGCACGTAACGTGCCCTCCGCCACACACCGTTGGATGGCTTGGGGAGTATAAATGTAGATGTAGATGTAGATGAAATATTCGGCACTCCCCTTTAGCATGGTATTTCATCTACATCCATACTTCGCAAGCCACCTTGCTGTGTGTGGCGCAGGGTACTTCCTGTACTGCTGTCGCCCCCCACCCCCGTCCCCTTCTTCCTGCTGTCCCGAATATTTCGCTAGAGGAGAGATTGCCGGTAAGCGTCTGTGTGGACTCGAATCTCTCTCATTGTATCTTCATGTTCTTTTGGTGAGACCTACGCAGTAGAATTATGATGATACTTGGTTTGTGGGCCGCTCTACTGCGCGGTTATCAGAGCCCGTACTAATTTCCAACCTTCACACAGCCCAGTCTTGCCACTTTCACGAATGATGATAAAATGATGCGAATAACAACCACACACTTTCCGAGCGCAGAAAATCCCAGACCCGGCCGGGAATGGAATCCACATGGTGATGCAGAACGCCTTTTGCAGCGTCTGCCACTGGAGTTGGTTGATTATTTCTGACGCTTTCGTGCTTACTAAATGAAGCGGTAATGAAACACTTTATTCGTCATTGGATCTTCTCTTTCTCCTCTACCAATTCTGTGTGCTGTGGATACCAGACTGACTAGCAGTACTAAAGTATTGGCAAAACGAATGTTTCGTAACGTACCTCTTGTTGGACTAAATTTCCTAAGGAATCTTTCAATGATCTGTCTAGCATCTACACTGAAGAGCCAAAGAAATTGGTACCTCTGCCTAATATCGTGTAGGGCCAGAGCGAAGACGCAGAAGTGCCGCAGCACGACGCGGCATAGACTCGACTAATGTCTGAAGTAGTGCTGGAGGGAACTGACACCATGAATCCTTCAGGGCTGTCCACAAATCCGTAAGAGTAGGAGGGGATGGAGATCTCTTCTGAACAGCACGTTGCAAGGAATCCCAGATATGCTCAATCATGTTCATGTCTGGGAGTCTGGTAGCCAGCGGAAGTGTTTAAGCTCGGAAGACTGTTCCTGGAGCCACTCCGTAGTAATTCTGGACGTGTGGGGTGTCGCGTTGTCCTGCTGGTATTGCCCAAGTCCGTCGGAATGTACAATGGACAGGAATGGATGCAGGTGATCAGAGAGGATGCTTACGTACGTGTCACCTGTCAGAATCGTACCTAGACGTATCAGGGTTCTCATATCATTTCAACTGCACACGCCACACACCATTGGAGAGCCTCCACCAGCTTGAACAGTTCCCTGCTGACATTGAGGGTCCATGGATTCGTGATGTTGTCTGTCTCCATACCCGTCGTTCACCGATCGATACAATTTGAAACGAGACTCGTCCGACCAGGCAACATGTTTCCAGTCATCAACAGTCCAATGTCGGTGTGTTGATGGGGCCCAGGCGAGGCATTTTCTTCTTCGTACCAATCTGCTGATTTGGCCTTCACCTCTCTCTCTCTCTCTCTCTCTCTCTCTCTCTCTCTCTCTCTCTTTTTCCTTTTTTAAAATTTAAAGTATTCCATACATCAATGGGTAAAAACTAAATTCTTATAGGATCACTTCCTATCTGTCGTACTGTTAAATTCATTTTTTTTTTCAGAAACAGATCCACACATCACGTTGAAATTTATACCACATACTAAGGTCTACGGTACCATGGCGGTGTAAAAATTTGAAGCTTCAAAGTCAATGCAGTGAAAAGATACGGCCCTTTGTCACATATCTAGATACTTGACGCATAATATGAAGTTTTCCAAGAATCAAGGTTTCACAGTGCAAGTAGAGGAAAAATGTGAAAACTGTTAATTTGTAATTATATCACACAAAAAATATATCTTTTGTTATTTGTTATGCGACTTCGAACATTAACTTGAAACATTCTCGAAAGTCTTTGAATTCCCGGGATCGACATCCTGTGAGTATCAATATCGATAACAGACAAAAATCGTAGAGATAATAGATTCCAGAGATGGAGGAATTGCCTATATACGTAATTAAGCTCGTACGGAACCAGCAGAGTGCAAGTCCTATTCGCATCTGACTTTTTTGTTTGTTCATCGTGACGATGTTACGTTCCCATCTACCCACTGCCGTCCCTGGTGGTCATGTTATGTCAGAACACAAAAGCACCTCTTGCAATCATTTGAATGGCTATAGGAGCCAAGTGTCAACTACCTATCATGATTTTAATCCCTTTAACGATGTTCGGTAGCTATTATTTTTGACGACCTTACGTGATTCTATTAGTTACGAGTGATGGTTAAATCAAGCACCACTGACACTATTTCATAAAATTTCCTTTTTAATCATGCTACAGCCGATATTGGTCAAACATGACAGTCTTCATAAGTACCACCTTGACGAGTTACTACATGGCGAAGTGCATGATTAGTCATTTCGTTGCATAAGAAGCGATGAAAATAATTATAAAACTAATTGTTACAGATGTTGTCGAAATATAGTGCGAAAGGAAGCTGTCAACTCGGCTCCAAACTGGGATATCTGAAGATCTCAGTTTCTCCGATAAAACACGTAAAATCGCGGCAGTTGGAATTTCGATTTTACATACTACTTCCCTTGAGATTTTCAGGTTTATCGACCGCAGATGTTGGTCGTTCTCCGTCGGGAATCTAACCACTCTCTGAATTGCAAAATCTGCTGCTTTAATTGCGATTGTCAGGGTACCGACAGCATTGCAACGTCTCGCGTAAAACATATCACCGAATCTGATGGAAATGATACGTGAAAAGTCGCTAATTGTTACGTAATATGCACTTCATCTTTTAACTCTGCGGTCCTCGTATGTTGCGCGATTTTTCTGACACGGGTAAAGCAATAATATAACTCGCTACCTTTTGGTCTAGTGACAGGATCTTAATTTACTTGAAATGTGATACCAACTGTGAACTCGGGCTTAATCTACTCACTTTCAAGCCTATTCAAAGTTTCAAAATACTTAATGACGTATGTTCACTCCGGATTATGTTTGCTGCTGCTAGTTGTAATTGGGGGCGGGAAGAAGGCGTCGGAGTATCTTATACTACGCTGTTAATATCCCTGGAAACCAGCCACGTTTTGGGCGCACTCTGACTGGCTCCAGCTCTCATTAATTATTTAGTCACACAGCAAGGCATTTTTACGAAATAATTTTTTACTGCTTCACACATTTTTACTAATGTTCATTAGCACGACGTGTTTCAGTAGCATGCAGCCATCTGAAGGTGCGTTACAGCTACATGTTTGTTAATCTGAAGTGTGATGACGAGTAATGTACATGTATATGTAAATGTAATGCCTCTGAAGATGGCTGCACGCTGCCACACCGCGCACCGTGCTAATCAATACTAACAAAAAGTAGCTAAAGCAGTAAAACACCATTTCATAAATTCATAATGCAGTCGCTGACCTCAACAGATTCCATTAAACACGGATAAATTAAAGCTTTTATGTATTGCTGCAGGCTCAGCCCTTGCTGTCCATTTTATGATTAGCGAGTGGAATTCGAGTATGCTCGAAAAGTTCAGCACTTTACTGACGCATGAATTCTCTAATATAAGCTGCTTTGTACACATTAAAATTCATTATTTTCCCTGGCGATTATCCTGTTAGTACCGGGTCTGCTTCTTCAGCGTTCGACAAATTTCAGTTGATAACTTAACTTTCTGCCCGGGTAACTTTCCTGATGCCACAGTTAATCTAAGGGAGGCAAAGTCGTGTGCAACACCAATCTGTGGATCGTGTAAATTTTGTTCTGTGTGTCACCGTATTTTGAGTGACTGCGTATCGTCTTCTCTTAGTCGGAATTTGGTGACCATTTGCTTTAACGAGCGTGGGAAACCGACTCAAACAAGACATCCAGGCTGACCAGCTTACCAGCCCTCCGCGCGAAGACGTTCTGGGTCTGGCTGACATTCTTGTGTCGGGATCTATCGCGCGGCACGTTACGCTGTAAAGAGCCGGTTTTTAGTACACAAGCGAATGCGTTCAATACGTAATGCAACACATTTTTTCTCGGCCAGTTTTGGTTGAGAAAATTTAGAATTTGTTGTAGGACATCAAACAGGTTAAACAAAAGGTTTCGAACACTTCGCATATTTTCTGATTTAACTAAGGCATTTGATTGTGTTGATCACAAAATATTGCTCCAGAATTTGGACCATTACGGAATACGGGGAGTAGCTCACAATTGGTTCACCTCTTACTTTAGCAACAGGCAGCAAAAGGTCATTATTCACAATATTGATAACGGTTGTGATGTGGGTTCTGAGTGGGGTACTGTCAAGTGGGGGGAAGGGGGGGGGGGGTGCTGGTGCTCCAGAAATCAGTGTTGGGGCCACTCCTGTTCCTTATTTATATAAATGATATGCCCTCTAGTATTACGGGTAACTCTAAAATATTTCTGTTTGCTGCTGACACTAGCTTGGTTGTAAAGGATGTTGTGTGCAATATTGGCTCGGTTTCAAATAGTACATGACCTCAGTTCATGGCTTGTAGAAAATAAACTAATGCTAAATCACAGAAAGACTCAGTTTTTACAGTTTCTAACACACAATTCAACAAAATCTGACGTTTTAATTTCACAGAATGGCCATATGCTTACTGAAACTGAATAGTTCAGATTTCTAGGTGTTCAGATAGATAGTAAGCTGTCGTGGAAAGCTCACATTCAGGATCTTGTTCAATGACTTAATGCTGTCATTTTTACTATTCGAACGGTATCTGAAGTGATTGATCGTTCGACACGAAAATTAGTCTACTTAGCTTATTTTCATTCGCTATTGTCGTATGGTATTATATTTTGGGGTAACTCTTCTCATTCTGAAAGGATACTTTTGGCTCAGAAACGGGCGGTTCGGGCAATAAGTGGTGTTAGTGCACGAACCTCTTGTCGACCTCTGTTCACGAGTCTGGGTATTTTGACATTGGCCTCTCAATACGTATATTCCTTATTGTCGTTTCTTGTTACCAATATTAGTTTATTCCCAAGAATAAGCAACTTTCACTCGGTTAATACTCGGCAGAAATCAAACCTGCATTTGGATCGGACTTCCTTAACTCTTGTGCAAAAAGGTGTGCAGTATACTGCTGCATCCATTTTCAATAAGCTGCCACTCGAATTCAAAAATCTTAGCTGTAATCCACGCACTTTCAAACCAAAACTGAAGAGTTTCCTCACGGGTCACTCTTTCTATTCTGTCGAGGAATTCCTTGAAAAATTAAGCTGATTTTTGTTGTATTGCAGATAGCGTTTACTTAAACTTGTGCACTGACGTTTTTAAAGTTCATGAACATCTATTTTTATGTTATTACGTTTATGTTGTAATTTCATGTACTGACACGTTCCATGACCTTGGAGATTTGCTCCTCAATTTGGTCCTACGGTACTTGACCAGTAAAAAATAAATAAATAAATAAATAAATAATATTTCCACTTCAGCCCCTATAGTTTTACGAAGTTCCTATAGGTGGCGGGCCCGTACGTAGCCTTCAAAATGGCGTCTGTAAAGGTGTCGTTTTCCAAGCAGAGAGCTGTCATTGCATTTCTTCTGGTGGAAAACTAGAGCATAGCAGATATTCATAGGCGCTTGCAGAATGTCTGCAGATAACTGGCAGTGAACAAAAGAACGTCAAGCGTTGGACGATGCGTCCGTAATCCCAACCAGGTCTCGCAAACCTTCCGATCTCCAACTTGCTGGTCGGAAGCACGCAGCTGCAACTACTGCAATGTTGGAACGTGCGGACCCTCTCATTCGAGGTGATTGAAGGTTTACAAACAAACGTCTCACTGCACAACTGGACATCTTTGCCGGTAGTGTTGGAGTGTTGGCACACTCGTCCACCAGTTGTAGGGTTGCCATACGTCGCGGATTTCGCGGACAGTCCGCGATTTTATGCTCAAAGACGGGTGTCCTGGACGAAGAGGAAAATGTTCGCGAAAAAAGTGGCTAGTAAGAAAAAAAAAATTACGCAAGTTTTGCCACTGGCCACCGATCAAGTGTTCCTTAACTCCTGCAAACCTGACGATAGCCATTGACACCTGTGCTGATATTCCGTGTCACTTCAGAATCGCTCGGCTATTTTCAGAGCAGACTGTGGAAGCAATGCAATAATCGATTCTTTGCGATTGTTTCAGTTTTCCGCTGTTGATTTACAACGTCTCGGCTGTCGGTATCTGCTATTCTTAGGTCGTGTAAAGTTAACACTCAGCTGTGCGAAGTGTACAGATTGCACAGATTTTCATAGACTGATTCAGAATCGGAGCGAGTTTCTTTCTTCTGTCCAGGGCTCAGAGAAATATGACTGGTTTAAAGCATAAAGTGAAAGATATATATCTATTGTAGTAGCATGATTGTGTACATGTTAATAATTTGTGTTCAGTGCTTTAATTAAAAAGTTATTTAATGTCAATTGCAATCAATTTTCTTCATCATTGACCACTCCTTTACAGACCATTAATGCTTGGATTAAGTTTCCTTGTGAATTACAACTTCTTTGCTGACAGAATTACTGTTTGAATTATGGTAATTATGAAGATTTGGCTGACGTGCAGAAAGGTGAAAGGACATTGTGTGATTCCAGGTTTCACCATAATTACCACTGTAGAGTAATGAAGAAGATTCAATTGAAATACAAACCAATGGTCACTTGCAGAACATATCGGTCCGTGTTTCAACCACATCTTTATAATCACCGAATTTTGTCCTTGATTTTCGTCCTTGGATTATGGCAACCCTAACCATTTGGGATACTCGAAGGTGTGTGCCCGCTGGGTACCCCGCGGCCTAATAGACCACCATAAAGACCAACGTACAGAATCTGTGAGGGATTGCTTGCGCCTTACGAGGCTGGTCGTGACAACTTTTCGTCAAAATCGTCACAGGCGATGAAAAATTGGTTAATCACTTCGAACCGGAAACCAAACGGCGTGGCGGCACACCATCTCTCCGTCGAAGAAATAGTTCAAAGCCGCACCCTCAACCTGTCATGACCACGGTCTTCTGGGACTCTGAAGGTGTCATCTCTTGCGGTGCAACGATCAGCTCTGAAGTGTATAGTGCTACTATCAGGAAATTGAAGAAACGACTTCAGTGCGTTCGTCGCCACAAAAATGCAAACGAACTTCTCATTCTCCATGACAACGCAAGGACTCTCATAATTCTCATAATTGTTGGTAAGGCGGGTGCCAGGTTGATATTCATTGGGAGAGTCCTTAGAAAATGTAGTCCATCAACAAAGGAGGTGGCTTACAAAACACTCGTTCGACCTATACTTGAGTATTGCTCATCAGTGTGGGATCCGTACCAGGTCGGGTTGTCATAGGAGATAGAGAAGATCCAAAGAAGAGCGGCGCGTTTCGTCACAGGGTTATTTGGTAAGCGTGATAGCGTTACGGAGATGTTTAGCAAACTCAAGTGGCAGACTCTGCAAGAGAGGCGCTCTGCATTGCGGTGTAGCTTGCTGTCCAGGTTTCGAGAGGGTGCGTTTCTGGATGAGGTATCGAATATATTGCTTCCCCCTACTTATACCCCCCGAGGAGGTCACGAATGTAAAAACAGAAAGATTCGAGCGCGCACGGAGGCTTTCCGGCAGTCGTTCTTCCCGCGAACCATCCCCGACTGGAACAGGAAAGGGAGGTAATGATAGTGGCACGTACAGTGCCCTCCGCCACACACCGTTGGGTGGCTTGCGGATCATAAATGTAGACTTAGAAGTCTGCGCTCACGAGTGGAGCTCACAAAATGTTATCGGCTACGTTAAAAAATCGGCTTTTGTAGCAAAAAGAGTGGGGGTGACATGGTGTATTGGATTCCTGAATAAACCTAACCTGCTTCCAGAAAAAAAGTTCTATTACGTATTGAACACCGTCGTACTTCAAAATCGAGCGACCCTTCTTCGATCAGGTACAAATAATACCTTTGAAATCGAGCAATGCTGCCCAGTGATTAAGACACACGACTAGAATTCGGGAGTTGAAATGTTTGTCCCGCTTCGAATTACACTAACGTTTGTGAAAATTGCGAAACAGGTCGGGAAACATCTAACTAATAATTAATATTAATTATTACAGAATTATACAGGATGTTTGCTTCTGAGGTTAGAGTAGTTTTTTGTGTTTGCTTGTCATAACTGAAGACATGCTCGGAAAAATGGGATAACCACAGTCTAACATAACAGTCGCGACACTTCGCCTCTATTTTGTTGCCTACAGCGCCAGCAGCGCCCCAAGCGGCCGGTAGGTTGAACTGTGAGTTCGGCGCGATCGTGAAAGCGAATATTGATTGTTTATTTAGATTTATACAATGGTTTTTACCGTCGGGAGCGTTTGTAGCGCAATAAATTGCAGCAACAACAGGAAGAAGACACAACAGCTGTCTTTTTTTAGGTTTCCTTAGGATCCTGGGAGGTACATACCATCATGTTACTAAACTGTATCGTCAGGATTCACTTGCAAACTATATGTGTATAAATGATGAATGTTTCGTTTTAGGAGCAGAAAATGGCTAGTTAATAGCAGACGAGAAGACATTATGAATAAAGACCCACTTTACCTGTATAATAATACTAGGTTTTGTTCGCTACATTTCGAACAAAATCAGTTCATGAAAGCAGACAGTAACAAACTCGTCTAGAATGCAGTACCCACACTGTTTGAAATTCCAAATAAGCCCCCTCAACTGACGATGAAGAAGAAACTGCCACAAAGATTCGACAGTCAATCTAAAGCTGTAAAACAGTCCTATGACACAGAAGCAGCCAGTTCGACTCTCCATGTATCAGTGCCAGATTTGTGTTAATCATCAACACAGATCTGCTTTGACGACGAAGTGGTTAAATTAAGTGTAGCTGTTTGTGTCTTACAAAAGCGTGTGAAGTGTCAGAATGTGCAGAAGCGAAACTATTACGGGACAAGGAAAGTGCCTACAGACAGATTGTTTGAAAATTATTCAAATATTTGGTTTTTCGTGAAATGTAATGTAATCAGCTCATTATAATGTTTTCAGCATATGTCTCCCACTATTTGGCAGTTGCTTGTCCCACTTAGAATAATATAAAAATGAAGGTCGTACTTGTGGCAACAGGCGACAATGACAAACACAATAAGACTACAGAACGATAAACGAGCTGTCGATCGCTTTTGCATGTAGAGGTACATGTCTGTGCTTCTTACATGTGAATCTATGTGTTTATATTCTTTTGATATCAACGTGGTAAGCTGAAATTCTGTCCAATGTCACAAGTGTTTCTTCACGAATGTGTTGTAGCTTGCCACTCTATTCCTGGTTTTTGTCCACACTTGCGCATATTTTAGAATCATTTTTAGATACATATATGCCTTCTGATACTACACAAACTCTTGGAGGCAAGAAAATAAATCGAATAATTCGGAAATTACGTAGGAAATTGATGCAAACAAACATTGTGCTTACGACGCGTCTGACGTTCACCTTACCTGCCGCTTGGAGCGCTAGTGTCGCTCCCTCTGTGAGTGTCGCGACTGTTATGTTAGACTGTGGGATAACCCTCAAATGTAAAAGCTTAGAGATAAGTGTTGTCATCTGTTGCTGGGTGCGGGAACTATCAAAACTGACATTGGTCTCACCCGTAAATATCCTACTGTGATATTTAGGGGTGAGACCAATGTCAGTTTTGATAGTTTCCGTACCCAGCAACAAATGGCAACACTTATCTCAAAGCTTTTACATTTGAGGGTTATCCCGTTTTTCCGCGCATGCCTTAAATTTCAGACAAATGCTGGGATGGTGTCCTTGGTAAGACTACGGAAAGCCCAGTTTTGTCCACAGTCTTTCTTCAGCGCTGTTCTCCACCTACCTTAAGGAGTCAAAGTGGAGGGCCGGGAGTGTCGTTGGAGAGCATTTAGAAGTGTGTCGGGCGCAGGCGAGATAAGACCTGCATTCCTGCGCTCCCCCCTGGTGATAGAGGCTGGCAGCTGACGCCACGCGCTGGCGCTCTGCTCGGAGCTTCTGGGAACTGCGCGCAACGTTGAGCTATCCCACAGGTTGGAGCCTTCTCCGTCGCATCCTGCTCCTTAGTGCCCAGTTCGTTCTATAAATCGTTTGTGGAATTTAGCGCGCGTAAGTCGCTCGTCGCCAGTAGGACTGTTGATAAAATATCGCGAATCCGATATATCGATATTCATATATCGAAAAAAATTGGACATATCGACGGAAAAATATCGACATACCGGCCAAAAAAAGTCGGCTGCACATTGTAAATACAGAGGGATCCAAAAAAATGTATCCACTGTTTAAAAGTCCATAACTGGCAAACTAATTGACGGAGTTGGCTCATCTTTGGTAGTGTTACGGTTTGTAGTTCCGGCAATCGCCACACAAGCGTTGTATTGCGGTTTTTTGTTTTTTTTTTTCAGATGACAGTCGCCAGATAGTGTTTTGTTCTTAGTTGCACCTATTTACTCGAGTAAACATGGCTGGTACAAGGCTTACATTCGATGAAAGGAAGTCAGCTTTGAAGTGGTATTTTAAGAACGAAAACATTAATGAGGTTCAACGGCAATGGCGAAATGAGTATCAAACAGAGCCACCGACACGTTCAACGATTCATCGCATTTGAGACAAATTTGAAGCCGAAGGCTGTGTTAAAGATGTACACAAACAACGATCTGGACGACCTGTAACAGTAAAAAGTCCAGCTAACTCCCGTCGTGTGTTACAATAATTCACTCGCTCGCCACAGAGGTCTGTGAGACAGTGTCTCCGTGAAACTGGATGAGTCGCTCCAGTGTTCGGCGAATTTTGAAGACAGCAAAGTGGAAGTGCTACATCCCACGATTGCTACACGCAATGAACGAGGACGACCCAGATCGTAGAATGAAGTACTGCGAGTGGTTTACTAACACGGTGCGCAACGATGAAGAGTTTGCAGAGATGATTGTGTGGTCTGACGAGGCACAGTTCAAACTCAATAGTACAGTAAATCACCACAGTTGCATCTACTGGGCCGCCGAAAATCCGAACGTCCATGTAGACAAAGCCGTGAATTTGTCAGGAATAATGTGTTGTCTTACTGGGGCTTGATTGGGCCATTCTTCTTTGACAGTACAGTTACCGGTGAGGTGTACCTTTGGAAGCTGCAGACATCCATTTTTACCTGCCATCCTAGACTTGTTGAAAGTAAACTCTTCAGTCTCCATACAAGATGGCGCCCCAGCCCACTACCTAAATCGTGTTAGGGCCTATCTCACGAAAATCTTCCAGGAAAATGGATAGGCCGTAGAGGTGCTGTGGAGTATCCACCGCGTTCGCCAGACCTAACTCCTCTGGACTTTTCCCTGTGGGGAACACTAAAGGACGTCGTTTATCGACAAAAGCCACGCACATTGGATGAACTTCGAGAATCCATAGTACATTCATGCGCAAATATCCAACTTAACACGTTGCAGTCAGTAGTTCGTGCCGCAGTTCGGCGGCATCGTTTATGTGGGGATGTTAATGGTGACCATTTCGAACACCTACAGTGACATCTTTAAGTTGGACTTTAAGCTACACTTTCACCAAAAATGAGACAACCCCGTCAATTAGTTTGCAAGTTATGGACTTTTAAACAGTGGATACATTTTTTTTTTGGACCCCTCTGTATACTACCAGTTTTAGAGCTGTATATTTAGGTATCGATTTATAATTAGATATCCTGTATATCAACAAGCTAGCAGACTGAAGAACTGAAAGTAAAACGATGCATGGTGATAAACACTTTGGTAACAATTTTAACTGCAGGTAAGTGGTATAATAAAAAGTGTAACATGGGTCCGTCGTTCGGTTTCGTCTCATATAGGATTTGTCTGGAACATTGTTTTTTTCATTTCTGCAAACGCTAAAGATCTAGCAGTTGTAGTGTCAAAATTGCGTGGTGAAGTTAAACGTTGCAGTTTCTGCTGGTAGCACGGAGCGCCGATTATGTCCGTATTTCCCCCTCACACGTCTTCTCCCATCTCAGAAACCAATCTTGCCACTTAGATTTTTGTTCATCAGTTTCAGTAACTGTTTTTGAAGCATGCCGATGTGAAGAAATAGCACACTAATTGTTTTAAAAATTGTTTTTATCGCAATTGGTGCACTATTTCTTCACACCGCCATCCCCCAGTGCAATCGGACTACTTCTTTGTGCCATCTATATTTGCTTCACATAGTCGAAGAGAGAGACTGAACGTGATGAACGCTCAAAAAGTGGGAAGACGCCTGCTCACAGTGAAAGTAAAATTATTTTAAACTAACAACTTCAAATATTTATCGATAATTACAGTATTACCGTTTCGTTATCGATTATTCGCCATAAATATCGATATACTTTTCCAAAGAAATATCGATATTTTACGAAGAGCTCTAGTCGCCATTGTGAAAAGCTTCCATCCAACATACGGGTAAGGCTCTAGATTATAAGGCCCTGACTTCAACGAAACATTAAACGGTTATAAACTGCAGGTTTGCGAGGCCGGTATTTATTTTCTTGGTCATACTTTGTTTCTGGGTTTTAGGCCTTGGTGCTAAGCATAAACTGGTGCCTGACGTCTCGTCTCCACGTCGTAGCATTGAATCTAACCAAAAAGGTGGACCTACTAGCCAACAAGTATGTACAATCTCTATTTACACGAATACTCTGCAATTCGCACCTAAGTGTCCGGTAGAGGTTTCACTGAACCACTTCCACACTACTCCTTGTAAGGACATTATACATTGAAAAACGAATTGCACTTATATAATGCTTTTATTGAGCTGTTCTGATTGCTATGAGCTCATTTCGAACCCCCATTCATTTTCAAGATCCTTAACACATCGTTATTGGTGGTGCTGTCGAAATGTTAATATACGTGGAGATGCATTAACCTTTAATTTATGCAGGTACTGCAAACTATTTTTGAGATGGTCGATTATTTTTGTGTTTGACAGCTTCTTTTGACAGCTGTCAAGTACAAAAAAGTAATGACATGGCGTTCTTCGTATATATAACATTCTCAAAGGTGAACGAAAAGATGACACGAAAACTCCATGGTCATGTCCAGTCTGGCTGCAGATATTGCAGAATTGACACAATCTCTTATTAAGACTTGTAGGTAGCATGCAGCCTAAGTACACAAGATCAGCGCCATGACTACATATTAGTCTGTCATCTATCAATCAAGGAACATAAGTTTGAGGAATGTCGGTTTTAAATAAAATTTATGATTCTTGTCGTGTGTATGTCCCTGACTTTGTTAATGGCTGTAAGTTCCCAGTGTCAAAATTATGTCAATAAAATGATGATAAAATAGTTTGCTGCTGCGGGAAACGACGTCAGAGGCTATTGAAATCGATACGTTATTAGGTTTTCGAAGCTGTGTGAAAACACTGAATACTGCAGTCGTAGCGATAGCAACAGCACTTCGACTTTCGGAGTATACATATGTGAATAAGCGCGACAGGCACCGCATTACGACCTAATTCGAATACTGTCGAAAATCGCCAAGTCGACTGGTGGTTGTGGACCCTGTAACCCGTTAGGTGGATAGGAGACCGTAGAAGCTTGTACGGAGGCGTAAGCAGGGAAGAGACAATGTCCAATATCAAGAAGTGGAAGTAAAATAATAATATTCTAAGGTTCTTAGCTGAACTGCAACACAGTGCAGAATACGCAGTTGGCTGAACAATCTAAACATGAATACATCCGCTGGCCGGTGTGGCCGAGCGGTTCTAGGCGCTTCAGTCTGGAACCGCGCGATCGCTACGGTCGCAGGTTCGAATCCTGCCTCGGGCGTGGATGTGTGTGATGTCCTTAGGTTAGTTAGGTTTAAGTAGTTCTAAGTTCTAGGGGACTGATGACCTCAGAAGTTAAAGTCCCATAGTGCTCAGAGCCATTTGAACGATGGTAACATCCATGGTAACAAACAATATGTGTAAGTTAGTGTTTTGTCTAAAGCTATAAAATTGTTTAAAATTAACACTGTCCCATAAAAGACACATTCTGTTCTAGAAAATGTTTTCACTACTGCAACTGCTTTCTGAAAATGGCCTCGTTTGTAAGGAAGCAGAGCAGCTGTTTGCTCCATCTTCACAGCTGGCATCAGTCACGGCCTTCACGTAACGGGACTCCATGCGCAGCAAGTCCGCTCTTTCCTTGTACTTCTCTTCATTTCTTTAAGGTATTACAGTGTAAGACGATAGAGTCAAGGGAATGTAATATCATCGGAAAATAGGTTTTAGCTAATTGGTACCAATAAAGCTTCGTCAGCCCTTGGTTATCAAAACGTTTTTGCACACTGAGTGATGATGTATGCAGCGTAATTTGAACAGGTGTATCAAGCGAGACGGCACAGTGGTCAAAGCAATGGTCTCGTATTCTACAATAATACAGTGAAATTCCCACGTAGATTTAGGATTCACTTAGTTTACTAAACTCACTAGAGGTTGCGCTGAAATAATTAGATCCCAAAGACCACGCCCGAATGCATACCCGTCCTTATCCAGTTGTGTTCGCCATCGGTATTTAAGGACGTAAACTAAACTCGAGTCTTCCTTCGCTAAGAGTGGTGACAGATAAATGATAATGGTTAACTCATAGTATTCTACTCGCCATGTTGTTAGCGTCTCTGTACTACGTGAACATATCAGTGTAACTGGTGTGTCCACTGGTGAAGAGCTGGTTAATTAAAAATGTGAAACTCGAGCAGGACAGTTGTTTAACTAAAATTTTCAAACTTAAGTACTGAGTTGGGATATCGTATCTGAAGTCACCACACAATGACGTCCGTATTTACATCCATACGCCACAAACCACGATTTGTGACGGAGGGTACTTGAGGCACCACGACAGTTTCTTTCCGTCCTTGTTCCATTTGCGCATTGTGCCTGGGAAGAAAGAGTACCGTTAAACCTCTGAAAGAGTTCGAATTTCTAGTGGTGGTCACTTCACGACGCACACATGGGAGGAAGTAATACCTTGCCTGACTCTTCTTCGAATCTACTCTATCGGAATTTCGGCAATAAACCTCTCAGGGATACAGAACGGCAGGACATCATCATCGTCTGCGATAAGTCTCGTACAGCTTCACACGTTACCCCTAGATCATTAATATGAATTGTAAATAGTAACAGCCCCATAACACTCCTCTGGGTTACGCTTGAAATTACTTTCCATCAATGGGGCCACTATGACCCATTTATACACTATGATAAAAACAAAATTTCTCCTTGATTCTTCGTTCCACAAAGTGATTTTTCCTTTTTTGTTTTTGGCCATTACCAAAGGCATTGCACCTCCATATATCAGACCTTGGCACTCACTTTTGATATAAACTTCACTATTACTCTACCGTAGTTTTAACTGAGCAAGAATATACAGGGTGATCTATTGATAGTGACCGGGCCAAATATCTCACGAAATAAGCATCAAACAAAAAAAACTACAAAGAACGAAACTTGTCTAGCTTGAAGGGGGAAACCAGATGGCGCTAAGGTTGGCCCGCTAGATGGCGCTGCCATAGGTCAAACGGATATCAACTGCGTTTTTTTTAAATAGGAACCCCCATTTTTTGTTACATATTCGTGTATTACGTAAAGAAATATGAATGTTTTATTTTGATCACTTTTTTCGCTTTGTGATAGATGGCGCTGTAATAGCCACAAACGTATAAGTACGTGGTATCACGTAACATTCCGCCAGTGCGGACGGTATTTGCTCCGTGAGACATTACCCGTGTTAAAATGGACCGTTTACCAATTGCGGAAAAGGTCAATATCGTGTTGATGTATGGCTGTTGTGATCTAAATGCCCAACGGGCGTGTGCTATGTATGCTGCTCGGTATCCTGGACGACATCATCCAAGTGTCCGGACCGTTCGCGTTCCACGAAGTCTGCGACAAGTGGAACATCAGCGACCTTGAAGGGGTTAATGTATGGTGCGGCATTATGGGAGGAAGGATAATTGGCCCCCATTTTATCGATGGCAATCAAAATGGTGCAATGTATGCTGATTGCCTACGTAATGTTCCACCAATGTTACTACAAGATGTTTCACTGCATGACAGAATGGCGATGTACTTACAGCATGGTGGATGTCCGGCACATAGCTCGCGTGCGGCTGAAGCGGTATTGAATAGCGTATTACATGACAGGTGGATTGGTCGTCGAAGCACCATACCATGGCTCGCACGTTCACCAGATCTGACGTCCCCGTATTTCTTTCTGTGGGGAAAGTTGAAGGATATTTGCCATCGTGATCCACCGACAACGCCTGACAACATGCGTCAGCGCATTGTCAATGCATGTGCGAACATAATGGAAGGCGAACTACTCGCTGTTGAGAGGAATGTCGTTACACGTATTGCCAAATGCATTGAGGTTGACGGACATCATTTTGAGCATTTATTGCATTAATGTGGTATTTGTAGGTAATCACGCTGTAACAGCATGCTACCTCAGACATAAGTTCACAAAGGTACATGTATCACATTGGAACAACCTAAATAAAACGTTCAAACGTACCTACGTTCTGTATTTTAATTTAAAATACCTATCTGTTACCAACTGTTCGTCTAAAATTGTGAGCCATATGTCTGTGATTAGTACAGTGCCATCTATCACAAAGCGAAAAATGTGGCCCATCTAAAACAGTCATATTTCTTTACGTACTACGTGAATAAGTAATAAAAATAGGGGTTCCTATTTAAAAAAAAACGCAGTTGATTTCAGTTTGACCTGTGGCAGCGCCATCTAGCGGGCCAACCATAGCGCCATCTGGTTTCCCCCTTCAAGCTAGACAAGTTTCGTTCTTTGTAGTTTTTTCGTTTGACGCTTATTTCGTGAGATATTTGGCCCGGTCACGATCAATGGACCACGCTGTATATGTGCCTGTGTGTATTGAGGAGAAATAGTCTGCCGTGCTCTACTCAAAGGACAATTCAAGCATATGTCCGGAGTAATTCACTGAACCCACGGGAAATTTGATTTTCAGTGTCTACCCAGAGATCTGAATTCGTTCCCTCCAATGAAAGTCCACTATATTAAAGAACGCAGCACATAACTCATAATTACACAATTCTGAACGCAGAATCATTAGGTTATACTTCACGCTTCAGGGTATGTATGTATTTCAGCAGAGATAAATAAGAGTCCCTACAAGTGCAAGAGATATCTATCTTCTTCTTCCTACAGAAGTGTGTATCGCGTTAAAATGCTTCCGTTAGATCGCTCACCATGTGTGGCCGTCAATAAAGTTTGGGTCGCGAGAGAGACAGCGCTGTGTAAAAAGTAGTGCCAAAGAAGGCCAGTCGGTGAGAAGTGGGACGCTGCGTAAGATGGGGTCCTTGGCGGCGGGAGCCGGACGGCCACTGCCTTTCTCTCGTCGCCCTCAGCGACGTGGAGATACGGACTGGCTGTTATGCTCTCACATCCCACCGACAGCAAGGTCATCGCAGGCGGAGAACGGGCCTGGTCGAAGGGGGCTGCGGAAGGAATGGCCGTCGCCATTGCTGAACCACCACATTCTGTAAGCACGTAGAAGAAAACATCTCCAACTTCACTCCAGTTAAAGCGCAGTGTCTCAAGCACTGCAATACCTCTCCCGGTACATTAAGGCTTCCCGTACAGGGTACAGAAACAGCCTGATAGTCACGGCAGGGTGGGCGACGTCGAATAGAGCGAACTTTTCCTGAGAACTACAGTTGAGAAGTGCACCGTAGTAGAGCTACGGCCGTAAAATGACAATCAGTGACGAGATGGTGGAAATTTGTCCGGTACGCGGAGGGGTTTGGGTTAGTCTAGCAGTACAGTTGTTCAAATGGTTCACTTGGCTCTGAGCACTAAGGGACTTAACATCTGAGGTCATCAGTCCCCTAGAACTTAGAACTACTTAAACCAAACTAACCTAAAGACATCACATACATCCATGCCCGAGGCAGAATTCGAACATACGACCGTAGCAGTCGCGCAGCTCCGGACTGAAGCGCCTAGAACCCCTCGTCCACCGCGGCCGGCAGTACAGACAGTTGTCTGGTTAAACTGCAGTTATTAGAATAAAAGCCGGCCGCGGTGGCCGAGCGGTTCTAGGCGTTTCGATTCGGAACCGCGCGACTGCTACGGTAGTAGGTTCGAATCCTGCCTCGGGAATGGATGTGTGTGATGTCCTTAGGTTAGTTCGGTTTAAGTAGTTAGGGACTGATGACCTCAGATGTTAAGTCCCATAGTGCTCAGAGCTATTTGAACCATTTAGAATAAAATTCATTCATGCTCGTCTTCGTCTTCAGTCCGAAGACTGGTTTGATGCAGCTGTCCACTCTATTCTATCCTGCGCAAGCCTCTTCGGCGTCCGAATAACTACTGCAGCTTCCATCTTTTCAGCCTGTTTACTGTATTCATCTCTTGGTCTCCTCCTAAAATTTTTACGTTCTACGCTTCCAATAATAAATTATGATCCCTTGATATCCCAAAACATGTCCTATCAACCGATCTCTTCTTTGAGTCAAGTTGTGCCACATGTTTCTTTGCTGCCCAATTCTATTCAGTACGTACCTCCTCGTTAGTTAAACGACCTACCCATCCAATCTTCAGCTTTCTTCTGTACCCCACATTTCAGAGCTTCTCTTCTTGTCTGAGCTGCTTATCGTCCGCGTTTCAACCTGCATACATGGCGGCACTCAAAACAAACGCCTTCATAAAAAAGTTCTCAACACTTAAATCTATATTCGTTGTTAAGCGTTTTTGAAGTAGAGAAACTGGTTTCCTTGCCATTGCCAGTCTACATGTTATACCTTCTCTACTTCAGCCATAATCAGTTACTTCTGCTGATGATAACATTCTCCTATGTAGCCTCTGCCCGGATATCCGAATGGGTTCTGTTTTACCTCAGGAATATTTTACCCAAGAGGATACCTCCAATACTTAACCGTACAGTATAGTTGCACGAACTTGGGCAAAATTACGGCTGTAGTTCCCTTTGCTTCCATCCGTTCACTGTAGCAGCATAGCAAGGCAATGTTGACTGGTGTTAGAAGGCCAGGTGAGGCAATCATCCAGAGTATTGCCCCAGCAATACTGAAAAGGCTGTCGCCCCTCTGCAGGAACCACGTGTTTGTCTGGCCTCTCAAAAGATAACTCTCCGTTGTGATCAGACCTGCGTTACGGCTATCTGTATCGTTGAGATACACAAGAGACCCCACCCAACCACGGCAATGTTGATAAGGTCGGTGGTTCGTCGAGGCACGGGGGCGGGTGTGCCTCTGTAAATGAGCAACAATTAAAACATCTGGCAGTTAGATTTCATCAGTAATAACATTTCACCTTTCTGTACCAGATGTCGACTAAGTTATACAGTGTTGTTTCTGTGGTACAGTTTATTGTCCTTACGAATTAGTGGCGTTATGGTCCTTGGAGAGTATGTAATTTAACAGTCAGGCTTTACCCAGTAAACATACAGAAAATTTGATTTAGCGTAGTCAGCCAAGAATGGTAATCTAAAGTTCGTCTGTCTTTGACAGTTCAGCTGATAACATTCAGCTAATTTAATTAGTAACTGCGCTGTTTATCATAACGGGTATCAGCCGGGGCGAGTTACTTTTAGTGCACCCATTTGGCGAGCTCCTCGCTTATCGGCTGTCGCATTTAATGTCGAGAGACTACATAACACACGAGGGAAACGACCAACATTGCGGCATAGCCTACCTCAAAAGATGATTCTCTAATTTTGAAACAACTACATGTCGCCGGAACAGCTCCCTTCCAAAGACTGACATTTCAGTTTCACGAGCACCTGTATTACTCTAGTTTGTGCTAGGCATCTCTTAATTCGTTAAAGGCAAGGTCTCCAAACACTAGGAAAAAATCTCTAGAATTTGTCATAACGTCTTTCTAAAAACATCCCAACAAATCTGTCTTCCTTTCTTCTTCCCTGTTATCAAAATGGCTCTGAGCACTATGGGACTTAACATCTAAGGTCATCAGTCCCCTAGAACTTAGAACTACTTAAACCTGACTAACCTAAGGACATCACACACATCCATGCCCGAGGCAGCATTCGAACCTGCGACCGTAGCGGTCGCGCGGTTCCAAACTGAAGCGCCTAGAACCGCTCGGCCACTCCGGCCGGCTCTTCCCTGTTATCGATTTTACATGTTTGTCCTATTCAATATTGCTTCGTAAGCCTACTCATAGGTACTTCAACGATGGGACAGTCTCCATAAGTTCGCTGGTAATCTAATGACCTGATATCATCGGGCTGATAAATCGATTACACACTGATGAGCTAAA
Source organism: Schistocerca piceifrons (assembly GCF_021461385.2). NCBI lineage: Eukaryota > Metazoa > Arthropoda > Insecta > Orthoptera > Acrididae > Schistocerca > Schistocerca piceifrons. The sequence goes on from NC_060149.1 coordinate 774,373,526, forward strand.
AAATTACAACTACCTGCGTAATAACGTGTTGCTCCTCCTTTAGAACGGAATACAGCAGCGATTCTGCGTGGCGTGGATTCAACAACTCATTTGTAGGTTTCTGGAGGTATGGGGCACCAGATGTCTACGTGCAGGTCACGTAATTCCCGTACATTACGGGTCGGTGGTTTGTGAGTGCGAAGTTGGCGCTTCATAGCTCGGCTTCAGATCAGGCGAATTTGGAGGCCAAGACATTGGGAGTTCACTATCGTGTTTCTTAAACTATTGCAGGACGAGTGTGGCTTCGTGGCACGGATAATTATTCTGATGGAAGATGCCATGGCGGTTGGGGAAGAAATGAGGCATGAAGGGATACAGGTGATCAGCAGTAATGTTCATATATTCCACAGGTCCCATATAAGCCAAAGTGAATGCTGTCTCCACAGGCCAGCGTCTGTGGCGAGGTCCATGTTGCGAGCAGCCGTTCGTATGAATTACGACGTATCCGGACATGAAAAAGTGGTTCAAATGGCTCTGAGCACTGAGGTCATCAGTCGCCTACAACTTAGAACTAATTAAACCTAACTAACCTAAGGACATCACACACATCCACGCCCGAGGCAGGATTCGAACCTGCGACCGTAGCGGTCGCTCGGCTCCAGACTGCAGCGCCTAGAGCCGCACGGCCACTCCGGCCGGCTATCTGGACATGAACATCGCTCTGGCGTAACAACACTTCATTAATCCGACCAGATGACACGATCCAATCCAGATGATCCCATTCCCACTGCAACAGTAATTGCGATGTCGTTGGGTCAACATGGGACACACAGATATTGTCTGCAATGTAACCCCGTTTTCAACAAGGTCCGTTGAACAGCGTGCTCCGAAACAGTTGTGCCTACACCAGCACTGTAGTCTGTCGTTACGTCTGCCAAGGATCGCCGCCTATCTTGGTTAAACCAATCCAGGCAAGCCTCTGGCCTCCACGTTCTACGACGAGGCTCGGACGTCAAACACTTGCCTACTAGTGGGTTCACCGTTCTTCAACCACTTTGTGTAGACACTAAAGACACGTGAACAGAGATTCTCGTTCCCAGGCGCGTGGCCGTAACAATCTGTCCGTTATCAAAGTCGCTTATGTCAGTTGGGGTCCACATTTGACATCCGTGTCGTCGCTATAATGATACCCCATTCGCCCTTGCTCCGCTCATATATACTCTGTTGTTGTTGTCTTCAGCCCTGTCCTGTGCAAGTTTCATCTCCCAGTACCTACTGCAACCTACATCCTTCTGAATCTGCTTAGTGTATTCATCTCTTGGTCTCCCTGTACGATTTTTACCCTCCACGCTGCCCTCCAATAATAAATTGGTGATCCCTTGATGCCTCAGAACATGTCCTACCAACCGATCCCTTCTTCTGGTCAAGTTGTGCCACAAACTCCTCTTCTCCCCAATTCTATTCTGTACCTCCTCATTAGTTATGTGATCTACCCATCTAATTATCAGCATTCTTCAGTAGCACCACATTTCGAAAGCTTCTATTCTCTGCTTGTCCAAACTATTTATCGTCCACGTTTCACTTCCATTCATGGCCACACTCCATACAAATACTTTCAGAAACGACTTCCTGACATTTAAATCTATACTCGATGTTAACAAATTCCTCTTCTTCAGAAACGCTTTCCTTGCCATTGCCAGTCTACATTTTATATTCTCTCTACTTCGACCATCATTAGTGATTTTGCTCCCCAAATCGCAAAACTCCTTTACTACTTTAAGTGTCTCATTTCCCAATCTAATTCCCTCGGCATCACCCGACTTAATTCGACTACATTCCATTATCCTCGTTTTGCTTTTGTTGATGTTCATCTTATCCTCCTTTCAAGACACTCTCCAATCTGTTCAACTGCTCTTCCAAGTCCTTTGCTGTCTCTGACAGTATTAAAATGTCATCGGCGAAACTCAGTTTTTATGTCTTCTCCATGGATATATACACACTCTCTCTCTCTCTCTCTCTCTCTCTCTCTCTCTCTCTCTCTCTCTCTCTCTCTCTCTCTCTCTCACTCACACACAAACAACGAAGGAATTTTCCGAATGGGACGGATATAGATTGATGCGGTGTAAATCTACCGACAAACAAATGATTACAGTTTAAGAAATATTGGATGATCTATTCTAGAGAAAGGGCTATACATTTTGAGGAAGTCAGTAACGCGTTTGTCCATCTCTGCTCCTTACGCAGACAATTATTCGGCTTGGCACTGATTGTTAGAGTTGTTGGATGTCCTCCTGAGAGAGATCATACCAAATTCTTTCCAGTTGATACGTTACAGCGTCAAAAGCTCGAGATAGTTGCAGGGACCTGCTCATAAGGCACCAAACATTCTCAGCTGGAAAGAGATGCGGCAAACTTGGTGGTCAAGGTAGGGTTTGGCAAGCACGAAACAAGCAGTAGAAACTCCCGCCGTGTGCGGATTGGCATTGTCTTGCTGAAATGTAAGCCCAGGATGGCTTGCCACGAAGGGCAACAAAATGACGTGTAGAATATCGTCGATGTAAATAGTTTAGACAATAAGAGAATAGAAGCTTTCGAAATGTGGTGCTACAGAAGAATGCAAAAGATTAGATGGACAGATCACATAACTAATGAAGAGGTACTGAACAGAATTGGAGAGAAGAGAAATTTGTGGCACAACTTGGCTAGAAGAAGGGATCGGTTGGTAGGACCTACTCTGAGACATCAAGGGATCACCAATTTAGTATTGGAGGGCAGCTTGGAGGGTAAAAATCGTAAAGGGAGACCAAGAGATGAATACACAAAACACATTCAGAAAGATGTAGGTTGCAGGAGGTACTGGGGGATGAAGAAGCTTGCACAGGATAGAGTAGCATGGAGAGGTGCATCAAACCAGTCTCTGGACTGAAGACCACAACAACAACAACCGCCTCTGTGCTGTAAGGGTGCCGCGGATGACAACCAAAGGGGTCCTGCTATAAAATAAAATGGCACCCTAGATGATCATTCCTCGTTGTCGGGCCCTATGGCAGGCAGCAGTCAGGTTCTTATCCCACCACTGTCAAGACGTCTCCAGACATGTCATCGGGACTCAGTTCGAAGTGAGACTCGCCACTAAAGACAATTCTACTCCAGGCCATGAAATTCCAGGCCCCAGACATCCCAACAACTCCGTCATCACCAAGCCAATTAACTGCTTGCACAAGGGCCAGAGGTGGCCCAAGGCGTAATTGGCTTGCTCACTTCGTGACGCTCCTTCTCTTGAATAAATCATCCAATTTTTCTGAAATTAGAATCATATGTTCACCACATCTACAGCTTTCCGTCCCATTCGGATAGTGGCTTGTCCTTTTTTTATTATTATTTTTTTTTACCTTGGAGTGTACCTTCCTTATTGAATTATGCGCCCGCCAAGCCACCAGACGGCATTCACTATCACGGTGGGCAGTGGTTATTATGTTTTGGCTTATCACTGCGTATAGTGGAAACATTGTCGTCTCTATTACACTACCCATCGCGTTCGGGAGGATGACAGTTCAGATGTCCGCCCAGCCGTCTAGATTCAGGTCTTCTATCCTTTTCCCTAGCTCGCTCTGCAAATAAGGGGATCTGAACGGCCGCACACCCGGCTGCAAGTCCTCCGCGCTCGGCAAGAGGCATAGACTCTAGTCAGTTCGAAAGTGGTGGTTGATGACGTACTTGGCCAAATGAAATTGATGGGCACAACAGACAAGGACACGCAACTTTATGCTTGTCTATATTTATCTGTATGATGTGCTGTACGGTTGGAAATTATAATTTTGACACGCTGTAATACCATCTGGCCTTGGAATAAACGTAATTTGCAAATTAGTCACGACGACACGATATAGGAAGTAGACGTTTTTTGCTTCAAATTAATATACGCAAATGAATCATATTCAGACTCCTTCACTTCCTCAAGCAGCGGTCTGCATAAGTGACCCACTACCTAAGATATAATGCTTGCTTGCTTCATAGAACAAATATGCAAAGCATTGAATTGGAATTCCTCTTGCTTCCATATTATTACTCAGTGTTCCAAATGTAGCTAGCATAACAAGTTACGCCGCCCACATCTTCTGTTGCACAGTATGTTTCCGTCGATATGTCTCTTTGTTTTTATACAGTCTACTCTTATTAACGCGCGCACCTCACACTAGCAATTTTCCTTCGTCAGTCTACGTAGCATAGCACACATTGTGAAAACACTGTGATAAAAAGTGTCGAAAACGGCGCGAACAGCTTCGAAAGAGATGGTAGACAAAGTGTTGGAGACACTCTGTGTTTGACCTTCGATGCAACTCTCACAAATACTCGAGAGTATAGATTTTGAAGTTTACCGACCATTTTTAAGATGCTAAACTAAGGTGGCGGTCTTTAGATAAGCGGAAGGGGGGGGGGGGAAGGAGGAGGAGGAGGAGGAGGAGGAGAGGCGGCTGGGTTCGAATCTTGCCGGAATCAAGGTTTAAGCAAAGGTGTATTTTGTAGGAGCGTTGAGGTGAAGCGTAAAAATACAAAAAGGTAGTAACAATTTAATTGATTATTTTTTTACTATACGATCTTGATTAACAATCTTATAAAAATCGGTAATTTAGAATTTTCTTTTGCAATGAAAACTATTTTTTGCGTGCAGTATATGAGACATAAAAACAATTAGGTGCGTTGATTAGCACATTTGATGATTTTTATGTTTCAATGATGTATGTGTTTGAACGGAAAAAGAAAACCAAAGATCGAAACAAGACTTGATCTAACGATTACCAGTCTCGTGCGCTCCATGTACGCTACGCTTCACAGAAATGCTCTAACAACGTGCACCTTTGTTCAAAAATTCCATTCCACGTGGAATCGAACCCAGACGCGCCACAGAGCGAGCGAGCACTGCCGCACAGTCACACTGTTCCTCGAAAAATGTGCCTTATTTTTGCGTATTAAATATGGTTGGAAAACTTCGAAGTCTATTTCGTCGAGAATTTTTGAGAGTTCGTCTTGAAGTCTACATCTACATACATACTCCGCAATCCACCGTACGGTGCGTGGCGGAGGGTACCTCGTACCACAACTAGCATCTTCTCTCCCTGTTCCACTCCCAAACAGAACGAGGGAAAAATGACTGCCTATATGCCTCTGTACGAGCCCTAATCTCTCTCATCTTTGTAGTCTTTCCGCGAAATATAAGTTCGCGGCAGTAAAATTGTACTGCATTCAGCCTCAAATGCTGGTTCTCTAAATTTCCTCAGTAGCGATTCACGAAAAGAACGCCTCCTTTCCTCCAGAGACTCCCACCCGAGTTCCTGAAGCATTTCCGTAACACTCGCGTGATGATCAACGTATCAGTAACAAATCTAGCAGCCCGCCTCTGAATTGCTTCTATGTCCTCCCTCAATCAACCTAATAGGGATCCCAAACGCTCCAGCAGTACTCAAGAATATGTCGTATTAGTGTTTTATAAGCGGTCTCCTTTACAGATGAACCACATCTTCCCAAAATTCTACCAATGAACCGAAGACGACTATCCGCCTTCCCCACAACTGCCATCACATGCTTGTTCCACTTCATATCGCTCTGCAGTGTTACGCTCAAATATTTAATCGACGTGACTGTGTCAAGCGCTACACTATTGATGGAATATTCAAACATTACGGGATTCTTTTTCCTATTCATCTGAATTAATTTACATTTATCTATATTTAGAGTTAGCTGCCATTATTTACACCAATCACAAATCCTGTCCAAGTCATCTTATATCCTCCTATAGTCACTCAACGACGACACCTTCCCTTACACCATAGCATCATCAGCAAACAGCCGCACATTGCTATCCACCCTATCCAAAAGATCATTTATGTAGATAGAAAACAGCGGACCTACCACACTTCCCTGGGGCACTCCAGATGATACCCTCACCTCCGATGAATACTCACCATACCGAGCGAGGTGGCGCAGTGGTTAGCACACTGGACTCACATTCGGGAGGACGACGGAATCCCGTCTCCGGCCATCCTGATTTGGGTTTTCCGTGATTTCCCTAAATCGCTTCAGGCAAATGCCTGGATGGTTCCTTTGAAAGGGCACGGCCGATTTCCTTCCCCGTCCTTCCCTCACCCGAGCTTGCGCTCCGTCTTTAATGACCTCGTTGTCGACGGGACGTTAAACACTACTCTCCTCCTCCTCCTCCTCCCTCCAACACTCACCATCGAGAACCACGTACTGGGTTCTATTACTTCAGAAGTGTTCGAGCCACTCACATATTTGGAAACCAATTCCATATGCTCGTACCTTAGTTAGGAGTCTGCAGTGGGGCACCGAGTCAAACGCCTTCCGGAAGTCAAGGAACACGACATCCGTCTGATACCCTCATCCATGGTTCGCAAGATGCCGTGTGAAAAAAAGGCGAGTTGCGTTTCGCAGGAGCGATGTTTTCTAAAGCCGTGCTGATGCATGGACAGCAACTTCCCTGTCTCAAGGAAATTCATTATATTCGAACTGAGAATATGCTCGAGAACATCGAACTGCTTTGGGAAAGATATATTTGAATTCTGAAATTCGCGTACCATAGATACAAAAAATTACAAAAATCCGGTTGCCGTGTGGTCCCCTTCCCGACATAGGAAACGACGTTCGGCTGAGTGTGGAGTGACTGTGGATAGGGTACAGCAGCCCGGTGCTCAGAAGAGCACGTAGGCCGGGCTGGGCGTTTGTACGGCAGGCGGTTGAGAGTTGGCGCGTTTTGGCGGGTGTCCTTCCCGGTAAGGCAGTTGCGGGCGCCGCATTTAGGAGTGAAGTCAGCGGCGGTCACCGTTGCGCAACGCGCCAAACGGCGCGAGGTGAGCGGCTACAGCTGCGGGCCGCGCATCTCTCTCTCTCTCTCTCTCACACACACACACACACACACACACACACACACACACACACACAAAACCTTATTCTCTACCCAAAATTTGACTCATGTAAACAAAAGCTCAGCCTAAAAGGTGGTGATGATCTAAAGGTACAACACACTACTGAGGTGACTCCTATGCATAATGAGGTAAAAAAAATTATACGCACTACGTCACCCAGCAAGTGTTAAGGTCTGTAGCCGCCCTTGACAACACGAACTTCAAATGACTTCAGCCGACAGCCTCTGTGAAATGAAAGACCAATTCTGCGATTAAAGTTGGTCGATTGTGTTATTGCCTTAAAGAAACCACACACGTTAATGCAGCCACCACGTGTGCAGTGAAATGCCGCTTACTCACGCGCAGTGAAATGCCGCTCACTCACGCGCTAGCTGTACTAAAACAGGTGCGCGCCCAGCAAAACTGTTCGCAGATTTGATGTGGTTATGGCAAACATTATTGGCAAAACGGCTCTTTCGTCTCCAGAGCTTCAGGTGAAACTCATTGTAGTGCGGACTGTAAATTGTGGTTACGATTACGGATCACTGTACCGCTTCCATCATATGTTACCTGTGCCATTATGCGCAAGTAATCAACTCACAGCGTTTCTACCTATATTTCATAGCTACCTGCAGAAAGACCTTCGTCTGTGAGGGTACCGAAGTCTCGTTATCTTCAAATTCCTACCTGGCAGTAGGACGCAATGGTTCAAGTGCTCTGAGCACTATGGGACTTAACTTCTGCGGTCAGCAGTCCCCGAAAACTTAGAACTACTTAAACCAAACTAACCTAAGGATATCACACACATCCATGCTCGAGGCAGGATTCAAACCTGCGACCGTAGCGGTAGTCGCGGGGGATTAGACGAGCGGTCTAAGGCGCTGCAATCATGGACCGTGCGGCTGGTCCCGGCGGAGGTTCGAATCCTCCCTCTGGCATGGGTGTGTGTGTTTGTCCCTAGGATAATTTAGGTTAAGTAGTGTGTAAGCTTCGGGACTGATGACCTTAGCAGTTAAGTCCCATAAGATTTCACACACACTTGAACATTTTGAACCGTAGCGGTCGCGCGGTTCCAGACTGTAGCGCCTAGAACCGCTCGGCCAGTAGGACACAATATTCATAATGTTGATGTATCGACCTAGCTATATAAACCACGCGAATCTAAGTTAGAATTTAAGCTGCCGAGGATCACTTATACCGTTTTGATCATCAAGTAGTGAAAATGAGTACACACAACAGCAAATCAAAATACGAGGGCGTGCTGGAAAGTAATGCCATCGTAATTTTTATGTGAAAATATTAAGGTTTTTTAAGTAAAACATGAATACTCGATACTTTTATTCTTCACGTGTACGTATTTGCAGCCTTCTGCCGCTAGAGGGTTCCGAATCGTAGCGTATAGCATGGCGGTGTGGAACGTAACTATGTCGGTGCGCGAGAAACAGCATGCTTAATCGAGTTCCGACTTAGGCGACTTCGTCCATACTTCGAGCACCTCCTTCAGTAGGACAATGCCAGACCGCACACGAGCGCTCAGACATCTGCAACACGTCGGGTTCATTGTCATCTATTATTCTCCATAGAGTTACGGCTCGGCCCCATTCGATTTGTATCTGTTTCCAAAACTTAAAGAACACATTCGAGGACTTCACTTTCATAACGATGAAGCGGCGCAAACAGAGGTGAGGTTGTAGCTCCGTCAACAACGTCAAACATTCCAGACTGACTGTATCAACAAACTGGTCTCTCGTTGGAAGAAATGTGATCGGTGCCAGAGTGATTATGTTGAGAAATAGATGGGTAGATGTGAATAATAGAGATGTAGACTGTTAATAACGTTTGTTTTATTTAAAAAGTTTTGAGGTTTCACATAAATTCAGATGCATTAGTTTCCAGCACTCCTTCGTGTTACTAATATTCACTGTCGAAAGCTTGAATTTTTAACTTTGATTTCACACAGCTTTTATAGCGAGAACAATGCGGAACTTTGCATGACGTTAACTGTTCACTCAATTATATTTTATATTAATACACTACTGGCCATTAAAATTGCTACACCAAGAAGAAATGCAGATGACTAACGGGTATTCATTGGACAAATATATTATACTAAAACTGACATGTGATTACATTTTCACGCAATTTGGGTGCATAGATCCTGAGAAATCAGTAGCCAGAACAACCACCTCTCGCCGTAATAACGGCCTTGATAACGCCTGGGCAATTGAGTCAAACAGTGCTTCGATGGCGTGTGCAGGTACAGCTGCCCATGTAGCTTCAACAAGATACCACAGTTCATCAAGAGTAGTGACTGGCGTATTGCGACGAGCCAGTTGCTCGGCCACCATTGACCAGACGTTTCCAGTTGGTGAGATCTGGAGAATGTGCTGTCCAGGGCAGCAGTTGAACATTTTCTGTATCCAGAGGCGCCCGTACGGGACCTGCAACATGCGGTAGTGCATTATCCTACTGAAATGTAGGGTTTCGCAGGGATCGAATGAAGGGTAGAGCCACGGGTCGTAACACATCTGAAATGTAACTTCCACTATTCAAAGTGCCATCAATGCGAACAAGAGGTGACAGACGTGTAACCAGTGGCACCCCATACCATCACGCCGGGTGATACGCCAGTATGGCGATGACGAATACACGCTTCCCATGTGCGTTCACCGCGATGTCGCCAAACACGGATGAGACAATCATGATGCTGTAAACAGAACCTGGATTCACCCGAAAAAATGACGCTTTGCCATTCGTGCACCCAGGTTCGTCGTTGAGTACACCATCGCAGGCGCGCCTGTCTGTGATTCAGCGTCAAGGGTAACCGCAGCTGTGGTCTCCGAGCTGATAGTCCATGCTGCTGGAAACGACGTCGGACTGTTCGTCCAGATGGTTGTTGTCTTGCAAACGTCCTCATCTGTTGACTCAGGGATCGAGACGTGGCTTCACGACCCGTTACAGCCACGCGGATAAGATGCCTGTCATCTCGACTGAAGTTTCCTGTCGTAGATGAAACAAAGGAATAAATCGCTAATCTTTGAAACTGTATTTTCACAGTTGCTGAAAACGAAAATAGCGCAGTGTTTTGTAGTCAGGGAGGCTTTTTACAATATTTCTAAAGCACAGGAGCAATGAGTGTCCTCCTACAGGGAGAGAGAGTATAACTAAACTTAACTCGACCCGAACAGGCAATAAGGCCAAACAGTATCGACCGGCCGCCGTGTCATCTTCATTCCACAGGCGGCACTGGATGTAGCTATGGTGGGGCATGTGGTCAGCACACGGCTCTTCTGGCCGTACGTCAGTTTCCGAGACCGGAGTTGCTTCTTCTCAATTAAGCAGCTCCCCAGTTTGCATCAAAAGCGCTGAGTGCACCCCACTTGCCAACAGTGCTCGGCAGACCGGATGGTCACCCATCCAAGTGCTAGCCCAGCCCGACAGGGCTTAACTACGGTTATCTGACGGGAACTGGTGTTACCACTGCGGCAAGACCGTTGGTCACAGGGAGAGAGATTACCCAGCAAGATACCAACATCGTAATACGATAACTGACCAGAACAAAGGCTGCAATATTTGGGCTCTCAAAAGTCGTAATTTACGATCGTAGCCTGGAAGCTTTTGAAAATGTCTACACGTTTAAGAAAACTAAATATCTAATGGTACTACTTTTCATCTTAAACGTAACTCAGTATGAGAAACAGGATTGCGGGAAGCTCTGTCGGGTTAAAGCGATAATGTGTAACACTAGACGAGAGTGCAGTGGTAATGTCCCGGGTAATGCATCAGCCGTAAAAGAGGACTGGGATGTGGCTAGTGGAGATGTCTGCGCTGCGGTTTTTGCGCTGAGGTTTGTCGTGTGCGGCTTGGGCGTAAGCCGAGACGGCGACGGCGCTAGGCACGGCACGTGCCACGCTGCCAGTACTCCACAGCTCGCCGTGCTCTTTTTATGACACCAGCCGGCCCTTGGAATGTCTCGCCACTTAAATGCGAAAAACCTGTCGCTAACGCAAACGGTTTTTCTTAAAATTTTGCACGATTATCAGAAGTTTGGCTCGCAAGGAAACATCCTCAATTTGACCGAGCGAGATGGCGCAGTAGTTAGCACACTGGACTCGCATTCGGGAGGACGACGGTTCAAACCCGCGTCCCGGCATCCTGATTTAAGTTTTCCGTGATTCTTCCCTAAATGACTTCAGGTAAATGCCGGCATGGTTCCTGTGGATGGGCAGGGCCGACTTCCTTCCCTAATCTGATGCGACCGATGACCTCGCAGTTTGGTCCCCTCCCCCGATTCAACCAACCAACCAACCAACCTAAGGAAGGAAAAGCACAATTGCAAGATACCAGCCCCAACGATCCATCCCGCGTCACAGTTTGTGGCTTAATTCTGATAGCGCGCAATTATGACCTCCTGAAAGTATAACTTTTAACGCGCGCAACAGTTATTGTCACCCGCTCCGCCACATTGCAGTCACCTAATGCCCGCAGGCGAAATGGCATTGAGTGTTGAGCCAATCATTCCACCGGCGCACCAGATTGAAGATATCCGTTTAGTAAAACACAATGTCCTGCTGCGTGAAGAAGTTCTGAACTTCCTGATGCATATCCTCGTACGATAGGAATCATCGACTCTTGAAGCTGTCTATTTTTTTTTGGGGGGGGGGGGGACCGAAGGTGTGATGATCGCATGGAGAGAGATCAGGAATGTAGGACGAGTTCTTGAGTCTCTCCCACTTGAGTTGGCCTAGCTTCTGCATTACGACATTTGCTATATGAGGACACTTGCGTTGTCACGATTCATAGATAACATAAACAACATTTCAATGATATTTATATCTGTGGTAGTTCTGTAAATGTCTTCTTAGTAGTTGTCTTCTTTACCTGCAGCATCCCAAAACATTTCACTGTGTTTGATATCAAATGAACAGTAACACTTGCCTAAAAATCTAACGATGTAAACATGCGAAGTTCACTTTCACGCTCCTCCACCGCTCTTACGTTATGCATTGAAACACCCATCCCAGTCAGTTTACAGAAGAAAAACATGAATTTTCTCAATTGTCCGAGTTCAAAACAAATTTACCTCCGAAGAATTAAAAAACCTAATATTCATTTTTAGTTTGCAAAATTTACAATGGAACATATATGCTCGTTTATCGTTCCTTGGTGTCCATACGGAGTTAACAAAAACTGTCTTGGTTGACGTATTTGGAGTGGAGTCGGAGCTGACGCAGTGGCTGTCACACTGGACTCGCATTCGCGACGTATGGGGCTTCAAATCCTTGTCGGACCGTCCTGATTTGTAGTTCCCTAAATTGAGGCGAATTCCGGACTGACTCCTTTGAAAAGAATACCGCTGATTTCCTTCTCTATCTTCGCCCATTTCTAACAAGCGGCAAGTCTCTGACTCCTTCCTTACCCTTTTTTTTTTTTTTTTTTTTTTTTTTTTTTTTTTTTTTCGTGGTGTTCACAACGCCTCTCATCTAGGTTGTTGCGTGAACACACGAAGCACACAGTGTATCAAAGTCTTCTCCCGCAATAAATGAAAAGATGCTCTCAATTCGAGAAGCATGCGTGTCAGTGCAAAATTACCTTAATGTAACCCGTGGTGCTCCGAATATGGAACACGAATGTGAATGCAGAAAGGCTGTGAAAAATTTTGTAAACCGAAGAGAGGCATATGAGTTCTTTTGAATTCACTTTCATGTAAGAACATTTTTACGATTAATTTTGTGCTTTTAAAATATTTTTGTTAAATTGGAATTGCTGTAGGATGAACATTTTGTATTATAGCTCATACATAATGGTACGAAGTTTGATCCTTTCCTTAAGTGTCGTTCAGCACATCAGCATCGGCAAAATGTTTTTGCAGTTCGCCGTAATTGGTTTGCCTCAACACGTTTTGCCCTAAAGGGTACACACGAACTATTTTTCCAAAAAGTGGTTGGCCGTTTGGTCTATGATTCGTAGTATGCAAGCTGGTCACAACAGTCTGAAAAGCCTGTAAGGGTGTTGCAGGGTATGTTGTGCTGGGAAACAGTTGTTAATAAAAAAATTAGATATATTGCGCTGTTTCATAGTTAATTAGCTTTGAAATTATGCAATCATGGCGTTGTGAGCGCAAATTCAAAAATCCCGCCGTATTCAGTTAGTGTCAGTTATCATACAGTAGGTCATAGCGCAGGAGACTGTTCAGCCTTTGGTTCGATCCTTACTAACGTCCCAGGTCCAATTTTTGTATCGCGCTCTTCTTTGGTTTTAGGAAAAGAATCTAAGAACACGCTTGAAGAAAACCTCTCTGCCGGTCCGCTTGAATTTACGCGCGCAACGGCCTGATTGGCTATCTTCAACGTTAATGAACTCTGAAACGACGCAACGTATCGAATTTTTTTTCCACACAATTATTTCTCAGCGCAGCCTACGCTGTAACACCCTTACAGGCTTTTCAAACTGTTTCTGATCACCCTGTATAGTGACCTGATCTATGCGAAAAGTGGCGGTTGACCTTAAATAACGAAAAGTGTGAGGTCATCCACATGAGTGCTAAAAGGAACTCGTTAAACTTCGGTTATACGATACATCAGTCCAATCTAAAAGCCGTAAATTCAACTAAATACCTGGGAATTACAGTTACGAACAACTTAAGTTGAAAGGAACACATAGAAAATGTTGTGGGGGAAGGCTAACCAAAGACTGCGTTTTATTGGCAGGACACTTAGAAAATGTAACAGACCTACTAAGGAGACTGCCTACACTACGCTTGTCCGTCCTCTTTTAGAATACTGCTACGCGGTGTGAGATCCTTACCAGATAGGACTGACTGAGTACATCGAAAAAGTTCAAAGGAAGGCAGCAAGTTTTGTATTATCGCGAAATATGGGAGAGAGTGTCACAGAAATGATACAGGATTTGGGATGGGCATCATTAGAAGAAAGGCGTTTTTCGTTGCGACTGAATCTTCTCACGAATTTCGAATCACCAAAGTTCTCCTCCGAATGCAAAAATATTTTGTTGACACCGACTTACATAGGGTGGAACGATCACCAAGATAAAATAAGGGAAATCAGAGCCCGTACGGAAAGATATAGGAGTTCATTCTTTCCGCGCCCTATACAAGATTGGAATAATAGAGAATTGTGAAGGTGGTTCGATGAACCCTCTGCCAGGCACTTAAATGTGATTTGCAGAGTATCCATGTAGACGTAGATGGCCGTTTATCTGCAGCTCACATTATCCCATAAGACCTGATAAAAGAAATGAAAACAAATTAGTTACGGCCATCATCAACAGATCATACAGACCCCTTTTTGTATGAATTGTCGCCTGATGTTGACGCTTTGTCACCCGAGCGGTTACTGCGTCCACCACGTGGTAAAGGGTCTGCTTCCACAGCTTAGCGCGGGGGGGTACTGCCACCATTTGATGGACGCATCCATTAATAATTAATAAATATTTCTATAATAGGATATTTGGCAGATAGGAAGTGTCAGTCGTTTCCCCCGGAACGGCAGCATATAAATCTGTGAGGAGAAGCTGGCTCGGGGCGCCGTTAATAATGGCGCGTACAGCGCTGATAACGCAGAGTGGGAGCGCCGGCGACCGGCTAATGAAGGAGGCCTTTCATTGCGGCACGCGCCCCTCTGACGTCACGGCCCCTTGTGTCCATTATCACGTTCCATTAATAGGCCGGAATCCCGCCGCACCTCGCCTCTTTGCACCAGACATCCGGCCGCTACAAAAAATTCGCCACCGGTCGCCGGACGCAGCGCTTGTGTGGGCGCCCACCTGCTTGGCCGTTCCCTGCTTGCGTCACCGGCGGAATAATGCAAACGGCTCTAGCTGACGGATGCGACTCGACAGACTTGACAGCGGGAACAGATGCGGTACCCGGCGTTTTGACTTTTTTAGTCTTTACTCTTCAAATCTGAATCTTTTACAGACACGATGTCAGCTCGAGTAATAGGTGACATAAAGCAATTCCACAGGTGTGCTAAGATAAAAATTATTACAAGTGTGCACAAATAATGGGAAACAGCATATCAAAATTAGTGTTATCACGTCGAACGGCCTCTTGAACTACTACTTTATTGTGTAATCCAGCAAATCAGCGTAACGCGCCCTTCTAAAGCCCTCATTGTTAAGATAATTCTCATTTGTATTACTTGTTCTGCAGGCAACAACAAAAATAGACAGAAAAAGCAAACACTTGCTTAAGCTTACGCAAAGCGACTGCAAACAATGTAGTTCCGAAGATAGTCAACTTGTAAGTTACTGTTGGCAACAGACATGATATAAACGATTTGGGAGACAATCTGACGAGAGCCGTCTTTGGTTGTTTGCAGATGACGCTGTCGTTTATCGACTTATAAAGTCATCAGATGATCAAAACAAACTGCAAAACGATTTAGAAAAAATATCTGAATGCTGCGAAAAGTGGCAGTTGACCCTGAATAACGAAAAGTGTGAGGTTATCCACATGAGTGCTAAAAGGAACTCATTAAACTTCGGTTACACGATAAATCAGTCTGATCTAAAAGCTGTAAATTCAACTAAATACCTAGGTATTACAATTACGGACAACTTAAATTGGAAAGAACACACAGAAAATGTTGTGGGGGAAGGCTAACCAAAGACGAGATTGGAATAACAGAATTGTGAAGGTGGTTCGATGAACCCTGGGCCAGGCACTTAAATGTGCTTTGCAGAGTATCCATGTCGATGTAGATGATACAAGAATGGTGTGTCAACAGAATAACGAAAATATTTTCACGTGCTGAGAGACATAGTACAGTAGTTAAGACACTGACCAAAATTTCAGAACAACTAGAGCAAAACTGTTCGCGTGGCCATCCAGATTTAAGTTTCCATTTTACAAAATTGTAAAAGTCGAATAATTGGATGGATCTCTTGAAAAGGACACAGTGTATTTCCATCATCCATCCTCATTCCGTCAGAATTTGAGCTGTCGCTAATGGCTTGATAGTTGACTGGACGTTAAACTCCAATCTTCGCGTCATCTCACGTACTCCCTAGCACGAGATTTGAAAGGCAAGTTCGGTTTTCCTTTCTCCCCGGAAAATTTGCCCCCAATTATCCCCCTGATGGTACTGAGCTGATATTTAAATTAAGCGGTTGAAACCTCAGATCATTTAAGATGCTGATAAGTGCAAAGAGTTAAATATAGTGGCAACCTGTAGTAAGCTTACTGCAGATACTTAGGATTCTTTCCTGGAACAATTTCTCCGATAGCCAGCCCACTGGAGAGGCAAGCCCGTGTTCACTCATCTACACCTGCTGGACGTACGAATACTTAGCGCAGATGTCTCCACGCGGCGGAGACGTACAAATTGCGCTGAGGCCTTTCCATCGAAGGCGAGCTGTACTCAAATTTCACGGTTTTGACGCGGAAGAACGTTTCACCTTTAATGCAACTCAGTAGATGTTACGCGCACCAGAAAGCGAGTGTTACAACGAAAAATAAAATCGTCTTTTTTTTTTTTTTTTGAGCTTACTCTTCTGCCAATTAAATATACGAAGGGTGTCTCTGAATCCTTTTACAAACTGCCGTAGAAGGCAGCGCATGGATAGTGATACGATCAAGTATACAGGGTGAGCACAAAGTCTTGCCCTGATTATAATAATTTATTACAGAATAATTGTTTGACATAATAATTTACATTTGATGCCGTTACATAGGTTAGTGTTAATAGTTTTTTTAACACCACTTACGTTAGTAAACATCAACGTGTGCTTCCTTGGTAACTCGGAGAATGTCGAAGCGGTATTCCAGTTCCCTCCAGGTGCTCCGTAACATGTGTTCTGTCACAGTACCCACAGCAGCTTGTATCCTAGCCTTCAGTTTGTCGTCGTCAGCAACTGGTGTAACGAAGACTCTGCCCCAGAAAAAAGGCAAGGGACGTAATGTCTGGAGAGCGGGTGGCTAGGGTGTTGGACCGTTCCTTCTAATCCACCGATACGGAAATGGTTCATCCAGGAAATCGCGCACTACCATCTCCATCTTGCTGGAAAAGTGTCCATGGTTGATAGTGGTGCAATGAACTGTTGCAAAACGTCTAAGTAAATGTTAGCGGTAATGGATTTTTCCGCGAAGAAAAACGGTCCAAAAACATTGTTATGCATGATGCCGCACCAAAAATTCACTTTTTCGCTGTCTCACTGTAACTGTGTGGTGACTCTGACCCCCACATACGGACACTATGCCTATTTACCAGTCCACTGACATGAAAGGTGGATTCATCGGTAAAGCATATGCGATTTAAGTAATCGTTAGCACTATCAACCCTGTTGTGAATCTCAGTTACAAATTCAGCACGTGTCAGCGAATCATTCGGTTGCAAGGCCTGCACGATTTGCACTTTGTAAGCATGCAACCTAAGTCTTCCACGAAGACTCTTCACCACACTTGGTTGCGGTATTTGAAGTTCACGTGATGCTTGACGAGTTGATTTAGACGGACTCCGTTGAAACGATTGCCGAACACGATCAACAGTTGCATCACTCACACGAGGCCTGCCACTGCGAGGACGATCTTCAACGCTGCCTGTTTCGTCAAACTTTGCATACCATCGCTTTATTGATTTAACGTCAGGAGGGCTGCGTCCATAAGAAGCCTGAAATTTACGCTGAACACTGATGGGCGATTTTGTTTCGTGAAACCATAGCACACATTGCGCTTTCTCCTGCTTCGACGCCATTTCGCCAGCAACTAACGTGACCCAACAAACCGCGTCGGTGCTGTGGAGCACTAGCGCCATCAACTGGTCACAACAACTAGCAACACAAATCTATGTAACGGCATCAAATGTAACTTATTATGTTGAACTGTTATTCTGTTAGAAATTTTTATAATCAGGGCAAGACTGTGCTCACCCTGCATATCTCTGGAGACGAAGAGCTTGCGTTTTACAGGACGAAAATGTAGTCATCTGCCCCACTCTATCGTATCTGCTGGGTGGAAGAAAATAGTTTGTGGTGATTCTGGTAATTACTTCGTTTGTAGCTCATGCGGTAACAATAGAGTACTAAGGTACACACGAAACGCCGGGGCATTTGAGAGGCCAAGCTCGTGCTCACTCAGGTACACCTGCCGGACGTAGGAATAATCGCAGATGTCTCAGCGCGGAGGAAACGTACAAATTGTGATGACGTCATACAGCGAAGGCGTGCTGGGCTCGCATTTCAGGCGTCGCATTACCGTCGTTCTGGGCTGATGACAGTTCCACAACAATAGCGGTTAGCAGTAGAATTGTTGCCACGTTAGTCAGCTACAATTGTGAAAATTACGAAGGTCGCGGAAAATTACTGCAGCTCATTCATACAACAGACGCGTGAGAGTGGATGACACTGCGTTTGAGGTTACAGCACGGAAACGGTACGTCTCTACATATAAATTTACAACCAACAAATGACATTGATCATTTCCAAAAGCGAATGGTGCGTGTGAAGAATGGCTGGCTGTGAGCCTCCGTAAGAGTTCAAATTTCTGCGATATATCCTCGTTGTCGTCCTTTCGCGAGAAGTATGCGGGAGGAAGTAATGTTGCCCGAATCTTCCAGAAACGTGAGCACTCAGAATTTAAACTGTAAACGTCTCCGTGATACACAGCACCGCTCTTGTAGCACATTCCTCGGCGCTTGTTGACAATTCCGTAACGCTCTCGCGCATTCTAAACAAACACGTGAAGAAACGCGTCGTTCTTCGTTGAAACTTGTCAATTATTCTATTAATCCAATCGAGTAACGGTCGCAGACAGATGAGAACTAATCAATAATCGGTCTTACAAGTGTTTAATAAACAATTTGTGGATGAATTACGCCTCCTTAAGATTATCCCAATGAATCTCAGCCTGGCATCCGCTTTCCCGTATAATTAATTTTCTGTGGTCAATCCACTTTAGCCAGCTCCTACTCCTAGATATTTAACCGTTGTTACTGTTTCCAGCGGTGTGCTACCAATAGTGTAATCGAACATCAATGAATATTTTCAGCCATTTAAGCGCACCACGTTACACTTATTTACGTTGAGAGTCAACTGCCAGTACCTGTACAAATAGTCTAATTATTTTCAACCGTAAGAAGCTAAAGCATCTTCGGGCCGGCCTCGGTGGCCGTGCGGCTCTAGGCACTTCAGTACGGAACCAGGTTCGAATCCTGCCTCGGGCATGGATGTGTGTGATGTCCTTAGGTTAGTTAGGTTTAAGTAGTTCTAAGTTCTAGGGGACTGATGACCGCGGATGTTAAGTCCCATAGTGCTCAGAGCCATTTTTTGAGTAAGTTCGTTTTCAGACATAGGTTTAATGTATAATCTCTTTAGCTTCGGATATCATGGTTCAAATGGCTCTAAGCACTATGGGACTTAACATCTGAGGTTGTTAGTCCCCTAGACTTAGAATTACTTAAACCTAACTAACCTAAGGACATCACACACATCCATGCCCGAGGCAGGATTCGAACCAGCCAACCGGCTTCTTTCAGATAGTCCGCGAGCAAATAATATATATCAAAACCGGTGAAGTAAAGCAGTTACGCTTCTAAGGAAGGAGTAATCCCACAAAATCCCCTTTTTTTTTTTTTTTTTTTTTTTTTTTTTTTAGAAGATCGCCTGTGCTGCCGAGTATTTGCTGCATACCAAAATGACGTGGTTCAGAAGCGATTACCTTCAATCAGTATAGGTGGGCGGGGTAACACAGTGTCCCAGCCTAATGCGGATTAGAGGGGTCTCATGATTTCTACTAAGCTTCACCGAGGTTAATCATGGCCGCGAAGAGACGTTCAGTTGGGTGGCAGCCAGAAATGTAAACAGTTTCACTAAATCGAAACGCGATCACACTCACTTTCTACGAGTTCTCCATACTCGGGCGATTTAATGACAAGTATGAAAAGGTTCTCAGAGTACAACTACCAGTCGGAATATTGACTACTTAAAGTTGTTGGATTAGCAACATATTTACGGGTTAAGCATAACCATCAGGCTACAGTGGGAGTACAAAATTTAGCACCAGTGCTCGTAAACGTTAAAGTTCTTTTGTATAGTCTTCGCATGTACTGCGGTCGCCTTGTGGAGAAAGAGGAAGATAACCTAACAAAACACACTAATCACTCTGTTCATATGAAGTGGCTGTAATTGATAAGGAGACAATCACGTTTTCAGGTATCTTAATTTATACGGATCTTTTAAACACATTAAGCATCGTTCAGACTTCTAAGGTTACTTGAAACACGATACAACAAAAAATTCAACTGTGCAGAAAATTGTCGACTTGTCGATCCCTATGTTGTCGGTCATTTGCAATGCCCTCTGCACGCCTATCTTTAAATTGTTTGACAATCGTTGATATGCATAACTTGCTGCAAGAAACAAAACAGAAGACCTATATTAGGCCCGTCCTAAAAGTCTACCGTCTCTGGTTTGGCTGCAAGCCTCCGCTCAGGACGGAAAAAACCTAGTACTCACTCTTCTTATCTCTACAGTTCACGAAATACGAAGCACACCCACCAGTGCAGCAGTTCGTTTCATCGGCAGCTAACGGACTCGCTGTTAACTCCACTAACAACTTTGCGAGATGGTGCGGTGGTTAGCCTACTGAGCTCGCATTTTGAAGGCACGGGGATCGAGCTCTCAAGATGCACGCTTTCCGCCGCTGTCCTAAAACTCGTAAGGCAAATGTCGATATAGTTTCTTCAAAGAGAAATTTATCATTCTCACCGTCTAATGACTTCAGCAATGAAACTTCCTGGCAGATTAAAACTGTGTGCCGGACCGAGACTCGAAATCGGGACCTTTGCCTTTCGCGGACAAGTGCTCTACCAACTGAGCTACCCAAGCACGACTCACGTCCCGTCCTCACAGCTTTACTTCTGCCAGTACCTCGTCTCCTACCTTCCAAACTTTACACAAGCTCTCCTGCGAACCTTGCAGAACTAGCACTCCTGAAAGAAAGGATTTTGCGGAGACATGGCTTAGCCACAGCCTAGGGGATGTTTCCAGAATGAGATTTTCACTCTGCAGCGGAGTGTGCGCTGATATGAAACTTCCTGGCAGATTAAAACTGTGTGCCGGACCGAGACTCAGGCTCGGGACCTTTGCCTTTCGCGGGCAAGTGCTCTACCAAGCCCCCGAAAGGCAAAGGTCCCGCGTTCGAGTCTCGGTCCGGCACACAGTTTTAATCTGCCAGGAAGTTTCATATCAGTGCACACTCCGCTGCAGAGTGAAAATCTCATTCTGGACTTCATCAATCTTCGTTCCTTCTTCCACTCAGATCATTAGAATGAAGGAGACTGTACGGTATAGAGGCTGACGCTCCTTAGCGAAATGAGACAGGCTTCATATGACGGACATGTGATTGTAATGCGTTTTCTTACGTTCGCTGTCGCTAAAAGGACGATTTCTCGTGAGCAGTAGTGCACACGTGTCAGGCATAGTATTATTAGCTGCGCTGTTTAGTTCAGAGGGTGGAGGATGATTCACCAAAGTATTTTCTAGTGGTGTGATACAGACTATGTGGGCGTTACGAGCACGGAGGCTGCCGTCAGTTCTGGAAAGCGATGTGCAGTGCGCTTGTGGCGGCGACGCTAATTGGCAAGGGATCTGGGCTGCGAGGGGCGTGCCAGACAGCCGATCTGTGCGCTCGCCGCTGCAGTCCAGCCGGCGAGCGTTTCAGGTTGAACGGCCCCACGTGCTCTGGGTCAGCTGCAGTGCTGCCAACGTCCAGCGCGCGCGCGCTCCAAGACGCTCCATCTCGACGTGCGCATTTTACGCTCTCAACTCTCTAACCTCATTACGCCTCTGGAGGCTCCCGCTCACAATCTGTTTTAATGTATTTTTATTACAATTTTTATTTCACAGTTTTCGACACCTTTATCCCACACTGACACGGATTATTTTACGATGATTCCTGGTACCGATAACCAAAGGCATGGTGGACACGTAGTACGATTTACCCTTGTCGCTGTTATACACTTAACAAATCTGAGATGTTACAGTGGCGATGACGTCACGACTGTTAAACGATTCAAGCCCTGGCACTTTCTACTTTACGACCACTTACTACCGCGACGGTAACCCAGCCTTTACCGTGCTGTGCAGCATCATTGTTCGTAAGGGTAAAGTTCAGAACACCACCACAGAAAACTGAAGGCCGACGAAGAATTAATTGTGCGCCCATGTAGTTCTCGGTATTTATAGTATTATCGATGGCTTAGTACACTGTAAGGCGGCTATGGTTCAAATGGCTCTGAGCACTATCGGACTCAACTGCTGAGGTCATTAGTCCCCTAGAACTTAGAACTAGTTAAACCTAACTAACCTAAGGACATCACACACATCCATGCCCGAGGCAGGATTCGAACCTGCGACCGTAGCGGTCGTGCGTTTCCAGACTGCAGCGAAGGCGGCTATGCCTTCTCCTATAATAACGTAGCATCTTTCGTGTGAGCGGTTGGTCTTGGCGTTTTTATGTTGACTGTAACGATAAAATATATCTGACATGAGTAAGTTTGGAACAGCGCGACCGCTGCGGTCGCAAGTTCGAATCCTGCCTCGGGCATGGATGTGTGTGATGTCCTTAGGTTAGTTAGGTTTAAGTAGTTCTAAATCTAGGGGATTGATGACCTCAGCAGTTAAGTCCCATAGCGCTCAGAGCCATTTTTTGAGTAAGTTCGTTTTCAGACATAGGTTTAATGTATAATCTCTTTAGCTTCGGATATCATGGTTCAAATGGCTCTAAGCACTATGGGACTTAACATCTGAGGTTGTTAGTCCCCTAGACTTAGAATTACTTAAACCTAACTAACCTAAGGACGGCACACACATTCATGCTCGCGGCAGGATTTGAACCTGCGACCGCAGCAGGTGCGTGGTTCCAGACTGAAGTGCCTAGAACCGCTTCGCCACCGCGGCCGGTTCGGATATCATGCAAACGCGTTTAAACATGCATCCAGGACTAGCTATGGCATGAATATTGCCGTCTCCTACCGACCTCCATAACTTTCCTCATCGACCTACCTCTCTGTTCAAACAATTACGTTGAGCTACTTCTCCTTACCGTATAAGTGCCAGTCCTGGAAACAAAACTAGTCAACCTCATGACATTTTGGACATTTCCACTCAATAATGTCTTACGGAATGAATTTCTGGCGTAAGTTATCAAACTGATCGCGCAAAAGCGAACAGCAGGAATAATCAGTGGTCGTCATGTAGGCACCATCACAGTACATATATTAGGTGACATCCGTCATAAATAACCCAGCACAATTTAGGAACAGTTATGTCCATACCTACAACACCGAGCGAGGTGGCGTAGTGGTTAGCAAAAATGTTCAAACGTGTGTGAAATCTTATGGGACTTAACTGCTAAGGCCATCAGTCCCTAAGCTTACACACTACTTAACCTAAATTATCATAAGGACGAACACATACACCCATGCCCGAGGGAGGACTCGAACCTCCACCGGGACCAGCCGCAGTGCCAATAGACAGCTCGGCTAATCCCGCGCGGCTAATGGTTAGCACACTGGACTCGCATACGAGATGACGATACAAACACGCTTCCGGCCATTCTTATTTAGGTTTTCCGTGATTTCCCTAAATCACTTCAGGTAAATGACGGGATGGTTCTTGTGAAAGGGCACGGCCGACTTCCTTCCCTAATTCGATGGGACCGATGACCTCGCTGTTTGGTCTCCTCCCCACAACCAACCAACCGACCAACCAATCATACCTGCAGCACTAGAGAAAAATGACCTTTATTACCTATTATTAAGGCTGCCAGTGTCTGTGCCATAGGTTGTAAAGCCAGTTCTAAATCTGACCTAAAATAATTTCATCTGGATATCTCCTTCAGTTCCATTGACGAATTTTTATTTAAAAACTGGGAGCCTGTAAGAAAAAGACTTTGCTATTACATTCTGCATCCAATTAGAAATACTTCTAGCGCACTTATCTTTATCCACCGTGAACAAATTCCGTGTCTTCGCGGTTCGGAACATTTCCGTTTCCCCGATGACATAATGTATGACAGGTAGGAAAACAAATTTTTAATTTAGCCTTTAATCATTTCTTCTGGCCAACTCCTATTCCATAGATTATTTTTTGTATAAAAAATGGCAACATGTATAGGAAAAACACCTAAATTGAAAGTATGAAACTAACTTGTTAATTCTTATTAAATTTAAGCCAGTGTGCAATTTTGTAACTTGTAAATGGACACCGTGATACTGCACTGTCAAATAATTTATCGTATACACGTAGCACGTAAACTGACTCCTTCCACATTGTTTCGATGGAAAAATGTCGGAAATGATTTGCAGAAAAACTACCTGTTGTGTAAACTAGCAGGGACATAGCTCACAGAGCCGTTTCTCGTAGAAAGGTTACTGGAATCCAACAAATGTCAACTTTCTAACACAGACGTTACAAACAAGTTGGAGAATACTTAGTTACAAGCAAGGAGGAACATATAATAACAGGAAGAATGCTGTCCAACGCATACCGGAAAGCGTTAAACAGTCTGTCTTGAAAAAGCGTTTTCCCAGCGCTTTATTGGGCAAAGATGCATTGTAAACCGTAAACCTCTTCCACCAGCTTGACGTAACATAATTATTTTCTACGTGAAAAGGTAAAATGGGTGCTTTACTACACCACATGATATGAAACACTGTAATCGAGCAGCCAGTATGGACATCTTGTATCGAATGTTACACAGTGGGTAGCGAGAGTTTCGATAATGACTAGGAGCATGTATCGCAGCTCACAGTTGCCTCTTGGAATCCAGTCTGAAGAATCGTTTTATTTCGAGAGAGTAGTACAGAAACTTCACGGTTAACAATGACTGTGGCAGCTTTAACTGTTTCCTTCACCTATCGTGTTTTGGGTGGGAGCATTGCTAACTGTTTGAATATTACGAACAGTGCATGAAGAGTGTTTCAATCAGTTATAAAGCGGATTGATTGCTCGTGCTGTACGTTTTTCTACACAGCTACAAACTATTAATGGAGACGCCGCAGTGGATAATACCCTGGAACACTTGACTCATATTCGGGAGGCTAAAATTCCTCGACTGAGTATCCAGATTTAAATTTCCTGTGATTCTTCAAAATTTCTCCAGGCGATTTCCAGGAATGTTCTCTGAATCGCTCACGGCCAAGTTCCGTCCCATTCGTTGTGAAACTGAGCTCGTGTAATTAATTAAATTGGTGGTAGAATGTGTCTAGAATAATCTATGTTGGTGCGACATGTGCCCTCATAGTGAAGGCCACATGCCAGTTACGTCTGTATCATCAGGTGTATGACGAAATAGTTCTATCAACAGTTCCATCCCTTTTCAAGTGAGTTTGAGCTTTGTTTTCAGTTACCTCGCTGTTGATGGGCCGCCCAAGTGCTATATTTCTGTCTCCCTTCTTAACGAGTGGAATTTAATTGTGCGAAGTATTTTTGTTCCTTACTACGAAGCCACAAACGTAAGACTAGTTATGGAATACACCGCTGCTGATTATAAAAGAAAACTACGCTTATTATCTTCATTTGCGTATGACAGATGGAGGACGAAACAAGCACAGAAAACGGGCGTATGGCCTAAATCAGCGATTTTTTTTTCGTTTCTATCACTAATACTAAATAGCCATTGTATTATCTGGTGCACTCAAGTAGCAATTATGTAGACAATAAACGAACACACCATTCACGATCGATCTAGTCTCAATCCAAATTAAGACTTCCTGACACAACTGGGAGTATTTTACATTTTATGTAATTGTGGCTCCAAAAGCGCTAGAAAGAACAAATTCTGATCTGAATAGCTGTCATCGTTTCACAAATATATTATGATCTCCGTTAAAGAGTTTGAAGTGCTGTATGACTTATACATGGGACAGCAGATCGATAAATACTTCCCTACAATTGAAGCAAAATTAGGTGACTCGTACGTAGCTGTGAACGTAATACGACACGTTGATGTCTAAATGTTTTTTGAGGTATAGGATACCATCTGAGCTATTTTCGTTTGGCTCGAAGAAACAAATGTTCTTAAAATACGCGTGATCGTATTTTTTCAATGGAAGTGCTACGTTCGGCTGCTTCGCGGTTCCACGGAGTAAATATTCTTCAGTAGGGCGTGTTCTATGCGAAACCTGGAGCTGCACCGTTGTTTGTACTGATATGCTTCGCAGCACCTGTGAGCATCTGCAAGTTCTGCGAAATACACTCTGGTGCGTAACCGCCGTTCACGTCTCAGTGGGTAGTTTCTGTAAGCAGAATGATTGCAGTCAAGACCGTGGACTGAAAATTTTACTAAAAAAAAAGGAAAGAAACGTTTTAGGAAAACACATTTTTATATCTCGGCGTAATCTCCTTTCAGTTCACTTATCTTACTGGGTGGATCAAGTTATTTTCCTCATTCCCTCTGAAAAGAACTTCTTTACAATACAGGGAACATCTTCATTCGACGAAAATTTTTCCCCCGTGTATTTTTTAAGTTAGGAAACGTAAACGCTGTATAGGGTCAAATCTGACGAAAATGGGAATTGCTTCGCAGCCCAGCTTATACAGTGTTACCATTGTAACGGCTTACACGTGATCAGCCCTATTGCACTGCTCTACCATGAGGGGTCGCTCGCCTTTATTTCACCTCATGATGTAAAGGGTACAAAGTGTTGCATAATTAAGAGCCAGTCACTCTTACCCTATCATAATAATCAGTAATGGAGGTGAGTCCCAAGAAAAGGTACTAGTCATCATTTTCACCTTCGCCATTGAACAGTTAGACGGTAGTTTAGTCTCCTCGCTCTAGTCGCGACTCTCCCATATTATCATAAGACATCTTTTGCGAAACGCAAAAAAAATTTCGAACGCGATTTTTTGTGTCCGTCCTTGGTTTTTGTCTAGAGAAAATAAACTCAGTACCTATTGCAGACGCAGCTTCTTGATATGCGGAATTTCATTCAGGATATTATGTATCCCGTAGTACGAGATGCCTAAAAAACTTCAGTCTCTTGAATTGTGAGACTGCGTTCTTCTACCGAGCGAGGTGGCGCAGTGGTTAGCACACTGGACTCGCATTCGGGAGGACGACGGTTCAATCCCGTCTCCGGCCATCCTGATTTAGGTTTTCCGTGATTTCCCTAAATCGTTTCAGGCGAATGCCGAGATGGTTCCTTTGAAAGGGCACGGCCGATTTCCTTCCCAATCCTTCCCTAACCCGAGCTTGCGCTCCGTCTCTAATGACCTCGTTGTCGACGGGACGTTAAACACTAACCACCACCACCACCACCACCACCACTGCGTTCTTCTATTCCGACATCACCTTGAACCATTCAAAAACTGCGCCCAATTTTCTTTATTGGTTACTAGTATCGAGTAATGAGATCATAATATAGTACAACAGTATAGTCAATATAGTGGGGGTTTCAGAGGAAGTTCGTTTGCGGCAGTCGTGGCAAAAGGAGATACTGGGAAGTTTCAGACGTCAGGGAACTATTCTTTAACGTTAAGATTATATCGCCAGCATTACGTAAATCAGATCATATATCACGGGTCGACCCTAGCCGACATATTTTCCTTGACTCGACCTTTTGGCGGTTAAGGATGTGATTGTTTTTAAATATATGGCAAAAACTAATAAATTCTGTCAACCATTTCTCCGGTAGAAACCTTTATTTGACATTCGATGCTTTCCAGTCCTGCAGCTCCCGTGCGACCGCGTTTCAAATGGTACCCTGCCAGTGCAACGTCTCCACAACCTGTATTTGATGCGCAGATGGCTTCTTAAATAAAATCGATTTATCACTACATGAGGCTCGTAGAGTCCATTTACACGAAAGTACGAGACAACTGTGAGTGGACGGTTTCACCCTGCAGAAGTTTGAAAATTTGAGGAAGTGCGGCAGAAGTTCAGCTTATCAATTGTCAGGTCAGTTAACAAAATCTCCCACTGTTTCATAGAAATGTTGGCCTGCTTGTCAATCGAGATTTGGTTTTTAGAAGCCGCCCGCAACAGATATTTGCAGTACAGTAGTTACGCATACGGCTCAGTGAGTGTTCAGCTTCGCACGTTAGCGATAAGTTGAGAACCAGCTGATAAGGAGAGACTTACAATGCGCCTAAAAGTGACTATCATTTGTTCGTGACGTCAGAATGGCACCGTATATTTCAGTCTGAAGCGCTGTTCCTGGACTGGCAGTAGCGTGTGGTAATAGCTGAAAGTTGAAATTCTTATTCCATGCAGGACAACGAATACTTCCGTGAACACGTTTTACACTACACTATACTAGTTTGGCGGAGATTATCTATACGGTAGAGCAGTAAAACCCATTTACATGTTTTATAAAATGGTTCAAATGGCTCTGAGCGCTATGGGAGTTAACTGCTACTGTCATCTGTCCCCTAGAATTTAGAACTACTTAAACCTAACTAACCTAAGGACATCACACACATCCATGCCCGAGGCAGGATTTGAACCTGCGACCGTGGCGCTCGCGCGGTTCCAGACTGTAGCGCCTAGAACCGCATGTTTTATATTTAAATTTGTAAAAGAGTGTTCATTTTAAGGATGCAAAAAGACGTTTGGTATTTCTTCGATAATATGCTGTCCATAGCTTTTCTAAATCGACATGGGTAGTATACTCGCCTCTAACAGAGCTCGTTAATTCCCGATTGGCCGGTGATATTCGACTCGGATGTAGCTGATCAACACCCAAGAAATTTCGTTGGCAAGGGGAACAGGTGTGTGAGTGTGTGTGTTTAGAGGGCGGGGGGGGGGGGGTGTGGTAAAGTTCCTGATGACCACTTTATGCGCCAACTTTGAGTTAAAGTTAAATTCTGAAACTCCTCACAGTTCTTATTGAAGTAAAAGCTTACGACACTATTGATAAGCTTGGTAACCTCGTTGTCGCTATTCCAGATGAGTAGGGTGTACGCAGGCACTACTTTCGTCGCCCTCCTCTCTCTCTCTCTCTCTCTCTCTCTCTCTCTCTCTCTCTCTCTCACACACACACCACACACACACACACACACACACACACACACACACACACACAGTAAACGTCACAAATCCGACACAACACTTCACACACTCTTCAGCTTCCATATGCGGAGCACATAAGATACGCCGGCCGGTGTGGCCGTGCGGTTCTAGGCGCTCCAGTCCGGAGCCGCGCTGCTGGTGCGGTCGCAGGTTCGAATCCTGCCTCGAGCATGGGTGTGTGTGATGTCCTTAGGTTAGTTAGGTTTAAGTTGTTCTAAGTTCTAGCGAACTGATGACCACAGCAGTTGAGTCCCATAGTGCTCAGAGCCATTTGAACATAAGATACGGGACAAGTAAGTCAGCGAAATGGTATTCAAGGACTTGTAAGAGGCAATAATCAGTCGTCATCGACGACGACGGCTGTGGTACGCAGTGTATTCTTCAGCTCAGTGGTTCTTGATTTGCAATATCAACGACGAAACTAAGGCAGAAAATATTACTTACGCGTTCCTCAGAATTTTATCTCGTCGTCGATACTCTATGCTCAGAACCAAGTATAACAATAGTGGTCTCCATAGTATTATCACCCACTAGCACCGAATATTGAACTGAACTGGTTCTAATAGTCAGTGCTAACGTGAGGAAAAAATAATTGTTTAAATAAAAATAAATTTTTAATCTAACGCGTTTTTAAATCAGACTAAAAAGTATGTTTCTCATAGCCCTGTACAGATACCTAACCCCTATGCAGATAGTCCTAAACATTTTTGCTTGCGAATTTTAAGTACCTATGACTGTTCTTCCAAGATTTATAATGAACAACGTGGGGCGCATGCAATACGAAAGTGATGCATGAATAGTTCACATCCTATTATCGATTTCATTTGCCCCACGTTTTTCGTCGTAATTAGTACCAGCATTGTCATAGTTATTAGCCGGCCGGAGTGGGCAAGTGGTTTTAGGCGCTTCAGTCTGGAACCGCTGATGACCTCAGATGTTAAGTCCCATAGTGCTCAGATCCATTTGAACCATAGTTATTAAGAATTCACAAGCACAAACTTAGAGATTTATGAGTGGGGCTAGGAATCTGTATGGTGCTATGAGGAATTGTTTTATACTTTTTATTCAAATTATAAATGTGTTATATTAAAATATTTTTATTTATATAGTTATAAATTGCAAAATTTGTACTGAATAGACAATAATGCCGCATAATAAAAACGTATTAATAAATTGGATGCCACAAATTAAACATTGTGATGGTGTGATGAAAGAGCCGTGCTTTCGTAACGGTATTCCACGCGCAGTCATTTTCTTGTAAAGCGGAGAGCGGCGCGCGCTGCGCGGAAATACTGGAAGGGCGACGTCATCTCCTGCGACGCGTTTGGCGCCAAGTAACGTACCGGTACCGGCGCGGCTGGCGAGTCTCAGGGTCGCCGGGTCATCCGCTGGCGGCAGCTTGCCCACCACCAACCGCCACCACCGCTGATCCGCAGGCACTCACTAGGCTTCCTGATCGCCTTACCGGCCACACAATCTCCGAAACCGATCTACTGAATGGACGGCGTGTTACCGTGCACCTCCGTCGTGTCACGGTCGCTTCAGCCTCGCGAAACTTGCCGATTTGTTTTTTTCATCTTTAATAATCACGACATACTTCTCAAAAGTATTAATAGCTTCGACCATAGATACTAGTAGACTGGCCTTGCTGTGCAGAAGCTATAGGGTCGGTGTGGCTCCAACATAAACCACGTGACTGTTGGCAAAACGTGGCGGGATTTCAAATCAGCGGTCTGCCATCCTATGTTTGTATCGTATTTTACCCACATTTCTCAATTGACTGGCAAACGCTTCCAACAAAAATTACTTTTTTATTTGCGAAAAATTATGTCAGAACTACATTTGACCTGGAATGGTTCACAGTACCATTTATAAAATCTAACAAATATATCGAACGCCCCTCTGATGGGCAGCGGGACGAAATTACTATAAACTATCAATTAAAGTAAAATGTCGTTAAAATTCTTTTAAACAGTAAGAGTGGGCTCGTGTCAAAACTTTAAACATTGGATTCGCCGCGTTTTGAGCTCTAGTCACTTATAAAAGAAAATGGGATATGGGAATTATGTCAACTATCGGGGCCAAAATTGTAGACTTTAGGAGCAGGTCCATTTTAGAGTATCAGTTTTAGGGGCACTTCAAAGGTTCAGTTCCTACTATTTTTACAAAAGTTTAAATATCAGTTTAAAAAAACTTATATTTTATATTAAAGGTGAGACTTTGAAGTTTCAGAAAATAATTTTGGAGCCTACATTTATTTAAATGTGTCGACTATAGGTGCTCTTACGTTATTATAATCTCACTTGTATATACAAAAAGGCGCGTATGTGCAGATGGCTTAAAGTTTTTCCGTTTCAGGGCCTGTATCCAAAAAAAATGGTTCAAATGGCTCTGAGCACTGTGGGACTCAACTGCTGTGGTCATAAGTCCTCTAGAACTTAGAACTACTAAAACCTAACTAACCTAAGGACATCACACACATCCATGCCCGAGGCAGGATTCGAACCTGCGACCGTAGCGGTCGTGCGGTTCCAGACTGTAGCGCCTTTAACCGCTCGGCCACTCCGGCCGGCCCTTGTATCCAAAGCTGCTTCGGTTTTCATCCTTTTGGGAGCCTATGAGTAGGAACGGGAAAAAGTTATACTTAATTCTGTAACCGAATTGTCACAGATACTTTCCAAAATGTAATATGAGTCTGACTTTACAGGCATCACTTTCAACACTTTAATTTACGTGATACTCTACTTCAATTGTAAAAAAACATATAAAAGACACGTCAGCAGATTTCAATAAACGCATCTGCACTATCATAGAAACACTTAACACGTGAAATTTAATGCCATTTCCCCCGACAAAACGCTGAGTACATCCATAAGCGCAACACGAAACAACCATGTTTTGCCAACATTAACGTGACTTTGGCCCAGAGATGTTGGAGCCACGAAAATGACGTCAGGGCCAGTCTATTATATTTATGGTCGAAGATTAATAGGCAAAGTGAACGGTAAAGACGGCCGTAGTGGAAACTAACAGGATCGTTGCTGTACCTAGTCACGTGACGAGATTAAAGCAGCACGCGTTCATACCAGACAGTGGAAGCTCGCTGTTAACAAAACAATGCATTGCCTATGAGGAAGAAACTGTGACGGAGCAGGCAGAAAAGGAGACAGAACGTGCGAGCAAAAGGTTAAAGCTGAGCTAGTTCATGTGCAATTTATGGCAGGATGGACACGGTGCTGAGGCGAGTATTATTAAAGTATTTACCCAAGGAAAATCAGTGAAGTGCACACCGTAAATATGCCATTGACGATATGGGTAAATGTGTTGTTTGGCAGCAATACTATGAACAATGCACAGGGTTATTTGGTAACCGTGATAGCGTTACGGAGATGTTTAATAAACTCAAGTGGCAGACTCTGCAAGAGAGGCGCTCTGCATCGCGGTGTAGCTTGCTCGCCAGGTTTCGAGATGGTGCGTTTCTGGATGAGGTATCGAATATATTGCTTCCCCCTACTTATACCTCCCGAGGAGATCACGAATGTAAAATTAGAGATTAGAGCGCGCACGGAGGCTTTCAGACAGTCGTTCTTCCCGCGAACCATATGCGACTGGAACAGGAAAGGGAGGTAATGACAGTGGCACGTAAAGTGCCCTCCGCCACACACCGTTGGGTGGCTTGCGGAGTATAAATGTAGATGTAGAAATATCAACTTTGCGAAAATTACACAGTTTACGTCATACAGAAATGAACATCACAGATAGCAAACTCTGGAGAGAAAAAGGGGTGTGTGGTGCAGGGGGTGGGAATCGGAGAATCGACTGCATGGTGATGTGGTTTAACATTTGAAGTGTCAAAATACCTAGCCAGCAGAACAATGAAACTGTTGCCTAAGAATCCTACCTACTCGGTTCGCTAGACAATCAAACAACCAACTCGTATTAATGAGCTTTATTACAAAAAGGCAATTCATATACTTAACTTTGATGGGCAGACAGATGTGTCGCGAGCAAAGGGCGACGTACGAAATAATCAGTCTTTGCGGTGACTGCTGATCTCTGACAAGTCTTTCCTCAACTACTACCGAAGTGCCTAACGTTTACGCTGCTCTCGAAGTCGCTAACGAAGTGGGTAGTCTTCAAGTATGCAATCCAAATGGGGCCCCACCAGTCGGTAGCGGCGCTTACGTCCGTTCACTCTGCGTAGTAATACTTCACCTAGGCTAGGACCGCTGCTGTCACGTTGTCATCCTGGAGGGGAGGTCAGTCAGCGTGCGATTGACTGACTTCTTCTCATTGCCTTCTCCTCCCTGTCATTCCCAACTGGCGTGCCGGCGCTTGACTTTACGCGGTAACCGAAACAATCAGAAAAACTGCTAAATTTATTATGTGTATGCAACGTGTGTTGCCTATAATACAGTCATCTGCTCCGACCGAAACTGACTAGGCCGACCAAACTTAAAGTTCCTAATTCGGTTCTAGAAAAACTTCCTCCGCTCAGAAACACCCATTCTTAAGGTTTCCTTGTTGAAGATTACTGGAGTAGGCAGTATGCAGATACAGCACACACACAGTTGGCAGCCGAGCGAGATTAGCCGAGCGGTCTATGGCGCTGCAGTCATGGACTGTGCGGCTGGTCCCGGCGGAGGTTCGAGTCCTCCCTCGGGCGCGTGCGCGCGTGTGTGTGTGTGTGTGTGTGTGTGTGTGTGTGTGTGTGTGTGTGTGTGTGTGTGTTTGTCCTTAGGATAATTTAGGTTAAGTAGTGTGTAAGCTTAGGGACTGATAACCATAGCAGTTAAGTCCCATAAGATATCACACAGACACACACACACACACACACACACACACACACACACACAGTTGGCAGATCCCGCTACATCGATGAAATCTCGCCGTCCCTGGGTCGGCGAATTTCGAAGTCTTTTTATCAAACATCTGACGCTTTTTATGAAACATCCTATATAGATTATTTATCAGATAGCGTCAGCAACACTCACATTTCACTGGTGTCTGAAGGCAAGTGTACATTTTCAGAAATTCACAAGCTGACATTTCCCTTTATTAAGAGTTGGTTGTCCTATCTTACCACGCTTGGCTGATACTTACCATGATCTGTGCCGATATTTCGACAACTTTTGTCAGACAATACTTCCCAATACACAACAGCATCATCTACGAGAAGTCTACAGTTCCAGTTAATATTATTCACTACGTCATTAATGTAAAACATGAGTAGTTTGTCGTATTACATGTTCCCGGCACACGCCCGAAACTGCATCTGTGTTTATTGATTACTCGGCAACAAGGACAGCGTGCTATGTTCTGCGTATCAAGTTTTCGGTCCATACCTGGTTTTATAATATTTACGAAAATGCTTTATTTAAAAGACACCGGTGTGGTACATGTCAAAGATCAGCTCATAGTCATTGCAAAAGACTCTGGTTATTTTAGTCTTGATGCATTTCGTAACAATTTTCTCACGGCATGATCTCACAGTGAACCACAGTGCTGTCTGCGAACAGTCTCAGGTCGCTGTAAACGTCTTCTTCCTTCCTTTCTTTATTCTAATTTCAGAGAGATGGAAACAATAAAATTTTCCGCTCTTTTTCTGAGAAACTTTATAGTGTGTTAAAAGCACAGTTTGGAAACACTAAAGAGACAAAATATTTACAGGAGTTATAAAATTATTAAAAATGACTTACATTGAAGTCGTTAAACTATTCGTATTTTAAAACGTACACATTGATGGTATAATAGAATCGAATCAAGTCACTTTACTGCGCTAATTAGTATACCTGCACCTGGAAAGAAAATAAAACATTGAGCGGTAGTTGGGGGGGGGGGGGGGGGGGCGGGCGGCAGCGGTGGCAGCACAATGAATCTTTCCTTCTTCTGTGGCTTACCAAATTTAAATTACTATTCATAAATCAGCAATATGGCGATATGCATCACGTATAAGACTGTATCATATACCTGCAAAGATCAGTAATGTGCCAGGATCCTGACAAGGCCCATAAATTGTTTTTATCAAGGAAAATATAATCACTAAGTTGCAGTTGCATGTCTTGATTGTCACGACTTGTTAATTCTATAAGAAGCAGTCAAATGAGAGATGGAAAAAAGTGAGTACACTGTTCATTCCTTCAAAAGTAACTTTTAATATACTGAGAGACAAGAAGGTCAATGTCTTGAAGAAAAAAAGTTTGCGGTTACCTAGAGAACCATGATTGTACCCAGGCGTTTAGCTCTTCGTCCGAAGCAAATCTACGACTCGAATGTGTTTCTTCAGGACACCAATAATATGGAAATTGTATGGGGAGATATCGGAACTATGTGAAGGATGTGTAAGGGCTTCCCAGCGAAACTCCTGCAGCGTACTCCAGACAAACCTGACAAAAAGTGAGCCGTCCACTGTCTTCTCCCACATTAGGATAAATGTCGTGCCAATAACTTTTGAAACAAAAAAAAGACAGTCTACTTACTCTTCTGCCATCTGTGCAGTTTTCATTTCACTGCCCTTTATGCCGTACATACTCGTTGTACATACTCGTTACCTAATTTCAATTAGCTTCGCTTTTAAGTTAATGTGCTAATAAATACGTTATGTACAACTTTTAGAGAGGGTGTGTGAGTAAGAAAACTTATTTGGCTCGTTTCCAGTGCCCTTCACACAGCCAACGTCAGGTCGGGACTGTTACGGTTCTTCTCAAATTCTGCGGAGAACCAACCATACTATTACATAGGCTATCATTATCATGAAGTCGCCACTATCAATAGCATTTTAAAGCTACTGCCAGCTCCCCCTTTGCTTTTCCCGGGAGGCGTTCGTATACCCCTTCCGTCTGTGCCTAGCGGTCCAATGTTAACATAGCTTTTAGCGCATCATGTATCTGAGGCGGGACGTGGAAACAGCCGGACATTTACCTAGGTGGGTGTGGGGAAACCGCCTACGAACCACAGTCAGGCTGGCCGGCATCCCAGCTCCCCCCTCCACCCCCCACCTGCTAATCCACGAGGCGGATTCGATCCGGTGTCGGAGCGCATACTCCTGTCCCGGAAGAGGAGCCTAACACGGTCAGATATCGGGGTTGGTGTGAACAGTGCAGTATAGATACAAATTAGGGATCCCTAACGATATGTGAGAGACGAAGCTACAGAATACACTGATCCAATCATATAAATGAAATTAGCTATAGTGAAGGTGAACTTCCGTTGGGTTGTATAGGATTAGGTATTAATAACACAACACGCCCACAAAAATTTACTTAAGAATGTGTATTAACAAGATACGTAATCCAGCTTTATGGCTGTTCACAAAGAAGCCATGTTATTAAGTCACCTAGAGCTACCACCCCCCTCCATTCCATTATTTTCATCGCCCGCCCCCCCCCCCCCCTCTCTCTCTATCTCTCTCTCTCCCTCTCTCTCTCTATCGCGCGCGCGCATGTCTTCGAAGATGTAAACAAAAGAAACTACCTCAGCGAAAAATTTATCACAAGAGCGAAGTGTCAGAGATGGGCCTAGTTATATACTTTCACAGGATATGAGAACTAGGCTGCCCTCTCCGCCTTCCCTCTTAATTCAGAATCAGTTCCCGGGTGACTAGCAGTCTGCAGGGCAGCTTCACGCTGGAGAACAGACAGACAAATGGATTTTATCCAGGAGTCTGCAGAGAGATGGAAATGGGCTTTCCTGTTCTTCAGTATCCGAAGGTCAGGGATGGTTCCGAGTGTTTCGAGCTGTTGCCTTGGGGATGGAAAAATTTCTAAACGAGACTGTCGGTTGCTGAAGCGAGACTTTGTAATACTCCACGAGCTGCAGATGCATCTCGCTGTCAGTGCGGAGGTGAGCGGCTGCACTACCTACTGGTGCTGATAATTCTTGGCACGTGACGTCACACGCGTGCTGTTGGGGGCGAAAGGTCGCAAGGTAACTGCTATTGATATTTGTGCTGGGGCAGCGACCCACACGGCTGCCCTCTCGACCCGTGCGTGACCTCGCCCAAACCTAAGTCTCTGCACCGTTCCTGCAGCGCGTCTAACTGTCCACAAGTTCCGCAAATGTGAAAAGCGTTGCGTGTACGGGTAGTGATAAATCGGGAATTTCAAACGTTTTTGCTATCGATCCTTTTGTTTCTTTAATCGTCTGACATGCTCTTTCAATAGGAATTATATTTCCAATAATGTAACAACTTCACAGATATGTCATGTTGCGTGAAACTGAAAGTAGTCAAATCTACAGTGATAAATTATAAAGTCTGGTAGCTGGCTGGTTTTATGTTGTCGTCATTGTCCTCTTCGGGGATGATCGTTGGCACAGTATTTGTCAGTTCCAAGAAATTAGTTAAACTGAAATTAGTTTAAGTTGAATTAAGGGAACTCTTATTATTTACTAGCAAGAGAGACTTCAACAAGTTGGTCTTCTATATTTTTTTATAGTAAAGAAGCAGGATGTTTCACAATTATAAACATACTTTCAGAGAAATGAAACACTTTAAGACTGCACAAGCATGTCTGTTGTATAACCGACTCCACACGGCTCACTAATACAAAAACTCTTCCCGCCAAGCGTGAGGTAGAACAAATATACTACAGCTGTAAGTAAGGTGTCTAGCCATTTACACAGTCAGCGACAAAGTATTTACTTTATACTTGTGTATACGTTAATATTACAAAATTTAGCGAAAACATTAGTGCAAATATCTTTATAAAATTAACTTATACTTTTCTGTTAATTAACTGCAAAATTATTAAATTCGTATCAGATGAAAGCATTAGATGAAAAAGTATACTGCTTACCTAGAAGTCTACTTACTCAGTTACTTTTGCGTATAAATGAAGTTATCGATACCCACTGTTATCGAAGAGTTCCTGATATGCATTAGGCTTCATTACATCAAAATAGTGACTGAAGGTGTCTCTTTAGTCGCAGATAGACTATATTCAAGCTGTTGCAATACCTTGAAAGGAAGAGCCAAATGGCTAAATAGTTCCGTTACAGTTGAGATAGAGAGGGTTGTTTATGGCTAACTTCTGTGGTGTAGTCATGAATCGTATAAAAATGTTGAGCTTTCTCTTTCTCACCCCCCCCCCCCCCCCCCCACACACACACACAAAACCTGGTTCTGCCTGTGGAATTGCGCGACCACGAAATACGGCGTATGAAGATTAACTCAGAAAGTTTCACGTTATTTCACGTCAGCGGGCGTTGTCTACGTTTAACTACTATTTCTTTAGGTGAGGGAGGAGGGGAATAAACAGAGGCGGGATGAATGCAAGCAAGGCAACCTTGTTAAAACGGTATTTGGAGCACTGACAGACTACTCTCATCAGTGCACGCAGTACTTCCCGTTTATGATACCACCCGAGAGTTCAGTTACTAATGCAGACGACGTAAAAGCAACAGCCTTTTAATTGAGACGCATCTCCTCTATCGTGCAGATCAACAAACAGAAGAGTACGACGGCGAAGTTTGCGAAATGCTAGTGCTTGCTGCGAGATGGAATAGCGGGAACAGGCGGAGAGAAGTGCATTTCTATGTATGAGAAAGGGAGCAGGTCGTCACGTACTTCTCCACGAGATTCCCGATAAGGCAGTCGCCGCGGCGCCGGCTGCAGCCAGCTGTCGTGTCTGTCCAGCCACGAGGAAGTGTCCTTATCCAAACGCAGCCTCTCAACAGACGACACTCCTTATCTTCACACTCGTCGCACACAAGTATGCACAGGCACGGCGTTCCTAGACGAGCAAAGGGCTTTCTACGCGCTCCCTCTTTGCGTCTAATAAACGTCAGACTGGAAATTTGACAGACTGAACAGGAGCTTCGTTTTGTGGAGCAAGTAGTCTTAATAAATGTAACGTCTATGGCCAGGTTTGTCTCGTTCGTAAAGTCTAAATTTTATAGAAATTTACAATAACACGTGAACCAAATAAACAAATGCCTTTTTATTTGGATTACGAAGATGATATTTAGTTGAACCATATCCATTAATGATCGGATTTTTCTAATTCAGACTGATTTCCAGGGTGAATCACTCAACTCGCCTAATATATCATATTCCGTTCAAAAATCGAAACTGTTTTCCATAGATGATAGTAAGAAAAAAAGATGGAGGCGAATACTTTGCTGCCAGATTCATCCTCCTAAAGTTTTTATCTAGAATATGTGGAAGAAACTGCTTGACTCGCAGGAACGGTGTGTTTTAAGGTAATCCAGCAGCTCGTGGAAAGAACACATTGACAGAGCGCATGTAAACTAAAGTAGTAAAACATACAAAAACCGTTTCAGTTGTACTTGATAGTAGATACAGGCTAACACAACTGAAACAGTGTTGTGCTAGCTACGCTTTACACATTTTTGCCGCTAGCCCTAAATGTGGAAAAATGTAAGTTAATACGGACGAGTAGGAAGATCAAACGAGCACGTGAGTACTGCGGTAGGAAAGGCTAATGGTCGACTTCGGTGTATTGGGAGAATTTTAGAAAAGAGTGGTCCACCTGTTAAGGAGACCCCATATAGGACGCTGGTGTGATCTATTCTTGAGTACTGCTAGAGTGTTTGGGATCCGTACCAGGTCGGAATGAAGGAAGACATCGAAGCAATTCACAGGCGAGCGGCCCGATTAGTTATCGGTAGTTCGAACAAAACGAAAGTGTTCCCGAAGATGCTTCGGGAACTCAAATGGGAAGCCCTGGAGGGAACGCGACGGTTTTTTTTTTTTGTGGGTGGGGGGGGGGGGGGCGGGCGGGCGGGCGGGCGGTCGTTTTCCACTCACTCTATTTACGTATGGAACAAGAAAGGAAATGTGAGATGCCTCTAAAGTGTGAACCCGAACTCCAACAAAATTTCGGAGGTCGTTCAGGGATATTTCCCAAGTATTTTGGAACAAGGGACTGTGGTCTCCAGTGCCTTCTCAAAGAGCAACTGCATTTCGTTCGATTTGGCACTCCCATTTATCTTTGTATTTATCTTTGCATCTGCACAACGATGCAAATGTCGACGGTATGTGGTTTGTCTTTCTTGGAAACAAATTTGTTTCATTCCCTCGCAGTCTTTTTTTGTTTAATTTATTGAGTTTCGGTACTTGCCCATACAACCATCTCAACAGAGGGAAGACGATACGACAGTGTTCTTGGATAATTCAGAACATTCATTAGGGTCAAGCCGTACACTGATACGAAGTGTGAAGCAATGCAGACGATTTTCGTGTCAGTTATGAAGAATACGGAGAGAAGGACAAAACAATACCCAGTCCCTGGGCGGAGAAAATCTCCGACACCGCCGCGAATTTAACCTTGGGCCCGTACGGTTAGCATTCTGCCACACTGACCCCACTTCACCAAGGCGAAGTTTCCGACGGTACTTGCTGTTAGCAGCACTTGCACTCAGTACTGCTCTGGCTTGTCCCGGGTGTGTTTTATGGCAGTGTTAGTTGTACGTTAACAGTGATACATGGCAGTACGGGAAAGTTTATTGATGAAGAGCTGACCGATACCCACCTCACGGATGTGTTTGAGTGCAGTGGAAAAGCAGCACGAGGAGTCTACGCTGTTTCCACAGCGACAGCAACCGCGTCACACTACTTTCGCACATGGAGTTGTTGCATTATTCTGTGATCCTTGTCCTACGATTATGACGGCTGCATATTACAGGATTTCGCTGTTTTCATAGAAACAGAGGACTGGAGTAATACATCAAATAAATCATAATCAAATTTTCAATATGTGCAGCCATTTTTCCTCAATTGCAGCTTTAGTTGTTCATCATATAGATAAGAAAAAAGTCCGTCTTTTTAGAACTGACCTTAGGCAGCGTGCTGCGGTGTAGGGTGTGTGCAGTGAAATGCTTAAATACGACCTATCGACTGGAACACTGTACTGTGTGCATCTAGGAAATACAGAACGACACCGGAGACATGAAAAGGACATACATATTAATACCACCAAAGATGCTTGGCTTGAATGAAACTGAATTGTGTGTGCGTGTGTGTGTGCGTGTGCGTGTGCGTGTGCGTGTGCGTGTGCGTGTGCGTGCGCGCGCGCGCGCGCGCGCGCGCGCAGAGATAAAACTTTTTCTTAGCTGTAAGGTAAAGGAGAATAATTACATTATTACTGTGCATAGACTCACTGGAAACTAGGTTTCTTATGCCTAGATACAAAGAAAACATCCCTGGACGACATCCGAAATTTTGTCTTTATTTCGGCTTCAACGCTTTAATGGTTCAAATGGCTCTAAGCACTATCAGACTTAACTTGTGAGGTCATCAGTCCTGTAGAACTTAGAACTACTTAAACATAACTAACCTAAGGACATCACACACACCCATGCCCGAGGCAGGATTCGAACCTGCGACCGTAGCGGTCGCGAGGTTCCAGATTGTAGCGCCTAGAACCGCTCGGCCAACCCCGGCCAGCCCAACGCTTTAATCTCTATTGATAAGAAGTTAGGGATATTAACCATATATCGAAACTCTCGTACGTGGTATACTACGTATTGTCCAAAACCTTGTGCAGATAACTCAATTATGAAAAAAATAAGAGTTTTGGGTGATTCACCTATATAAAATATTTCCACTTAGTACAGTGAATGAGAGCTCAAGGGTGTGAATACATGCTACACAACATTCGCAATAAAAAATTATTGATAAATTTCGATTTATGAAATCTGTGATATAGCTCTGCATAAGGTTATTTCGGTCAAATACTAATTGTTCAACGTTTCCGCACCTTAGCTAAATAACGATGAGACGCACATTGGTTGGTTTTCACCTCGGTAACTTGCAATTACATTGGTTCGCACGTTATAAGAGTAGACAAATCGGATCGCGTAAACGATGATTATGGAATTACTGAGGCTGAGCATATAACGTGCGGTCCACACCCGCAAGCTGTATCGACGTTCGGGTAAGCTATCGCAACGCGGCCCGAGGTGGGCGTGGACGGCGGGCGGTTAGCAGAGGATCAGGAAATGGTGGGCGCGGCCGGGGGACGGCGCTGTACTAAATCTGTGCTGACCCGCGTCGCTTTTCCCAAAGGTCGCTCAAGCGCAAAGCGGCCGTGACCGCCGCAAAGCCGCGCTCGCTCGATCATTAGAGCTCGTCTCGCAGCTCGTATACACGTAGCGACAAAGTGGCTTTAAAAACGGAAAGAGTAGCTACAAACAAAATCTACATCATGGATAAATGTTCCTTGCTCTCCTACATTATGATACCAATCTCGGATCACAATTTTTATTTATAATTAGGTTATTAAATTCGGAGGGTAATAACCGTCTTCAGACCTGCAGATAAACGTGCAAAATGTATAATGCAACACATTTCTAGTGAGGTCTAAAGATAGTCATTACCGACCGAAATTAATAACCCGGTTACGTGTGGTTTTGGTAGCTTAATTTTATCTTAACTGTGTCTCTGAGCCGGCCGGAGTGGCCGAGCGGTTCTAGGCGCTTCAGTCTGGAACCGCACGACCGCTACGGTCTCAGGTTCGAATCCTGCCTCGGGCATGGATGTGTGCGATGCCCTTAGGTTAGTTAGGTTTAAGTAGTTCTAAATTCTAGGGGACTGATGACCTCAGATGTTAAACCCATAGTGCTCAGAGCCATTTGAATCATTTGGTTACGAATAAACATTGTGGTCCAAGACTGGAATTATAATAAAACAAATATTTTCCATCGTTATGAGTTACCTGTCGTATTAATAGGCCGTCTAGTACTTTCGTATATAATTTGCCCGATGACATCATGGAATCGTCACGAAAACACGGAACCTGAAAAGATTAAATCGATATTTGTGATCGAGAAACATTAGTAGTGATGCTTCATCCGTAAGATGGCAGATAACTCAGCACATTTCTCTGTACGGGATGATTCTTGCGAAAGAAAACAGTAAGTATCCACTGCGGCCGGTTGCTGTTGTCTTTTGTAATCAGGCACAGTCTCAAAACGGCAGTTAAAAAAAAAAAAAAATTGTCTAAAGTTTATGAGCATCGGGCGCAAGTTTCCGTGCATCACTAAGGTGTAGTCACGGCCCCAGTTGAAGTTATTGTTGCACATTCTGAACTCCATGGCTTCTTTGACGATAGAATCCCAGCAGGTAGATGCATAGGAGAATAGTTTCGTCAGACATAGTAAGTATTTCTTTCTGAGGCTGACGAAACTATCCTCCTATGCATCTGCCCATGGGATTATATACAGTCAACAGTACGGGAAGTTTTGTGGTCTATTTTACACAGGTATCCGTACAAGATCTAGATGGGACAGCAACTTAAACCTCATGATCCGTACCAAAGTTGTGAATTTGCTCTTCGGTTTCTGGCACGAATCGAAGTTGATGACATGTGGCTGGATAATATTCTGTGGAGTGACGAGGTACATCTTACACTACAGGCTGCAGTGAATACACAGAACTGGCGAATTTGGGGTATTATCAAACCGTGTGCACTTTCTGTTGGTCCGTTCTTCTTCGAACAGAATACTCCCAGAGGGTCTGTCAGGTGTACCGTGACGTCTGCACATAGACACTTCCTTGTACAGCATGTGATTCCTGCTTTGTAAGAGCTTAGTTGTGTAAACCATGTTTTCATGCAATATGGGGCAACACCCCGTGTCGCTTGCCCAGTGAAATTTCTGTTTAATGCAGCCTTCCACGGACGTGCAATCTCCAGAGGATTGCAATGTCAGCTGATCTGAATCCATATGACTTTTGGCTCTGGGTATATCTAAAAGAACACATTTACCAGGGACTCGTTGGGTCACTACGTAATTTGTTGGCCAGTGTAGAGTAACACACTGATCAGATTCCATCGGAACTGTTGTGAACAACGGTTGATCATGTCGTATTACGGTTGCAGCACTTCGTTGTCTCAGGTGCTCATGTTGAACAAGCGTTGGTTAATACACTCGCGTCTGTAGCACGTCATCTTCGTGGTGTAGCAATTTTAATGGCCAGTAGTGTATAAAAAAATCAACATTATGCCTTTCTCGCTTGTCTGACCTTTCCTGCCCAAGTCCCGTTCCTGATGCTTAACTTGTGAGAACATTTCTGTACGTGTTTCTTGCATTTACAGCGCCACATTTGCACCTGGTG
This sequence comes from Schistocerca piceifrons, assembly GCF_021461385.2. Lineage (NCBI taxonomy): Eukaryota > Metazoa > Arthropoda > Insecta > Orthoptera > Acrididae > Schistocerca > Schistocerca piceifrons. The sequence continues at coordinate 774,417,537 of NC_060149.1, forward strand.
GCCAACACTGGAGCTAATATTTTTTTGCAGCGTAAATCAGTTCCGCATTAGCATATCTACAAAGTTTCGTTGCCATACGATAATTGCAGCCGACACTGGACCTCTGCGAGTAGCTGCACTTTAATTATAACCACTAGGAGCGTGTGCGCCACTAGCCAAAAACCAATCTACATTGAATACGTTCAGTCGCGGAAACCTTTCGGAATAGGGAATACGTCCATATTCAGTTTTTTGTTTCATATTAACGTTCCAGTCATGTCCCTGGATATTGACCATTCCTCTTGGGACATTGTGTAGTTGTTATCGCGCCATTGATTTGCGAAGCTTGCGACTGTAGACACACGTTCCAGCAATGCAGAAACCGTTGTGATAAGCAACGTCGAGTAAAGAGCGAGTAGGTGGGTTTTGAAAAGACAGAGGAGGAAACAGAAGTTGGTGTGTTGTGTTGCGGGGCACGCTAGGCGGAGCGCGTCGCGGCCGCTCCGGTTACTGTTTGCGCGAAGGCTCTGTCACCAGCCGCAGTGCACCTCCACCCCCAAAAACAACAGCACTTTTCCTGAAGTCTCCGGATATTTAATGGAAAACATGTGGTTCTCAAGTGACTAAATCTATTATTACACCAAAATTTATAAAACAAGTCAATCACCAATATCTTGAAATACAGAATGTTTCTGATGGACTGCATACTGACAAGGGAACCTCCCCATCGCACTCCCCTCAGATTTAGTTTTAAGTTGGCACAGTGGATAGGCCTTGATAAACTGAACACAGATCAATTGAGGAAACAGGAAGAAGTTGTGTGGAACTGTGAAAAAATAAGCAAAATATACAAACTGAGTAGTCAATGGGCCACATAAGCAACATAATGGACTATGTGAGATTAGGAGCGCGTGGTCCCGTGGTAGCGTGAGCAGCTGCAGAGCGAGAGGTCCTTGGTTCAAGTCTTCCCTCGACTGAAAATTTTACTTTATCTTTGCATAGTTATTATCTGTCCGTTCGTTCATTGACATCTCTGTTCACTGTAATAAGTTTAGTGTCTGTGTTTTGCGACCGCATCACACAACCGTGCTATTAGTAGACGAAAGGACGTGCCTCTCCAATGGGAACAGAAAACATTTGTCGCAAGGTCATAGGTCAACCGATTCCTCCACAGGAAAACACATCTGATATATTCTATACGACACTGGTGACGGCATGTGCGTCACATGACAGGAATATATTGTCGACCCACCTAACTTGTACACTTGGCGAATGGGTAAAAAGATTCTTCTACCTTGCCCGATTTAGGTTTTCTTGTGGATGTGATAATCACTCCCAAAAAAGTGATGAAAAAATAAGAGTTTGTCACATAAACTGAAAATAAAAAAATTAAACTTTTCACTCGATGGAAGATTTGAACCTAGGACCTTTCGTTCCGCAGCTGCTCACTTTACCACGAGACCACAGCACTCCTGCGTTCCTATCGTCCTTAATGTTGCCTATCTTCCCATGAACTACTCAGTTTGTATATTTTGCTTATTTTTTCACAGTTCCACACAACTTCTTCCTGTTTTCTCAATTGATCTGTGTTCAGTTTTTCAAGGCCTATTCACTGTGCCAACTTATAACTAAATCTGAGGGGGGTGCGATGGGGAGGTTCCCTTGTGAGAAGAGGCATTGACTGACATCTACCGGCAATTTTCTGAAACTCTAGGCCACGCCCATGCAAACAACACAAATGTCCTTACCGGAAAGTCGCATGTTTCGTAATTATTGCCGCCGAAATTAGGATCATTCTTTTTTAAACACCCTGTACTTCATCCAATTACAGAAGATAACAGAGAATGAGTAAGACGTAGGATGACTAATGTTTTACGTACTGCCATTGCCCTGCAACATTCTTTGTGTTTATTAGACACGTTCCCACTATGGTTTGTAAGACCCGCTTTACACGAGCGGCTTTTTGGTCAAAATGCACTACTTCTAAGAGGTGCGCGTCGTGTGTCTGCTAAAAACGTTGCGTCAGTGACGTCGGTGATCTATCATTTGCGCACGCGCAGATACGGGTTGAATTCTTGTGTTAGTATAGGTGCCACAGTCTTCTAATTTCACCCCTTTCAGTCATGGATTTTGTGCTTTTGTGTCGGCTTAACCTATATTGTTGTTTTGAGATTTTTTTGTGACTCATTACTAAGGTTGCAAGAGGACTTCATATTTTCTCCCACAAAACAGACAAAATAGCTGAAAGCAAAATGTATTTAGGTTATATAAAATCTGGACGAAAGAAAGGTCTAGACTGTGTCTGAACATGACTATAAAATGCATTAATCTTTTAAATGAAAATTGTCCAACTGCCCCGGAGGCAACTCCCACAACACAAGCACATTTGGCGCCGACGCTTAAGGCTGTGGCCATCTCCTTCGCCAGTTTTTGGCGCGGTGGATGGCACGGCACTTCTGCGCTTGGAAACGAGTCCTACATTGCGGCTTTTACTATCAAAATGACGCAGAACGCATGTGAGTGAGCTTTATCAGTCTACAGAACAACGTGGCCATTACCATACATTCTCTCTTTAGTCACTGTAACAACCAGTGAAGTTTTACGAATATAAAAGAATGAAGAGAGAAGCGTTATGTTACATATTGGAGATGATTTGAGCTGAGATGGAAAAGCAAAGCTACACACCGCGTAACTTATAATCAATTCAGCATTTCACGCATTTGACAGTTAACCAACATTGCCTGTCATTGAGCATGTGTGTGAGACAGACGTGCATAAATTATAGAATAAGACACTCTGAACACCCATAACATTGTATAGAGGAAGCAGCACATAATTCCCATTTGAAAACACCTCGTATAACAAACGCACTACTGGCACTGAAACAACAGTAAGTAGCAATAGTTCGTAGACTTGCCCACCTACCACAGCCCAAAAAAGATCCACTGCAGTATCTTCAAGCATCAAAATTGGCATACGCCACTTTTCTCATTTGGACATACTTTCTTTTCACATTATAAACTAGGCCTAAATTTCCAAGAAAAATTTTTCCTGTGTTGTTGATGACATGCTTCATTAAGTTAGGCATGATCCTGAAACAGCTAGACAGTCACAGAACTCACATAATGAAATATCAGGTTAGGTTCAATTGATTTATTATTAAATTTTTAAGGTGTTCGAAACTTGCGGTTTCCAATAACGAGACGATTTCTTACCATAGATTCAGAGATATCGCTTATATTTCTCACCATCAGGTTGATACAAAATCCTTCTTTATTGTACCAAACTGATAAGTTTCTCACAATCCCCGTTTTTTCGCCTGGGACAGTCGTCCTATTCGACTAAACAAAACAGTGATTTGAATTCCCCCGACCGTTATCCGAACCCAGTACCGTCGGGCGTTGAGATAGATTGGACTGAGCCCATGCGCGCACTGGCGTACTGACTTGTGTAAAGATCACCGAGCGGTGTGGCGCAATGGTCAGCGCACTAGAAACTTATTCGGGACGACGACTGTTCAAATCCCCGTCCAGTCATCCAGATGCCGGTTTTTCCCTGATTACCCTAAATCTGTGTGGTTAATGCTGGAGTAGTTCCTCTGAATGGGAACGGCCGATTTTTTTCCCCATCCGGCCCTACTCTGAGCTTGTGCTTGGTCTCTAATGACCTCGTCGTCGACGGAACGTTAAACATTAACCTTCCTTCCTTCCTTCCTTTCTTTCTTTCTTTCTTTCTTTCTTTCTTCCTTCCAAAGATGAACTGTCTTCGGCCGATGTCGGTCGGTGGCAGAATCATCCGTTGATCGGTGGCACTGTGTCCGCAGCGTAAGTAAATAAGACCACTCGTAAGGCCGGTATTACACTATTAAATTTCTTTGTCAAAGATTTGATCAAAGATGTGATCAAATATTCCGTCAAATATATTTGACAAAGATCTTTGACGTAGCGCTAGAAGGGGTGTTACACTGTCATCATATTTTTCGTCAGTGTTCAAGATGGCTGACAACAACTTGTTATTAACCGCAGCAGTTGCATGTACCACAATTGCACTTTGTGCATATGCGGAAGAGAAGCGCGGTGGGGGGGGGGGGGGGGGGAGGAAGGAAGGAAGGAAACATAGCTGGGTGAAGCCGTGGGTTTTACGACGACACGATAAAAGCATTCAACAAAACTTGTTACGTGAGCTTATAGTGAAGGACGTCAAGTCATACATCAATTACTTAAGAATGGATGAGCATAAATTTCTGTATGTGCTCAGTGAAGTGAATCCTCATCCTCATATCACAAAGCACAATATTCACTTAAGAACTGCTACATCTGCAGAAGACAGGCTCACTGTAACACTCCGATTTCTTACTACAGGAGAGGGTTAGGTTAGGCTAGGTCAGGTCTCCATCTTCGTAATCTATTTTTGTATTCAGCGTGCCTCACGTTGTAAAGCGCCTCATCAGCTTCATACATCTCTATTAATTTTGTAGTTGTCGGCACACACCAATTGTATTTACCCGCAATGTTTATAAAAACACCACAGACGACAGAATGCAGCGATGCTAGCGCTCCATGTGGTAACATGTCACACTGCAGTGAACAGAAGACAAGTGACTTCTTTGATCAAATCTACTGCGAGGCCCTAGATTTGATCAAATATTTGACGACATTTGACAAAGTTCCCTATTACACCATCAAAGATATTGGACAGTGTAATACCGGCCTAACAGGCGAGACTCTGTACTAGCGACGCTGCTGTAAGACACATGCCACGGGTAAGTCGATTGAGACAACAAATTCGTTCGTGTAAAAGGGGCTTAAGTGAACAGTGTATTCAGTTTCAACAGGCTGCGTAACTGTTTTATAGAACAACAATCCATTGCGTTTGCTGCTGCATTTGGTAGCACAGTGTCTCTGTGTATCGACTTACTGTTCGTACATACTTCCATTGCAAGCGGCCGAGTACCATCAAGAAGACTTGGTAGCTAATGGTAAGGAGTGAGGGCGGAGAAAGAGCCTTCTATGTGGGACTGTGACGCAAGCGCGAGTGACCTCGGCCCAGCGGCGGTTGGGATAATCAAGTCAGCTCGCAGCGCCGCTTTGCACTCTCCCACGAGCGCAGCTGTACGCCCTGCATTGCAGTAACCAATTATAATTTCCTGTGGAGCTTAATTACTATTTCCATTTCTCTTGGAATGTGTTCTCACACAATCGACTTTTCTGAACGCGTTTAATGTTTCGCACAGTGAACTCTCACTCATCGTACGAGATTGCACGTGGACGTACTGGTGAGTCTCGGTGGCTGCTGATCGCATCCGTTCACAGGAATCCCGGAATGATCTCAGAGCTGCTGGTGCAGACGGTGTGTTTGCACACCCCGTCTGCTTACGCGACGAGTTAAGTATGTTGTCCCCGTAGTTAAACTTAGCTAGTTTCGTAACAGAAGGCGCTCTCGCACGTGGAGCGCCGTTACTGCCTCTTTGTATGGAGTAGCCTCTGCAGACGGTTGCGCAGCTGGGTTACGAGGCATCCTCCAAGGCCATTTTATGGCGGGCTAGTCTAACGAACAGGCGGAGTCGTAGAGACTTCAAATCCATTCGTCGTTTCGAGGAAAGACGTGGGGTCTCATGTGTTGAAGAATTTTAGTTCTGAGCATCTTGGTGAGGACACACTGTGCTGATCTTGACAGGTTATTATACCCGCAAGGCAGCGATAGCTGACCTGTCACGCTTGACAAGTTACGTTGACATTTAGAGTCATTCAAGCCCACAGAGAGCTGCTGAAAATACATCTGATTGCAGCATGGGTTCCTGCACATAGGCGAAACAGCAACAAGCAGTAGTATAACTACACAAGATATATAGCTATAGTGGCACAGTCTACAGAAAGGAACTGTAAGAAAAGAAACGACTTGAGGAAAATCCGATGGAATTTCAAACCACCCTCGAGGACGATGATACTCGTTGCTCGCGAATACTGATAGCACACAGCAAGACGGTAACAAGCATCATAAATATACTTGAAATTCATTAAGATGCTAAAGTACCAACTGATCACAACAGATCTTGCGATCAATGAAACACTACCTAAACTTGCTGATTTTTCTGTCTCTCTTCAAGGACTCTACTACGAAAGATTGCGTTCCGATGGCCATTTCTTCTTAGGCCTTCCCATATCCGTTTTTCACTTCCGATTCTCCTTCCTGGCTGCTGCTTAGTGTATTCAGGCATCCTTCGCAGATGCTCTGTTATTTTACTAGGTGATAGTTTCACTTGTACCTTTTTTTCTCCCATAGAATAACTGAAAATCTATTTTCGTTTACTTCGTACATAGGTGTATCTCGATTCACAACAAAAAAGAAATGACTGATACCAATTGATATAGCCAGGAAATAGGTATAGAAACTATAATGATGGTGTTAATAACGGTCGTGGCACACTCGACGCTGCAAAAACCATGAAAGCCCTAAATGCAATAAATTACCGGTTGCCATCCTTTTAGGTACACGGCAGTACTAAATAACTGCCATATTGTGAATCGCTTTTTCTGTATAAACTACGTAGAAGGTATTTGTCATAATTCGTATCTTGATATGTCATACGATTAAGATAGAGATATAAATAATAAATTAGGAAGATACCGCGAAATGTGCGGGCTGGAAAACAGTTGAAGCTGTAAGAGACGATCGTAGTCCTGGATATTCTATGTGTCAGTGAAAGGTGGCCATTAAGACAGAAAGGCCGCAGCCGTATAAAAGCCACAGAAATGAAATGGCTAAGGGCGCTACAGAGACACACACGCCTTGATTAAAAAAGAAAAATCAGGATATACGAAATTAGTTGAAAATATTTGCAATACGGGATAAAATGGACGAATGTAGAAGCGAGTGGGAAGAGCATTGAAATCTAATATGAAGTTACATTACCTGAAACAACATAAAGAAAGAAGAATTACTAATCCGATTATCAATGTTGCTAGTTTCTGTTGTGTCGGTAGCTGGGCCGACACCGTGAAGTTGAGATTGCTGAAAATGAACTCTAGACTAACGCTGTAGCCGATAGTGCACGCACGGCTAAAGCAGACGGGCGTGAAGTCTGGAACATGAGAACTTATAAATGAATAAGAAGAAAAGTATGTAGATGCTTATTACTTATCTTTTTATTAGTCCTTGGAATACATCTCTCTTGAATACTCGTAAGCTATAGGCACTGATACAAATGGCGCCTTGCTAGTTCGTAGCCATTAACTTAGCTGATGGCTATTCTGTCTCTCGGCTAATGAGAGAGAAAGGCTTCGTACATCTGGTCTGTAGCTAGGTTCTCGTACAACTGGGCGGTAGCTAGGTTCTCGTACAACTGGGCGATAGCTAGGTTCGCGTACAACTGGGCGGTAGCTAGGTTCTCGTACAACTGGACGGTAGCTAGGTTCTCATACAACTGGGCGATAGCTAGGTTCGCGTACAACTGGGCGATAGCTAGGTTCGCGTACAACTGGGGCGAGTGCTCTCTCGTATCACGAGACCTGCCTTGGTGGTGGCGCTAGGTCTGCGATTACACAGTGGCGACACGCGGGTCCGACATGTACTAAATGGACCGCGGCCGATTTAAGCTACCACCTAGCAAGTGTGGTGTCTGGCGGTGACACCACAGTTTCCGTTTCACCTCACTGCTGTTTAATGCGTAGTTTGCCACCAACCTGACCTATGCTGCTCCAATATCGGAGACATTTTGCTGTCACCCACTTTTCCAACTCAAATTCAAAGATTTCTCTCTCTCTCTTCCAGATTTACTCTGTTCGCTGGTACGTCCTTAAGTAAAAAACCCACATCAGTCTTTCCCGGTTTTTCCTCGGAAAGCAATTAGATCCACTCCCAACGAAAACCGTTTCAAAAAATGTTCAAATGTGTGTGAAATCTTATGGGACTTAACTGCTAAGGTCATCAGTCCCTAAGCTTACACACTACTTTAACCTAAATTATCCTAAGGACGAACACACACACACACACACACACACACACACACACACACACACACACACACACACACACACACACGCCCGAGGGAGGACTCGAACCTCCGCCTGGACCAGCCGCACAGTCCAGGACTTCGCTAGCACCGCCACGTTCCGCTTGTCCGCGTCCGTCTTGTCTAGCTGTTGCACCCAGGTCCCGTGTCGTAGTGAAGAGGGCTGGCAAAACTCTTCCTGTTCTCCGCATCATCTTGACTAACGTTCTGGCGCAAGTTCATCGCAAATTACTAACGTACCCTTCCAAGATGTAGATTATTTTTGCGGTAGCAGAAATGTTTTTCAGCACTCTACTCAATGTTCGTACTCCCGACTAGGCCAAGTTACTTGTGCGGATGTCTCCGAATTTCTTGAATCTTCAAGCTGCCACACAATGGTGGTATGAACACCATAGTCCGCTTTGGTTTATCTTATCTACCTGTCTAACAGCGCACAAGGGCTTTCAGGCGGTCCTGTAGTGAAACCATTTCATTCCGGCTTGCTCTTTCGTGTGCTCGCAAATTCCAGAGACTCCAATAAATGCACTCGCTCATCACTCTCTATGAGTCATTAAAATCTTTATAATAGGCTGTTCTTGACATATGCGTTGTATAGGAGTAGGGAGTATGAAGAATGGAATAACTCTGGGCCAGCACACACAGCGGATATGGTTAGATTTCTCAGATAATGTGTAATGCAATTAACGTCTCCACTGCGCCGTGGTTTCCGTAAATCACAACAGAGGAAATGAATGATGGTCCTTGATTAATCTCTCTTGGCTCCCGCCCTTTTTCTCTCTACATCCGAACTACTGTTTGCTGCGACGACGTCGGTGTCTATCACACTTACGTTTACAACCTTCCATGCTTCCTTTTACCAGTACACGTAATAATTTTTTAGCCTTGAAGACGGCCCAGATTATGGAATTTGAAGAAGACAAGAAATAAATCTCTAGTTACGTGAAATAAAGAACTGTTGTAATAGACTCCACTTCTCAAACACGGAAGACATGTAAAGATACTTGCATGCAGAACCAAGAACTGAAAGAACTGTCTGGTTTCTTGTTGCTCCAGCTCGTTTTGCTGTCCTCGCTGCGATATTAGGAGGCTCTGCTTACTCACGTATCTATTTTTCTTCGCGCTAAATTTAGTTTGGCCCCGTATATTAGTGGACTCTTCTTCCACGGGAACAAATACTTTTTCTTGATCTGATACATGTTAAAGATGCTTCGAATTATGAGGCACATATTATCGTCTTTCTGCAACAAAAAATTTTAGACGGTAGTGAATTTGTCAGTAACCTATTAAAGACCAAAATGTAAAGTTGTAAGGCGCTTAGTTTTCTATTGAAGTATCACATAATCGCTAAAACACCTCTAGATTGGATATAATAAGAGATCTCAGTAAGACGGTAAACTCCCTTTAGCAGAGAATTAGCATGATGCTGGACCAGCAGAATAACTGGAAAGCCTGTGTAGGGTTTGGAAGGCATAGAGAATAGCTAGTGCCTAGGTAAAACTTAGTTGATTGGCGAGGCGTGCATAGATAGCGCATTTGATTGAGCATTCTTCGAGAAATGCAAAGAAAGAGTACTAATTTGCCGCTAATAAATTTAGTATTTCGATATTTCTTTAATCTCGGCACAGAGTATTAAAGACACCGTATTTATAATATGAGCAACATGGTTCTGCAGACATTTAAGTGTTAAATTGTGGTAATTACAGTTACGGAAACTTACATGCGGTAACTAAAACGTGCGCAACAATATTAACAGAAGTACAAATTTTATAAAACTTCAGATACTACTAACTGGAAATAGAATGAAATTAAAGAAAAGAAAGAAGGAAAAAGAACAGGTTGTTATCATCCCAAGGTTGGTGAGGTGGGAGCCTCGGAACGAGCAGTCTCGCTCTTCTCAACATCAGTCTACAATCCTCTCAGTAGTGTGGCCCATATTTTTCATATTACGCGGCTGCGTCCCCTGTACGCCGTTCCGGTTCAAATGGCTCTGAGCACTATGGGACTTAACATCTGAGGTCATCAGTCCCCTAGAACTTAGGACTACTTAAACCTAACTAACCTAAGGACATCACACACATCCATGCCCGAGGCAGGATTCGAACCTGCGACGTAGCAGTCGCGCGGTTCCGGACTGAAGCGCCTAGAACCGCCCGGCCACCACGACCGGCTACGCCGTTCCGTATAGATTGGAGAAGCGACCACTATGATACGATTTGTTTTGGATCCATCAACTATATTGGAATTTGGCAGTTTTTAATCCATGACATACCGTCTTTTAGCGGTGTTTTGTATTTGACGGACAACGAATGTTGGGGAAAAAACATTCTGAGCTTTTCCGCTCTAATGTTTTAATCATCTGTCACCTGCAAATGTGGCTTTAACCCCACACAACCGGTATTGGTACAGTAATAAAAGGACCAAAATACAGCTGAAGCTGTTATTAATACCCAAGGTTTCTAGAAATCGTTTCGTGTATATGGTGCCTACAAAGTATGTCTTTTCCAAAAGCTTTTCGGTCGAAACACACGCACCTATAAAAATACTCGTATTTAATGCTGCGCCAAAAACTGTTTTAATTTAAAACAGATAATCCCATTCAACGAGAGTTTATACACAACATTTACATTCTCTTTTCCATAGTAAGTTAAAACGACCGAAATGTGTGTAAAAATGTCCAGTTTTGCATGTACAGTTGATTTTATTCAAATACATGAGTGTGTTGAATTTCATTTTTGCTGCATTCTTCCATCTTCACGGTTACTTCTGCTTTCTCAGAAGTTCTCTTTTTCAAACAACTAGTCACCGATTACATGCATCAGTATTGGCCCCTCCTTAAAGCGTTAATTCTATGTCTGGCTGGCTTCTTCAATGTTATAATATTCAAAGTAAAGCTTTAACATCAGGTTTACTTTCGCTTACCGTCCGACGATCTTCCAGCATAATTGTATAGGGTCTTCATCGTTGATACCAAAGTTTCTAACTTTCGTATGCAGTATCCCAGTTCCTCTGTCGAAATTCGTACTTTTTCGCAATAAATGATCATTCCTACACAACTAGTGTAGCCCTTGTGTGAACAGTTTAGACATCGAGAAACTGTAAATGCCTGTCTGGCAAGTGACAAATTATTTATTGTTTTTCGTAGGAGTAATGCCCACGGTACAGCGTTATCTCCTGTAAACGAACTGCAGATGATAATATTGTACGTGCTATGATTGGTACCTTGCCTTAGAAGTGAAAGACTACTGCTGTAGACCGCATCTGGGTCATCAAAAGGAACAGCACAGCACAGCACAGCACGGCTCGGCTCGGCTCGGCTCGGCTCGCCTAGCTTTGCCCTCTCTCTGCGTGTCTTGGGATCATTAACCCGTCACATCACTCAGCGAATGTGACCTGTGAAATGGGAACGCATTCGTTTAAGGAAAATAAACTTAACGTCCAGTCTACATTAGTTAATAAATGCATTTCTTGTGAGGGAGTAATATGTTGTGAAGTTAGTTTCCTTTTCTTTTTACCTGATTTTCTTTCCGATTTTGAAGTTATAGGTGCACACTTTCCCTTTATCATACAGAGCTCAAATCTCACGCAGGTTATTTTTACATGGAATGGGATTAAGCTGGAGGATATTCAAAGGAAAAAAATTGTCAGAAATTTAGAAAAGACTCGTGTAAAAGCCACCACAATGCCCAGTTCTTAATTTTTAACTTCGCCACTGCCAGCACGGCATCTCATCCATTTCAAAGGGATTCAGTCATCTGACAAATTACCATCACTGCTAGATCGCAAATGTTCAGCTGAATCCTTTCGTGCTATGGAACCGTCTGTGAATTGATCTGCTCGTCCGATCGGCACACCGTTGATGCAGCAGCAGTCTTACGAAAAATGCAGGTTCAATTTTTCGTGGAGTGTTGCTGGTGAACTAAGAATCGCCGAGGCAGAACTTCCCTTGTACTATAAGCTGTTTCAGGAAGCCGATCATAATTTTGCCACCATTTACGAGCTCTTTCACATAAAAAATTGGCGGATATATTAAAACGTGGCTTCACGAAGCAAGCAATCAAATTCAGTGGTCCTGACGACAAACTGTTATTTGGCACCGTTCCCTCTGAAATAAATGTTACATTATTGTTTTCTGTCCGTGTATACAATGTCTACATTGAAACGATTACTGAGACGGCACCAACTCGTTTCGAATAGAAAATATGGACTCTGCCACCGCCGTAATGGAAGAATGATCTGTAAATTCGTTCAGACTGGCTCGGAAGACACTGTGGAACTTAATGACGGCAAGACAGTAATTTGCATCTATATTTGTCGAATTCGGTATGCGGAGAAATGAAACTGAGAATAAAGCTGTAGAAGCGCCAGTTGGTGTCTTGACTCGAGTCTAACACAAAAACCTTATGTTGGGTTATCTAGTGTATCACAGACAGCGGTTACACTGATCCAAAAGTTTTCCAAGTAAAACTGCGAATTTTTCTCTAAATCGATACCCAAACTGATTCTGCACGTGTTTTGGGATGATTGGAAACTGAAAGATTACTATTGAAATTTTGTATAAACAGAGTGTGCGGAAGTGGTCCACCAGTTTCGTGACTAGCATCATGGTTGTAAGAGGGCTGTTCAATAAAGAATGATCATAATTTATTTTTACAACATACCTTTACTCATCATCATAATTTTGATGGTCCTTCTCAAAGTAGTATCCCATGAATGCAATGAATTTGTCCCAGCGTTTGTCCCAGCGTTTGTGCCAGCCTCCAAAAACATGCTGGAAACCATTTTTTGAGAGGTCCTCCAAAATCGCCTCCGCAGCCTTCACCACTGCTTCTGATGATTGATAATGCCTCCCACGAAGGCGTTTCCTCATGTTGGCCAACAGAAAATAGTCACAAGGGGATAAATCCGGACTATAGGGAGGGTTAGGGATGCACTTCACGTTGAGTTTTGCAAGATATTCTGCAACGACGTTGGCAATATGCGGCCGCGCATTATCGTGGTGCAGCATCCAGCCTGCTTCACTAAAATGTGGTATTTTGCGCCTGATATGGACTTGAAATGTTTTCAGTACATCCCTGTCGTATTGTCCAGTTACTGATGTGTGTACTGGTACAACACGCTGATAAACTATTCCATGAATATCAAAGAATGAGATGACCAAACTTTCCCAGCAGAAGCAACCAGTTTTGCTTTTTTTTGGGGGAGGGGGGGGGGGGGGAGTTGATGATGGAGAGATTTCCACACTGAGCTTTGCTGTTTTCTATCAGGATCAAAATGATGTAGCCAAGCTTAATCAGCAGTGATTACATTAGAAAAAAAACTCAGGATCTTCCTCTAACATCAACTTCATGCAGTCCTTTTGTTCGGGAATCAACAGTCTTGGAACCCATCGCGCACAAACACGTGTCATGTGTAATTTTTCTGTCACCAACGTGTGGGTGGCACCCAATGAAATGTTCACTATTTCAGAAAATGATCTTAAGGTAACTCGTCGATCCTGTTTCACAATGACAGCAGCAGTGTTGATATTTTTTTCTTCCATAAGAGCAGTAACTGGGACACCGGGTTCACCTTACTTTGAAATTGTCTCCCTTCTTTAAAAATTTTAAACCACCTTCGAGCTGTGCTGTAGGGAAGAACAGCCTCTCCATAGGCCTCAGCTGAAGATTTGTTGAGACGAAAGCAGAATTTCAAAGCCGCATATTGTTCCTCGCGTGTTACCTCCATTGCAGCGGTAGGCGATACTGAACATGTCTGACCTTGCCTGCCTCTCACAGGCGGGAACCAGGAGTCCCAACAATGAAACAACTACGCCGTGTTTGTTGCACATTAAATGGTTCAAATGGCTCTAAGCACTATGGGACTTAACAGCTGAGGTCATCAGTCCCCTAAACTTAGAACTACTTAAACCTGACTAACCTAAGGACATCATACACATCCATGCCCGAGGCAGGATTCGAACCTGCGACCGTAGCAGCCGCGTGGTTCCGGACTGAAGCGCCTACAACCGCTCGGTTACCGCGGCCGGCTGTTGCACATTAATCTAACAAAATATCATAAGATTAACTTTAAGCGCGAGAAATTATGACCATAAAATTGTAATAATTCTTTATTAAACAGCCCTCGTACTCATGAATGAAATAAATAAACACACAATACATACTGCAAAGTGAAACCTGTGTAAGTGTTAGAAACTGGTAGCAACTTTGCAGTTGCATTTGACGACCACGGCCATATTTTGGATTGTAGCTGGTGGATCCGCGGTTCCAGTACAGAAACCGTTAGCTCTCCGCCTTCTGATGGGAGTTTGCTGGACAGAGCGTGTGCTCCGGCGTCACACGATGTGCGAACGAATGAACGATCATTTACACCACATTGTTGTAAGATACCTGGCGCGTGAACTAGGCAGTCGGCGCGTGGAGTCTTAGAATGGTTTGCGTATTTGTAATTTTACTACCCAAATGTGGTCTATACGATCTATCACTTGTTAGCTCCTTGTGTAACACGGTCTTACGGCACACCAATGGCGGGAGCGTCGTTGATGGGTTGAATAGCGGCTACAGGGGACGAATCCGTCCGGTGCAGCTACTGAGGTCCAATGTGGGCTGTAATTATCGGACGGCAGCGAAACTTGATAGATATGCTAATGCGTTAATGCGGAACCGATATGCGCTGAAAAAATATTAGTTCAAATTGTGGTTACTAGCTGCAAATCTGGCGCTGTACACTGTTTGTATGCGGTACGCCATCCACGCTGTTTGATAATTACAGTATTGCATTGAGAGAGTATCGCCGAATGAAACGTCTGAGGATGAGCCCAATGTCATTAAGTGGTGGTGGTGAAATTAAAAAACACGGGTGATATTGGTGTGGCACCCGAAAGAGAGATGCATCCTATACCGGCGGAAGTTACTGTTGTTACTGTATTTGATGATCGCGTCGTTTTACCGACGCAGCATCTCGAGGACTTCTCCGGTGATCTATTTAAACAAATTGTGTAAGCGGCGGTTAATAATAGAACTAACATCACGCCTTTCTCACTTGGTCGACCTTTTCTGCACGTGTCCCGTTCCTGATCCATTACATACGAAAACATTTCTATACGTTTTCTTGCCTTCATAGCGCCGGCCGCTGTGACCGAGCGGTTCTAGGCGCTTCAGTCGGGAACTGCGCTCCTGCTACGGTCGCAGGTTCGAATCCTTATTTATACCTAACTAAGCTAAGGATATCACACGCATCTATGCCCGAGGCATAGAGATCGTAGCGGTCGCGCGGTTCGAGACTGAAGCGCCCAGAATCGCTCGGTCACTGCGGTCAGCCCACTCTAGTCGTGCGATGGTATGTTGAAGGAAGTCATTCAAAAGATAAGCACGGTGGGGGCGCGAATAGTCGTCCATGAAGACGAATTGCACTGTCGGTCGGAGGATGTAATTCACGTATCGCACAGCCGTTACGACGCCTTCCATGATCACCAGCGGCGTACGTCGGCCCCCACATAATGCCACCCCAAAACAGCAGGGAACCTTTACCTTGGTACACTCGCTGGACAATGTGTCTAAGGCGTTCAGCCTGACAGGGTTGCCTCCAAACACGTCTCCGACTAGTGTCTGGTTGAAGGCATTTCCGACACTTATCGGTGAAGAGAGCGTGATGCCAATCCTGAGCTGTCCATGCGGCATGTTGTTGGGCCCATCTGTATCGCGCTGCATGGTGTCGTGGTTGCAAAGATGGACCTCACCATGGACGTCGGGAGTGAAGTTGCGCATCATGCAGCCTATTGCGCACAGTTGGAGTCATAACACTACGTCCTGTGGCTGCACGAAAAAGCATTATTCAGCACGATGGCATTGCTGTCAGGGTTCCTCCGAGCCATAATCGGTAGGTAGCGGTCGTACACTGCAGTACTAGCCCTTGGCCGGCCTGAGCGGGACGTGTCATCGACAGTTCCTGTCTCTCTCTATTTCCTCCATGTCCGAACAACATCGCTTTGGTTCACAACGAGACGCCTGGACACTTCCCTTGTTGAGAGTCCTTCCTGGCACAAAGTAACAATGCGGACGCGATCGAACCGCGGTATTGACCGCCTAGGCATGGTTGAACTACAGACAACACGAGCCGTGTACTTCTTTCCTGGTGGAATGACTGGAACTGAACGGCTGTCGGACCCCCTCCGCCTAACAGGCGCTTCTCATGCATGGTTATTTACATCTGTGGGTTGGTTTAGTGACATCTCTGAACAGTCAAAGGGACTGTGTCTGTGACACAATATCCGTAGTCACGTCTATCGTCAGGAGTTCTGGGAACCGGGGTGATGCAAAGCTTTTGTTGATGTGTGTAAGATGGCTTGGGAATACTGAATTAAATGACTACATCCACTGCTCGAGACTCTAAATTCGCGTGCCTAACTTTAGCGTAGATTACAAGAAATACCATTTGATTTTTAACTTACTTAGTTTCAACTCTCGAGGGAGGGCGATCACGCTCCCCGCCCCATTTGATCTGCCTCGTTCCTGACACCCTCTAGCCACGAAACCCACGGGGAAGAGGAGCGTCAGAAAATGATCCCGGCGAGACAAGAGCCAGGTGGCGTGTGACGGACGTGGAGCGTGGCACGCATTCTCGGGGTCAGCGTCTGCGCCCTTGGCAGTCACCTTGACTCTGCAGCCCGATGCCCGCGCGCCGCGGTCCGGCACAACAGACACAGTTAGCACGCGACGCATCTACTGCACTCACCTTCTGTCTGTCGCAGTCTACACTAGCTGCCTTCTCATCTCTCGAGGGAAGCATACAACCAAAGGGTCTCCAATTCTACTCATCTTTCGCACGGTTTTGTACGTACTTGGAGTTAACGAATGCTGCTCCAGCACGATGCACTTCCAACGCATTTAAGAGAAATAGAGGTTCAATGTTTTACAAGCAAGATGAATACCGAACAAGAGCGCCAGAGATCGAGCAGCGGGGTTAGCGCAACCGTCTAATGCGGCAGGGAATAGAAGCTTGCCCTTACTGCGTTAGTCTCATATACTCCCGTATAAAGTCGCGCGCGCACTCGCACACAATATAATGAGGGTGAGTCAAATGAGAACCTTAAATACTTTTTAAAATAGTATTTATTGTGCAGAAGTGGTACAAAGCTGTATCACTTTTCAACATAAGCTCCCCCACGCTCAATGCAAGTCCTCCAGCGCTTACAAAGTGCATAAATTCCTTTAGAAAAAAATTCTTTTGGTAGTCCACGCAACCACTCGTGCACCGCGTGGCGTACCTCATCATCAGAACGGAACTTTTTTTCCTCCCATTGCATCTTTGAGTGGTCTAAACATGCGGAAATCACTTGGAGGCAATCACTGGTGAGTATCGTGGATGAGGAAGACACTCAAAATGCAGGTCTGTGATTGTTGCAACTGTTGTACGGGCAGTGTGGGGCCTTGCATTGTCATGTTGCAAAAGGACACCCGCTGACAGCAATCCACGTCGCTTTGATTTGATTGCAGGCCGCAGATGATTTTTCAGGACATCTGTGTATGATGCACTGGTGGCAGTGGTCCCTATAGGCATGTAATGCTCCAAAATGACGCCTTTTTCGTCCCAAAAGAGAATCAACATAACCTCCCATGCTGATGGTTCTGTTCGAAGCTTCTTTGGCTCTGAGCATTATGGGACTAAACTGCTGAGGCCATTAGTCCCCTAGAACTTAGGACCTCACACACATCCATGCCCGAGGCAGGATTCGAACCTGCGACAGTAGCAGTCGCGCGGTTCCAGACTATATCTCCTAGAACCGCTCGCCCACACCGGCCGGCAAACTTCTTTGGTTTGGTGATGAGGAATGGCGCCATTCCTTGCTCGCTCTCTTCGTTTCCGGTTGGTGGAAGTGATTTCAGTTTTCGTCCCCAGTAACGATTCTTGCAAGGAAGCCATCACCTTCTCGTTCAAAGTGTCGAAGTAGTTCTTCACAAGCATCAACAGGTCTTTCTCTCATTTCAGGAGTCAGCTGCCGTGGCACCCATCTTGTAGACACTTTGTGAAACTGGAGCACATCGTGCACAATGTGGTGTGCTGACCCATGACTAATCTGTAAACATGCTGCAATGTCATTCAGTGTCACTCGGCGGTTTTCCTTCACTATGGCTTCAACTGCTGCAGTGTTCTGTGGAGTCACAACTCGTTGTGCCTGACCTGGACGAGGAGCATCTTCCACTGAAGTCAAAATGGTTCAAATGACTCTGAGCATTATGGGACTCAACTGCTGTGGTCATCAGTCCCCTAGAACTTAGAACTAATTAAACCTAACTAACCTAAGGACATCACACACATCCATGCCCGAGGCAGGATTCGAACCTGCGACCGTAGCAGCAGCGCGGCTCCGGACTGGAGCGCCTAGAACCGCACGACCACCGCGGCCGGTCCACTGAAGTCACACCATTTGCGAACTTCCTACTCCATTCGTAGACTTGCTGCTGTGACAAACGTGCATCACCCTACTGAACCTTCATTCGTCGATGAATTTCAACAGGTTTCACACCTTCAGTACACAAAAACCGAATAACAGAACGCTGTTCTTCCCTGGTGCAAGTCGCAAGTGGGGTGGCCATCTTCATACTGATACTGCGACGGTATCTGCATCTGCACTATGCTGCCACCTGCAGACCATTCTGCACGCTGTTTGTAACACGCTTACCAACTTACAGGATAACGGCGCGAAATTTCGATTTGTTATTACAAATTCAAGGTTTTCATTTGACTCACCTTCGGAAAAAAAGGGGGGGGGGGGTAGTATCACGTACACAAGTTATGAAAGGGCGGTGCATAAGCGGAGCTGTCATTTGTACTCACTTGATTCATGTGAAATTGTTTCCGACGTGATTATGGCCGCTCATCATTAATTAACAGACTCTGAACGCGGATTGGCACTTGAAACTAGACCCGTGGCGTGAGGCATTCCGTTTCGGTAATCGTTAGGGAATTCAATATTCCAAGCTCCACAGTGTCAAGAGTGTGCCGAGAATAAAAAATTTCAAGCATTACCCCTCACCACAGACCACGCAGTGGCCGGCGGCCTTCACTTAAAGACCGAGAGCAGCGGCGTTTGCGTAGAGTTGTCAGTGATAACAGACAACCAACACTGCGTTAAATAGCCGCAGAAATCAATGTGGGACGTAAGACGAACGTATCCGTTAAGACAGTGCGGCGAAAATTGACTTTAATGGGCTATAGTAGCAGACGACCGACACGAGTGGCTTTGCTAACAGCACGTCGCCTGCAGCGCCTCTGCTGGGCTCGCGACCTTATAGTTTTGACTCTAGATGACAGAAAAACCGTGGCCTGGTTCGATGAGTCCCGATTTCAGTTGGTAGGAGCTGATGGTAGGGTTAGTGCGTGGCGCAGACCCCACGAAGGCATGGACCCAATTCGTCAACAAGGCACTGTGTAAATTGGTGGTGGCTCCATAATGGTGTGGGCTGTGTTTACGTGGAATGTACTGTGTCCTCTGGTCCAACTGAACCGGTCATTGATTGGAAATGGTTATGTTCGGCTACTTGGAGATCATTTTCAGCTATTCGTGAACTTAATGTTCCCAAACAACGATATAATTTTTGTGGATGACAATGCGCAATGTCACCGGGCCACAGTTGTTCGCGATTTGTTTGAAGAACATTTTGCACAATTCGAACGAATGACTGGTCAACCAGATCGCCCGACATGAATTCCAACGAATTATGGACGGCTATAGAGGCAGCATGGTTCAGTATTTCTGCAGGGGACTTCCAACGATTGGTTGAACACATGCCACGTCTAGTCGCCGCACTACGCCGAGCAGGAGGAGACCCGACACGATGTTAGGAGGTATCCCATGACTTTTTTTCACCTCAGTTAAATATGTATTTCCTGGTCTTCCACCGAACACTTTTATCGCTGTGACAAATAGGTATATAACGAATCGTAATGAATTGAGCAAACACATTCATGTGCCTGTCGCGAATACAGTGTTCATTATTCAAAGCACGTAAGGCGATAAATGAAGTCGCTGGAGAGACAATGACGGTAGTCTGTAGCACATCTGTTGCAGGGTGTGCAGAGCCCGTGTGTATCAGCAGCAGCAACGGTCGTGTTCGCTCTGCGGACACACCTATGTTAGTTTAGAGCCTGGAGATTTAGGCGGTTATGGTTAAATTCTTTCAACCACTGACAGACTTCCCCAACGGGATAAGTCTGTGTCACTCAACGAGCATGGTGACACAGTGGTTAGGACACTGGAATCGCGTTAGGGGTGGCAGCGGTTTAAATCAGCCTCTGGTCAATCTGGTTCAGGTAGTCCGTGGTTTCCCTTACTCGCTTAAGCAAAATAGTAAGCTGATCCCTCTGAAAAAGACATCGCCGAGTTCCTTCCCCGATCCAAGCCTGAGCAGCGACTCTGATGACGTTTTCGTTGACGGGACTTTAAACCCTAATGTTCCTTTCGATGTCTCCACGGAAGAGCTCGTAGACTCCTGGGAAGAGAAATATGCTAGAAGAGATTCATAA
Source organism: Schistocerca piceifrons (assembly GCF_021461385.2). Taxonomy (NCBI): domain Eukaryota; kingdom Metazoa; phylum Arthropoda; class Insecta; order Orthoptera; family Acrididae; genus Schistocerca; species Schistocerca piceifrons. The sequence continues at coordinate 774,438,049 of NC_060149.1, forward strand.
TCCAATCGATTGTGTGTTTCTATAAAGACAAGTTGTCCTAGGTGTTCAAAATGGTTCAAATGGCTCTGAGCACTATGGGACTTAACATCTGAGGTCATCAGTCCCCTAGAACTTAGAACTACTTAAACCTAACTAACCTACGGACATCACACACATCCATGCCCGAGGCAGGATCCGAACCTGCGACCGTAGCAGTCGCGCGGTTCCGGACTGAAGCCCCTAGAACCGCTCGGACACCGCGGCTGGCCGTCCTAGGTGTGTCAGAATAATTATTCACAGGAAAGTATAGTCGTTTCAAGAACTTTAAGCTCGTAAACAGGACACCAACGGCTTCTTGGGCATTACTATCATGTGAAAAAGTGATTAGGATTATTTAGGTACGGTGTTCGACGCACTATATACTAGATGTTAAAATCTGTTTATCAGTCAAGATAAAGTTTGATACTTAAAGAATGTAGTGCATGACTAACTCTGAAGTTGTACTTTGCAATCGGGAACAACAAAGAAAATGAGCTATAAATGTGCAGGACTGTTGAAAGGCAATTTACCAGAATACTGTAAGAAATTTCGGAACATAGATAAGGCAATAGATAATAACGCGTCAGTACAACTGTTCAAGCAAAATATGCTTCTATTCGTGTTAATGCTGACAAATTTGAAAAATTCTAAGTCTGTAATAACTTTCGTGCCGACAGTGTGGTTTAATCATTTGGGAGTGAATTTCTGATTACCTTAGTTTCTATACCAGTTTGTGTCGTTGCTATAAGTCGTTGAATATCGGAGTTAATTTAGGAAACACTCCGAATCATACACTGTCGAGGATCTTAATGTTTCTGATAACAAGCCAGTCGTCCTGATCGTCATAGCTGAAAGGGAATGTATATTAAGTCATGCGTATGCTGCTACGACCACAGGACAAATGCTACCACACAGAGTGTTTAAATGAAAAACTGGATCCATTTGTTGTTGTTGGCGACACAAATACTGTTGTCTCCCTCGACATCTGCCCTTGAAGTGTGGAAATGTGTATATGAATGACTTAAACACGATAGTGGCCTGCTCTCCACTGACCTCATGCTTTCGTAAGTGCTGGAAATAGGTGTGACGTAGCGCTAACACGGCGCCGCGGTAAGTCGTTGCACGGGAGAAGGAAATCTGTATGCAGCTGTAACCGCAGCGGCGTTCTCTCTCCACAAGCGAAGCTCGGGCGTTGTAACAGTTCTGCCTGCAAAACTCTGATACGTGTTGTAACTCATATCTCGTATCGCGTGTTGTGACACATGATACTAATTTATCTCTCTCAGGTCATAAAGCAAGTAACTGTCAAAAGCAAACTAATAAACGACGGTGCATTGTAACTTCGTTATTTAGAGAGGATATTAGTTTGCAGACAAAAAGATCCTCTCTGTGACTTTCGTTGTTCTTAAATCCACCATCATACTGGGCGTTTTCCAGCGGACTGAGAACGGAGGACTCGGTATGGGTGGGCTCTATCAGCTCTAAGGATCTGGCCAAATCTTTGTAGCTTCTTGTGACCAAATATTCCACCAATATGTAGGTTTTCAAAACGCTGGTACAGGTCGTCTTCGTTCTTTGCCTTCCATGGTACTGTGAACAGGTTCAAAGATCTTCGGAAGTACCTTCCTCTCGAAGGCACAGATTGCTTCTTCAGTTGTTGCTGATATCGCTCAGGCTTCACGACTATATCAAAGTACCGGCCGTACTAGTGTCATGTATAGTTGGATCTTGTTCTTCTGTGATATCAGGCGTGACTTGAATAAGTGGTTCAGACTAAAGAACATTCGTTTATCGTTTATTATTCGTTGATGCACGTCTTTCGTCACTTCACTTCTTAGTCAGCATGGTTTCCAGGTGCTTGAGTACTTGAACTCGGTCAATGGTATGGCCGTCAACAATAATGTAAGGACAGTGAATTCGTCGGTATGACACAACAATATATTTTCTTTTATCATCACTCACCACTAGCTCAATTTTCTTTGCACTGTGGTAAAATCGGTAAGTATCAGCGCATACATGCTTGTCGCCAAAAATCGCACCATCTTCAGCAAATGAGAGAATTGTATCTGCTCCCAGGTTCTCCATTTCTCTGATTCGATCAGTGTCACGGCTTACCTTTTCCAAGGCCAAGTTGGATGGTATTGGTGCCAATGGATCTCCTTGTCTCAGTCCATTTCGAATAGCGAATGATGGCGGTAGATGGTTGCCGAACTGTATTTGACAAGTTGAGAGTAGCAAGCTGCAGTTAGTGGGATGCCAAATTCATCTAACGTTTTCTGTAACATGGAGCGGTCAATACTGTCAAACTTGTCGAAAATTAATGAAGATAAGGTGTAATTCCCGATCGAAATTGTAAATTTTTTCTATGAGCTGCCGCGAGGTAAATGTGTGGTCGGACGTCGACCGTCGACGGACGAACACAAATTTATAGGTGCTTAAAATCGCTTCAGCCAATGGTTTCATGCGGTTTAGCAGCAGCGTTGTTAAGTCTTTACAACCAGTTTCAAGTAATGAAATCCCTCGGTAGTTCGATACTTTTGTAGCACCCCCCCCCCCCCCTTTCTTGAAGATGGGACACACAATTGCCCCACTTCCATTCTTCAGAAATTATTTCTGCAGTCCAAATGGTAGATATTAGTAGTTGCGATGCAAGCGGAGCATATCAGCTGTGATACCACTACCTCCTGCAACCTTGTCGTTCTTGAGGGCCCTTAGCACAGCTCTGATTTCTGAGAGTTCACGGACTTCCACTCTGTCAAACTGCGTCCACATCTGTATTATATGGTTCAAATGGCTCTGAGCACTTAACTTCTGAGGTCATCAGTCCCCTAGAACTTAGAACTACTTAAACCTAACCTGAACCTGCGACCGTAGCGGTCGCGCGGTTCCAGACTGTAGCGCCTCGAACCGCTCGGCCACTCCGGCTGGCCCATCTATATTATAATAAGCTCTTCTATCTCGCTGTCAGAATAACATAGCTCCACACGCCATTCAGGCGTTTCGAAGACGGAGGGAAGCTATCTATCTATCAGCATGTGACGTACAACAAAATAAACTACAAATTCGGATATGTCCTACACTGTTACTGTTGTAAGATTTGAGTCCAATACAGCCACATTAGAGTTGCCAAATAGACACCTTGTGAAGCCACTGTGAGCTGGAATAATAAATTTTCTGTGTTGTGAGGCCACCAACAACACAGAAATGCAACAAACATGCATTCAAAATACGGAAACACATGGAACGTGATACAGACTGTCCGCAGATAAAGGGCGTATACTCCTTCCACTCTTCGATCAGAGCGACGTTATGGAGGCAGAAATTGCATACGGCCACAGTAAATTCTTGAAAAAACTAAATTCAGCATAAAAATCGAACATACGCCGATCGAGCAACTGATACCAGGAAAGATAAATGCGTATTACTTAACACTTTATTTAAATCATGTAGATAAATGTGTCTAATAATTTTGTATGTGCCCATCACCGTCGGGATACATCGAATGATCTGCGTTCCAACAACGAAGAAAAAAGCCAAATTAAGCAGGTAATGAATTGGCACTTGAAGATATGAAGACACGCAGAGGCTCGCTTTCGTCTTACATAGATCCTTAGTAGTTAAAAATCCCCTGACTATTTTTGCGAAATCTACGTAGCAGAACCTCCATACTGTGAAGTTACAGGTATCTGTATTGAAACAGTGACACACACACACACACACACACACACACACACACACACACACACACACACACACTTATCTTGTACCTTGACGCCGGCCGAAGTGGCCGAGCGGTTCTAGGCGCTACAGTCTGGAACCGCGAGACCGCCACGGTGGCAGGTTCGAATTCTGCCTCGGTTATGGATGTGTGTGACGTCCTTAGGTTAGTTAGGTTTAAGTAGTTCTAAGTTCTAGGGGACTGATGATCCCAGAAGTTAAGTTCCATAGTGCTCAGAGCCATTTTTTTAATACCTTGACGGTTGTTAGTCATATCTTCAGTGCGGATGCCCACTACGCCCAAACTTCTGTGGGAATCAGGTAAAGCTGCGAGCAGTGGGGTAAAAGACAGTGGATGCTTCATATGTAGTTGAGAAGTTGGGCTGAGACGGAAGCGTTCTGGGATAGCCGAAGCTGTTAAGGCGACCACTCGTATAAAGGGGAAATCCGTGTTAGCCCCGGCCAGCACTTGTCGGCATTAAATTTATTTCGATTCCCACCTGCGGCTGATGTGTTTCTCTTAAGCTGCAACAGTAACACTCAATAATTACATCATTTGACGGAAGAAATCATCTGTCAAAGTACAGGACAGTAACTGGTTTATCATACACAACTGCACAGGATTAAGAACAGAGCGAAAACAAACAGAAGGTAGTTAGCACTTAATTTGAAAGTCAATATTGCTTGCAGCCTGCTTTTGGCTCCCTCCTGGCTCCAGTGAGGCTCTGGAGCGATGTTTCTGTGTGTTTAAGGTATTTCAGAATGCGTTTCTCATCAGGTGCGGAGGGCGCTCTGTGGGGTCTGTGAGCTGCCCGGCGACATTCCCCAGTCTGAGGGACACTGCCCCCTCCCCCCCCCCCCCCCGGCAATCCCACACCGCCCGCGCACTCCTTAACGCCGACTCTCCCCCGCCGCGCCTTCCTGTTGCACTAACAAGCTTACATACACCACCAGCACTTAACGGCCATCGCGCCTAGGACCTTCTTCACGAACTTCAGACCGCATACTAAATCGGCACAAATACTTGTTCACTGTTTTTCTGCGAGATAAGCTTGGATCCAGCGGTAGAAAGTCTTCGTTCCATCTTCAGCTTGCCTACATCAGTACTAACCACTGAAGCGCCAAAGAAACTAGTATAGGCTTGCGTATTCAAATACAGAGATACGTAAACAGGCAGAATACGGCGCTGCGGTCGGCAATGTCTAATACAAAAAGTGTGTGGCGCAGTTGATAGATCGGTTACTGCTGCTACAATGGCAGGTTATCAAGATTTAAGTGAGTTTGAACGTGGTGTCATAGCCGGCACACGAGCAATGGGACACAGCATCTCCGAGGTAGCGATGAAGTGGGGATTTGCCCGCACGACCATTTGACGAGTGTACCGTGAATATCAGGAATCGGGTAAAATATCAAATCTTTGACATCGCTGCGGCTGGAAAAAGATCCTACAAGAACCGGGACCAACGACGACTGAAGAGTGGTTCAACGTAACAGAAGTGCAACACTTCCTCAAATTGCTGCAGATTTCAATGCTGGGCCACCAACATGTGTCAGCGTGGGAACCATTTAACGAAACATCATCGATATGGGCTTTCGAAGCCGGAGGCCCGCTCGTGTACCCTTGATGACTGCACGACACAAAGCTTTACGCCTCGGCTGGGCCCGTCAACACCGACATCGGACTGTTGATGACTCGAAACGTGTTGTCTGGTAGGAAGAGTCTCTTTTCAAATTGTATCGAGTGGATGGACGTGTTCGTGTATGGAGACAACATCGTGAATCCATGGACCCTGCATGTCAGCAGGGGACTGTTCAAACTGGTGGAGGCTCTGTAATGGTGTGGGGCGTGTGCAGTTGGAGTGATACGGGACCCCTGATACGTCTAAATACGACTCTGATAGGTGACACGTATGTAACCACCCAGTCTGATCACCTGCATCCATTCATGTGCATTCTGACGGACTTGGGCAATACCAGCAGGACAATGCGGCACCCCACACGTCCAGAATTTCTACAGAGTGGATCTTCTGAGTTTAAACACTTCCGCTAGTCACCAAGCTCCCCAGACATTATTGAGCATATCTGGGATTCCCTGCAATATGCTGTTCAGATGAGATCTCCAAACCCTCGTACTTTTGCGGATTTGTGGACAGCCTTGCAGGATTCATGGTGTCAGTTCCCTCCAGCACCTACTTCAGACATTAGTCGAGTCCATAGCACGTCGTGTTGCGGCACTTCTGCATGCTCGCGGGTGCCCTACACGATATTAGGCACGTGTACCAGTTTCTTTGGCTCTTCAGTGTAGATTCCATTAAATGTAGCGGTGGTGCATGCTACGTGTTTACCCCCATATTTTTGGTAGCCGATCCACAAATCGGGCGATATAATTTTGTGAAATGTGAAGGCATAAGTTTCAAAAGTTGAATTTGCAGGTTGTACGGGAGGATTCCCCCCCGTGAACCATGGACCTTGCCGTTGGTGGGGAGGCTTGCGTGCCTCAGCGATACAGATAGCCGTACCGTAGGTGCAACCACAACGGAGGGGTATCTGCTGAGAGGCCAGACAAACGTGTGGTTCCTGAAGAGGGGCAGCAGCCTTTTCAGTAGTTGCAAGGGCAACAGTCTGGATGATTGACTGATCTGGCCTTGTAACAATAACCAAAACGGCCTTGCTGTGCTGGTACTGCGAACGGCTGAAAGCAAGGGGAAACTACAGCCGTAATTTTTCCCGAGGGCATGCAGCTTTACTGTATGATTACATGATGATGGCGTCCTCTTGGGTAAAATATTCCGGAGGTAAAATAGTCCCCCATTCGGATCTCCGGGCGGGGACTACTCAAGAGGATGTCGTTATCAGGAGAAACAAAACTGGTGTTCTACGGATCGGAGCGTGGAATGTCAGATCCCTTAATCGGGCGGGTAGGTTAGAAAATTTAAAAAGGGAAATGGATAGGTTGAAGTTAGATATAGTGGGAATTAGTGAAGTTCGGTGGCAGGAGGAACAAGACTTCTGGTCAGGTGACTACAGGGTTATAAACACAAAATCAAATAGGGGTAATGCAGGAGTAGGTTTAATAATGAATAGGAAAATAGGGATGCGGGTAAGCTACTACAAACAGCATTGTGAACGCATTATTGTGGCCAAGATAGATACGAAGCCCACGCCTACTACAGTAGTACAAGTTTATATGCCAACTAGCTCTGCAGATGACGAAGAAATTGGAGAAATGTATGATGAAATAAAAGAAATTATTCAGATTGTGAAGGGAGACGAAAATTTAATAGTCATGGGTGACTGGAATTCGAGTGTAGGAAAAGGGAGAGAAGGAAACATAGTAGGTGAATATGGATTGGGGGTAAGAAATGAAAGAGGAAGCCGTCTGGTGGAATTTTTCACAGAGCATAACTTGGTTTAAGAATCATGAAAGAAGGTTGTGTACATGGAAGAACCCTGGAGATACTAAAAGGTATCAGATAGATTATATAATGGTAAGACAGAGATTTACGAACCAGATTTTAAATTGTAAGACATTTCCAGGGGCAGATGTGGACTCTGACCACAATCTATTGGTTATGACCTGTAGATTAAAACTGAAGAAACTGCAAAAAGGTGGGAATTTAAGGAGATGGGACCTGGATAAACTAAAAGAACCAGAGGTGGTACAGAGATTCAGGGAGAGCATAAGGGAGCAATTGACAGGAATGGGGGAAATAAATACAGTAGAAGAAGAATGGGTAGCTTTGAGGGATGAAGTAGTGAAGGCAGCAGAGGATAAAGTAGGTAAAAAGACGAGGGCTAGTAGAAATCCTTGGGTAACAGAAGAAATATTGAATTTAATTGATGAAAGGAGACAATATAAAAATGCAGTAAGTGAAACAGGCAAAAAGGAATACAAACGTCTCAAAAATGAGATCGACAGGAAGTGCAAAATGGCTAAGCAGGGATGGCTAGAGGACAAATGTAAGGATGTAGAGGCCTATCTCACTAGGGGTAAGATAGATACCGCCTACAGGAAAATTAAAGAGACCTTTGGAGAAAAGAGTACCACTTGTATGAATATCAAGAGCTCAGATGGCAACCCAGTTCTAAGCAAAGAAGGGAAAGCAGAAAGGTGGAAGGAGTATATAGAGGGTCTATACAAGGGCGATGTACTTGAGGACAATATTATGGAAATGGAAGAGGATGTAGATGAAGATGAAATGGGAGATATGATACTGCGTGAAGAGTTTGACAGAGCACTGAAAGACCTGAGTCGAAACAAGGCCCCCGGAGTAGACAATATTCCATTGGAACTACTGACGGCCGTGGGAGAGCCAGTCCTGACAAAACTCTACCATCTGGCGAGCAAGATGTATGAGACAGGCGAAATACCCTCAGACTTCAAGAAGAATATAATAATTCCAATCCCAAAGAAAGCAGGTGTTGACAGATGTGAAAATTACCGAACTATCAGCTTAATAAGTCACAGCTGCAAAATACTAACACGAATTCTTTACAGACGAATGGAAAAACTAGTAGAAGCCAACCTCGGCGAAGATCAGTTTGGATTCCGTAGAAACACTGGAACACGTGAGGCAATACTGACCTTACGACTTATCTTAGAAGAAAGATTAAGGAAAGGCAAACCTACGTTTCTAGCATTTGTAGACTTAGAGAAAGCTTTTGACAATGTTGACTGGAATACTCTCTTTCAAATTCTAAAGGTGGCAGGGGTAAAATACAGGGAGCGAAAGGCTATTTACAATTTGTACAGAAACCAGATGGCAGTTATAAGAGTCGAGGGGCATGAAAGGGAAGCAGTGGTTGGGAAGGGAGTGAGACAGGGTTGTAGCCTCTCCCCGATGTTATTCAATCTGTATATTGAGCAAGCAGTAAAGGAAACAAAGGAAAAATTCGGAGTAGGTATTAAAATTCATGGAGAAGAAATAAAAACTTTGAGGTTCGCCGATGACATTGTAATTCTGTCAGAGACAGCAAAGGACTTGGAAGAGCAGTTGAATGGAATGGACAGTGTCTTGAAAGGAGGATATAAGATGAACATCAACAAAAGCAAAACGAGGATAATGGAATGTAGTCGAATTAAATCGGGTGATGCTGAGGGAATTAGATTAGGAAATGAGACACTTAAAGTAGTAAAGGAGTTTTGCTATTTGGGGAGCAAAATAACTGATGATGGTCGAAGTAGAGAGGATATAAAATGTAGGCTGGCAATGGCAAGGAAAGCGTTTCTGAAGAAGAGAAATTTGTTAACATCCAGTATTGATTTAAGTGTCAGGAAGTCATTTCTGAAAGTATTCGTATGGAGTGTAGCCATGTATGGAAGTGAAACATGGACGATAAATAGTTTGGACAAGAAGAGAATAGAAGCTTTCGAAATGTGGTGCTACAGAAGAATGCTGAAGATTAGATGGGTAGATCACATAATTAATGAGGAAGTATTGAATAGGATTGGGGAGAAGAGAAGTTTGTGGCACAACTTGACCAGAAGAAGGGATCGGTTGGTAGGACATGTTCTGAGGCATCAAGGGATCACCAATTTAGTATTGGAGGGCAGCGTGGAGGGTAAAAATCGTAGAGGGAGACCAAGAGATGAATACACTAAGCAGATTCAGAAGGATGTAGGCTGCAGTACGTACTGGGAGATGAAGCAGCTTGCACAGGACAGAGTGGCATTGAGAGCTGCATCAAACCAGTCTCAGGACTGAAGACCACAACAACAACAACGGGAGGATTTTAAAATAAAGAATGGAGAAGTTCGTAAATGAAGCGGAAGAACGAAGTGGCTTTAGAAGAGGCAGGTCATATGTAGATAACATCTTTGACCTAAGACTGATCATGGAGAAGAGATTGTAAAGGAAGTCAAGCAGTCACTTGGTCTTCATAGATATTGAGAAAGCATATGGCACAGTGTCACTAAAGCTACTTTTCGAGGTGCTTGGATCTGCCTAGGGTTTGTTTTATCGACAGTGCGGACGGATTTACTGACGGTTGGCCGACATGCAGCTCCTGTGTGTGTCAAGTGAATAAAGTGAGCGCGCAACACGACGACGCTATGATGCTTCCGCAACGACGGCAACCGCATGGCACGTAGGTTTGTTGCATTGCTAAGTTTTGTTCCTATACGTTTGAGTGTTGCGTATTGCAGGCTTTCACTGTCAAGAGGGTATTTTCACAGCAAAAGGGTAACTGGGATAACAAACCGAATCAATCATTCTGTTATTAATCTGTAACAAATCCACAGAGACCACGGTCATCTTAGATCAAAATTATCAAGAATATCCCTGATAAACCCCCGTGTTTTTGTTTACTCTGAAAGAACCATAAATAACTTGAGACTGCTGCTGGCTGGCATGCTGAGTGGGGTGGCATATACAGGGTGGTCCATCTGCAGTTTTGGATGAGATATTCTCGAAAACTATACATCGGGCAAAAATAGTGGGTAAGAGAAGTTCGTAAGCTGAAAGGGGGACATCAACTGATATTACACCTGACCCCCAGCACCCTCCCCCTTGGGTGGGGCGGTGGGAAACTTTTAATCTTAAATGGAAACCCCCATTTCCATTACAGATTCGGATTCTCCATAAAAAAGTAATCAAGTTTTGTCTGAAACATTTTTTAACCATTGACAGGTGGCGCTGAAATCGAGAAAAACTGAAATTGGGGAAGAACTCCGATTTATTCAGAATGATCCGAGGACGCTGCATCAAATCGATACAAAATGTGCACCAATTCTTTCATTACGCCAAATTAAGCTATTTTCTTTTTACAAAACGTATCCTACCCGCCACAGTTTTTAATGGAGGGAGGTGGAATGGTATTAAAATCTCGTTAGGGAACTCTTCACAATTGCATTACTCATCCGACTGTGGCGCTACCGTGGCCAAACTGCGAACTACGGCTCAGAATAAACTCGGTGCTATGCGATCAGACGTCACTTCACTTTCAGATTGTGAACTGTAAACATCAACTGATGAAAGTAAATGAATCTTTAGCGAAACATGGCTCACTATCCTCCTACAGAGATTGTTGATATGATGTTAATTTTAGATGAATGCCATAACAATTACCCTGCAGCTGCGCAACGGTATGCGGATCGTTTCCCAAACAGACGACATCCAAGCGAAAACATTATTCGAAATTGCACTCAACGAGCTCGAAATGGATACTTACACCGTCCACCTCGACATCGCGAATACAATCAAAAATGACGCTCGTGCCCGTACCGTTCTCGCCTGTGTTCAACTGGATCCCAAAATGAGTAGTCGTGCGATTCAGAGACAAACTGGAATACCGAAATAAATTGTTTTGAGGGTTTTGAAGGCACATAAATATCATGCTTATCATATCACACTGGCACAGGCATTAACGGCTGAAAGATATGCAAATACGCGTGCATTTCTGCCAATGGGTCTCTGAAATAAGAAGTGACAATTTAAGCTTCCTAGGCTCAGTTTCACAGTCCTCGTAATCTTGAAATCAAAAACTGACTGTTAGTTTGTGCCCCTTTCATATACTTCTATCGAAAGAAGCCTTCATCTGGGTTTGTAGGTGTTCTACAGCAGCCAGTGATATAGGTTTTCGTAGGAAGTTTGATTCGTGACCAGTAAGTGACTACCTGTTATGTTTCAGCTCCTCTAAGCGTTATTACTGGGTCGTTGTTCTCTCTACTGCTACTCCACCCCCAGAGCACTGGGTATAGATTATGCTTCGCATTATCACGTTAAACATTATAAGCGCCTATGGGACTTTCACAAGCATTCTTTCACGGATTTTGGTTAATAGCAAAATGCCAGGCTTCAGACCAGCTGATTAACTTCGCTTAGCTAGGGTTCAGTCACATAAAATTCTGTAAACATGGATGCCTTTTGACTGTAAAATTATTCATTTGTTCTACCCACTACTAAAATTTAGGCCGTATGGCTGTTATGAAGTGAAAATAATTGTGGTTTAAGATATTTAAAAACCTAAAATTCATCTGACGTATAGGCATTTCATCTTTACATAGCTAAGTTGGGTCCTCAGGTTTTGCAGTGTTAGTATCTTCTACACGAATCCCATCAAATCACTATTTCTGTACACTGTCAGTTGTCATGTACGCAGTGCCACGAGCAATAATTTGATGGGACTCATCTAAAAGATGTTAACAACGCTTAAATTAAGGATCCTACTTACCGATGTAGCCATGAAATGCATGTAAGTCAGATGATTTTTAGATTTTGATGTGTGCTAAAGCACAATTATTTAGACTTTATGGTGACCAAACAGACGAAATTGCAATAGTTGGTTGTACAAATAAATTGTTTTACAGTCGAAAGGCGATCATGTCATTTTCAAAATTTCACCCCAGTTACTTTGGTACTCTCTTCGTGTATCCCTCAAAGTAACGAGAAAATTATCCCCATGTGTAAGTGCGTGTAATGTGCGATCTGATACGGCGTGTTTCTCCTTGTCCTCTCACTTATTAGTCGGTCTTCCTGCTTGGTCTAAAAGATCGCAATGGGTCGCAAGGGAACTAACACGACGCCGAAAAGCGTCACCTTGGCATCTTTCACTGTTTGAAGGGTCGCAGACACAGGGATATTGTTAGTTTGGTGTCTGTGCCCAGAAATACGGTTGGGGATATTATAAGACCATTTTAGGAGGCGGATCGCATAAAATCTTACCTCCCAAAAGGGCAGCCACGGTTGCTAAGAGAAATCTGATTAATCATAAGAAAAGTTAAGAGTAATCCTAGGTTAAGTACGCCTAAAATTGCTAGCCAGTTGGTGCAAAAAATGTAGGAAGCAAGTAAGTGAATCAGTTGGCCGGAGGGAAGAGGAGGATACAAAGAAAGAATGACAACAAAAGGGCCTTATGCGAACAAATATAAGAGAGACAAAGACTTCAGTCCGCAAGGGACCGCCTTGGACTGATTTTATGTTTGCTGATGAGAGCAAAATTAACGTCTTTTCAACAGACGGACGATATATCGTGTGGCGAAACCAAATAACGAGGTGCAGGCTAAACATTTGCAACCTGTTTTAAAACACTGCACGGCGGTGGTGGTGTGGGGGCAGGAGGGAATGTCTCGATAAGGGCTTGTATTTCGTCATATACAGTGGAGAGTTCGCAGGACAAACGAGGTTTGAAAACCGCTGGTGAGGTTGATCCTGAAAGTGATCGTGATAAAATGGACTATCTCTGTATCATTTACTTGTATGTGAGTGCTTCACCTCGTTGAATGCCATTTGCAAGCCGTTGAGGCAAGTACGAAAGCTGCAAGATACTGGTGTGTGCACGTATGTAGCAACAGGTGCCGGAATGAGACGGGGAGCAGTTTCAAGCGGGGGTTCGCCAGTCCGGTCTCCTTGCAGCTATCATACGACTCCTGTTGCACCGCGTCCCTGGTAAGCACATGCGAATACAAGGTGTCAGACGAGAATGTTCGCACACATTGACACCCACGAGGTGTGTGTAGCATATCGATGAGCACAAGAGTTAATTACGGACAAGAGGTTACCACGTTTTAGTTCCTACCAGACAACAGGTTTCGGTAATTTATCAGTTATTTGATAGGTTCAACGAAATCCATGAAGTAGGCTCAAAACAGCGAAATAGTTCGCGTTACAGCAGCCAAAGTTTTAACTATTTTAACTATATAAAACTATTTTAAATTAGTCGTATTTGAGATGTATGACAATAAACGAAGCTCCGAACTTTCCAAACAAAGTTATACTTCTTTCAACAGTTTAGTGTTTGTATTTGAAAACAAACGTTTCTCCGTGCTTAGTTCATTACTGTATTTAACTCTGGTATAGTGCGTAAAGTTTGCACGATACAAAAGAAAAGAACTGCTCGTAAGAGTACACAGCGCACAGAAAACTGACAATGTCGATAACACGAATGTACGAGGGCCATTCGGATAGAAAGGTCCGACTGGTAACGCAATGGAAACCCCAGTTACAATCAAAATTGTTTTATTTGCAACAGTTTGGGACACTACATCGTAGCGTTGTACCAACTTTCCAATACCCTCGCCATAGAAAGTAGAAGTCAGTGCTTTCCGCCACTTTTCTACGCTGGTCTGCAGTTCGTTGTATGTGCCAAAATGTCTTCATAGCCATCGGTTCATGCGAGCAGAGGCGAACATCAGATGGAGCCAAGCCCGGGTTGTATAGTGGGTGAACACACTTCCCATTGAAAAAGCTGCAGGGGCGTCGTCATTGCCCCTGCTGTGTGTGGCTGTGCGGCCAAGAATAGTCATGAAGAGTTAAATGCATGACAGGTATGTTGTGTATGAAACCAGGTGAAACGTCGCAGCGGGGACCCGTACTTCCCGGGAGACACTATTGTTCTAGGCATCTTCACGAGCTCACTGTGCACTCAGAACCGAAAAGAGCGATGTGACGCTGTTTACAGACATGTTAAAGACATTGGCCGACACATCTGTGCACTGCTTCATCGGATTTTTATAGTCTTTTTCCATTTCGCGACTTATCGGACCTTACTTTCCGAATAGCTTCAGTAATAACGAACAACAAATGAACCAACAACTGTATCTGCATCTCCAATTTATTCCACAAGCAACCGGTTTCTGCATTCAAAAATGTTGTTCAAATGTGTGTGAAATCTTAAGGGACTTAACTGCTAAGGTCATCAGTCCCTAAGCTTACACACTACTTAACCTAAATTATCCTAAGGACAAACACACACACACCAATGCCCGAGGGAGGACTCGAACCTCCGCCGGGACCAGCCGCACAGTCCATGATTGCAGCGCCGAAGACCTCTCGGCTAATTCCGCGCGGCTTTCGACATTCCATTATACCATCAACAGTTCCTGTCGTACATGGTAACATAGTGGCTGAGAAGCCAGACAAAATATCTTGCAAAAGCGAACCAGCATCTACACCAGCGTGTATAACACGGCTATACACTCGTAACCAGTCTGAGTGCTCAGATACGAAAAAAGTGTGTCCAGGACAGAAAAATTTTGTTTTTTTGTATGTGAAGTCTGCAATCCCACACTAATTTGGCATATTCGTTTTCGACGTCTTTTTCTTGCTTTTTGTTCCAGCCGTCCCTAAAGCAGGAAACTGAAAAACTGATTTCTGCTGCACAGGAAAAAGCCACCATAGCTAATACTGTCAAAGCCAGAATAGAGAAATCAGCGAAAAACTCAAAGTGCAGACTCTGTAAAGAAGCTGACGAAACAATTGATCAAATCTTGAGCTGTTGCAAAAATATCGCTCAGACTAATTACAAGCAGAGGAACAATGATGTGGCACGAACTATCAACTAGAACTATGCCAAAATTACTAACTGCCGATGGCAAGAAACTGCTGTGACCACGAGCCTTATTGCAAAAACTTTTTATTGTTGACGTAATTAAAATCATGGGCATCTGTAGCGCATTAATAGTGGGGCTGGTGGAAAGTTATAGTTGGTGGCTACAGATGAGGAGGAGGGAGGAGAGACGGTATCAGACTGCGGGATTCCTCCTCCTCCTCCTCCTCCTCCTCCTCCTCCTCCCCCTCCCCCCCCCATCCCCCTCTTCCCCCTCCCCTCCTGCCCATTCTCCCTCCCCCTATTCCCCCTCTCACCTCGCCCAGAACCGTGTTCGGCATCCGCGCCCGGTATGTTGTGTGCCCCCTGTTGCTCCTGCTTCTGCACAATTTCTCGGCAGCGGTATTACATTAAAGGTCCAATTTTTTTTTACGTTCCCGTTATGTGATATGCTTCAGTAATAAACACCTACGCAGCCTTACGAGCTGGTCTGAACCGCACCGGTGTTGGTGGATGATCTATCGACCTTCTTCCCTGAGTTCTTACCTCACGCATACGTGACCGCTTCACCGTCGCCATCTCGTTTGGAAAACATGGATACACTCCCGTGACACGATTAAAGAGAAAGCGGTACATTTGCCGGTGGAAGAGGTCAGCCTTTTTTAGAAAGAAGATATGGAAAGTAGGCGGCCAAGTTTGTCAGCCGGCTGAACCGCAAAGGAATTCTGCGCACCATTCCTCCGCAGAAGGCAGCTTCCACGCGGCTGGAAACCGGCCGGTGGAGGTTCTCCTACCGAGAAGTGCGCTACTACGGAGACCGTCCCTGAATACAGATGTACAGGAATGTCGCCCATTAACCTGTCCATTGTTATGTTGATTAATAGGCCGAGATGGCAGGTTTCTGACGGAACCAAAAAAAAATCGGCGGAGCCCGTTAGTTGCAGATGTGGCCTATTGAGGCCCATAGGAGGCAGCCGGGGTCGAGCAGACTTTCCCCATTGCGCAACAGACGTCCCAGTTGAGCTGCGTTTGCCCGTACAAGGCCTTGGCCGGCCAGGCTCTGCCTGACTCACGCCCACACAGCCTCCTCACACCTGCTTTCTTCTTCCTCTGCTTAAAAGTGCACACGCCCTCCACACGCATATTGTGTTCAGAATATGTCTCGCCCTTCATGAAAATGGTGGGTTCGGCAGAGCCCTGACAATGACAGGGGTCTCATCTGCAGAACTCGTGGTAAAACTTTGAGACGCCTTCCTTTGGGGTCGTACATGGCAGCTCTTGTTAAACACAGCTAAATTCACCGTAACACACATAGCATTAAGAAAATTCGGGTACTTTTGGTCTAAGACTTCAGTGAAGGTCTTAAGGGGAGGTTCTGGTTGAGAGGCATGAAAAGTGGGTGAAGTTAAGACCTTTTTCATACAAGAATTGTTCTTATTAAAATGGGGATTTTACCACTTTATTGTACATACATTCGTGTATAAAACGTTTTATCTCCTAACAAATTAGAAATGGCAGCTGCAGCCCTTGTCAAAGTCTGCGTGTCGCAAGGTCCTAGTTTGCGCAAAGTGTTGTACAAACTCGTGGCTATTTCGGAAACTTATAAAAATTGAAAATTTTTGAATTGGAATGAATTTGGGGGTCATCACGATGAGATTTTGCAAAATACACCGAAAAAGACAGCTATTGAAAAACCATGTAAATTTCTTGGCAGGTTCTTCTGAGTTCTAATATTTTAAAAAATATTTAAATTTCGAATAAAAAATCTCGCTAAGGCCTAAATTTAATTATATTTAATTTTAAAAAAATCAAATGAATCGTTTAATCTGTCGAGGCTCTAGAGCGCTTCGCACACCGAAAAGTGTTGTTTCGAGAAAAAGAGTTTAAAGACTGGAGTAACAAAAAAAACGTTGGTTATAAACTTACGGTTAACCTGCCATCCCAGGACCACAGTGGCATCCTTCCTCTTCCTCAAATATGTTCTGGTTCTGAATCTGGTGTCGTATTTTTTGTTTCTTTGTTTTCAATCCTGGTTCTTTTAACAAATGGAGACGTTACTTGCTCAGTGGCGGCCATGCCTTTCCTGTCAAATAACTCCACGATATTTTTACTGTTCGTCCGTATGATGATTCCTGACACGTTCACGGTCTTCAGAATAGATGAACATCCTTCGCTGAATATACCTGCAGCTGCATATGCTGCAGTTGCAACAGTTTTTGCCCCACAATGAAGATGTTTCGGTACCAGTTTCCAAATAATTGGGCTGAAGCTCTCGTTATCATTTTGTATATTGGCACCGGTACATCTTTTAAGCAAATCTTCATTGGACGGAAATTCGTATGTCGCATCTTTTCTTGAACTCATTCATCGAGCTCCTATAAGTGCCTGTATTTCGGTCAGCGCACGCTTCCATTCATCACGCTGTAACTTCTAAAATACTTTCACAATTAAAAAATTCTTATGCAGGCATAATCTTGTGTACTTCATGGATGCAAGTTACATAAAAAATCCGTTTATTCATCTGTCTCGACCAAACTAAACTGCTGTCCTTCCGTAGAACAATGGCCTGTCGATCTGCATCGAAGGAGTTCCTAAACAACAAAACGGGAAAGAATGACCACTACTACTTCGTTATGGAGATGAAGTAATTCTAAATACACTTATTATTAATGCCATTCACGTTTCTGAAGAGCTGTGCCAAATTTGTCTTTGCCAGCTGAAATAGTACAGGTTTTACCGAGCAACGCCTACCCACGCGGTGTATTATTGCATTTCTCTAATAATCATCATCTTCTCATCCTCATCGACACGCAAGTCGCCGAAGTGGTGTCAACCGAAAAGACTTGCACCAGGCGAACGGTCTACCTGACAGGAGGCCCTAGCCACACGACATTTCATTTCATTTCTCAACATTGATTTCTTTCGTCAAGCTGTACGCTTTCCAAACGTAAATAAGTAAGCTTTCCTAAAGATTAACGAATAGAAAATGGAGCCAGCCATGCACGATGTACTTCGGGAGTAACAATGCCTTGGGATAAGGACTCTAACGCTTACACAGCCTCAGTTGCAGGTAAGACAAGCGGCGTGCTTGTACTGGGAAACTACAGCGCGTCTTCAGATGAGTTCGCAAATAAAGCTCTTGCGCTGCCTATGCTGGGATATTGCTGTAACGTGCGAAGTCAATATTATGTTTTACTCTTACATGGGGGCATATGCAAATAATGACAGCGTGAATGGTCGCAACCTTGTTTGTTTGCGAAACAGTGTAACATAAAAGTTGGAAAATCTCAACTGACAGATACGATATTTTATTTACAAAATGGTTTTACTCTCCGGAACAATCTCACGCAATTCCAATAAGAAATTGCAGATATCGGCTGAGTATGTGAAAGTAAATTCGCGTTTTCTTAGACAAAGCCACATCTCGAAACTTCCATGGGCTAATAACGCCTGAAACAGATTATAGTCCTAAATAACAAGTAAAAATGGGCCTAAAATTTAATAATTTTACATCAAAACTATCTACTGTCCCAGTGGTTTCTTTTCGATAATAGTCATTGTAACATAAACTAGAGTTTGTAGTATTACTTTCATAACTTGTCAGAATCTCCGCGCCGACTGTTACTTTGAGCGCTGTTGAATGACAACTACGATGAACTACATTCATAGAAGTACCTCAGTGTACTGCTAGATGTCTCTCTTACAACAGCCTCGGTGGTTTCAGTTAGAACCCGCTGGTACTCAAAGGGTTAACTAATATGCTGTTTTTCCTAATATGTAATTTGTGGTAACAGTGTAGAACAGCTCCATTGCCATAATTTGGACTTCTTTTAATTTGTATTCTGGAGCTTCTGAAAAGAATAAATAAACTAAATTCCACTGCCCCAGGAACTTACCACCAATCTTGTAATCGGGTATGATCCTCTTCCCTGCTTTGACTGGTGTCCGCAGCTCGTGGTCTTGCGGTAGCGTTCTCGCTTCCGGACCACGGGGTCCCGGGTTCGATTCCCGGTGGGTTCAGGGATTTTCACCTGCCTCGAGATGACTGGGTGTTTGTGTTGTCCTCATCATTTCATCATCAGTCATGCACGAGGAAGATTGGACTGAGAAACGGTTGGGAATTTGTACGGGCGCTTGTAACCGCACAGTGAGCGCCCCACAATCCAGACATCATCATCATCCTTTGACTGGTGTTTTATTGTGTTTATCAAAATTTAAAGAGAGCTGTCATTGGTGCGCACCAATGGGAAACTGACTGTCAGTCTTCATTTCCTTACAAGCGTTTGTAGAGTATAGACCAGGGCCGGCCAGAAATTCTGCACGCATGCGGTGCTCCTGCACATGTGCAACTTTCGGGTCACAGCGTGCACGCCGCAGCCGTCAGCGTTCATGTAGTGCAGGGGCGGGCAGGAATCCTGCACGTGGGCGGTGCACTTGCACGCGTGCAGTTAACAGGTGTTCTGCGTGCACACAGGGGCAAGCCTGCCACCCGCTTACCTCCCCTCCCCACCATACCTTCTGTCCACTCCTTCCTCTGTAATGCGTTTTATTTTTCTAGCTTGCTTTATTGAATGATGGAATAAGGTTAGCAGGAGTGCTTGAAATAAATCATGGTTTGAAAGAGTACCTATTAACTACGATACGTTTTATTTAATTATCACAGGTGGAGTTTACAATACGTTTAATATCTGGAACAAAATTTCTGCATACAGACAAACGCAAACAGTTACATAAATTTTCTTCACTTATGTTTGCTCTTAACCGAGGCTTATTAATTCAGCAAATGGTTTTCCAGCTCTCACTATATTAAGCGCAATTTTATAGCTTGCACGTATCGCTGGGCTATTATTGTTGTCGTCCTGAAAAATTGAAAACAGTGCTCCATAAAATATTAAATCAGTTAGATGAGAGACATGACGAGAGAAAATCGCAGATCTCTCGTGACAACGGCAACTAGGATGCATCTAATATCGTCAGGTCGGTCTTCTTAAGCTCAGTCAATTTCCCCATCCGCTCAGAATCCGAAAATAAATTGTACTCGTCCTTGTGAAATTTATTATAATGGCCTTCAATACTAAACTTCCGCTGACCAGCGAGAATACTGCCCATATTAAACATTTCGAATTTTCACGTTTTTGCACAAAGAAAAAATGATTCTCCCATTACTTTTTAAAAGATAGCAAGTCTCCACGCCTCCGTTTCTTTGATTCACTCTGCATTTTCCAGTTCTTGAAATACAACGTTCACTACGTAGTGGTCGCTTCGCATCAACGTCCGCGGCTTTTAGCCTGGCACTACACTGCCGCAACCTACCGGTTGTCGCCACTGCCCCATTCGACGATTGCACGCGAGCAGCACACGTGCAGCGCTGTGCCCTCACGAGCCGCGTGCAACGTTTGCCCACCCTTGATGTAGTGCATGTTTCTACCCACACATGTCGCTTTATCCACTTGCTGGGATACTCTGTACCGGAGCATTCTAGTGATCTTTTCACAGCTTGCAAGCCAACCATGGGAAGGTATTTCGCGTATTAAACATTTAAAATACTGTCACAGACGTCTACTTTTATGTTAACAGTTTAACCCAGTAAGACAAGTAACACAGTTAACAACCGTGGGTTTTTATTAAGGCAGCTTGACTGACGGCACGTAAATACGAGTAATGTTTTTGATCTAGTATTTTAGAAAGAGAGCACTTAGCGACTTCCAACGAACCTTATTCATGATTTCAAATAACATTAAACTAATGCAAGGTTTCCTACAACTAATTCTCGGTGCCCTCAGTTACACCCACATAATTTCTGTCTCACTGACCTCTGAACAGAATGATAACCGCAGACTTCTCGATGATCACCTGTTATTTCGATACCATTATTGCTATATCTTTCATCAGCTCCGTCTGAAATCTGCATAATAACCGACAATTAGATGCATGTTACGTTTTATCGACTTCAGCTGAGCGTAGCTCTTCACACATTAAAAAAAAAAAACCCTAAATGTAAGTATTAATTGGAACAATCGGTTTAATGGCCAACTTTCCTGATCATAATGTAACATGGAGCAGAATGAGGCACTAATGCGCAGTTAGTAAACAATAATTTTTAATTATGAAAGGAATAAATCCAAACACGTTTATCACTGGTCGTGAGAAATGATAATCGAGTTGATGTGTTTCATCCATTTTCTTAAGGACATTTAAACATTTAATTTTGCTTGCCGTTCTTCACTCTTGAGTACACTACACTCGTCTTTGTGATATGTATTGTAGTGTCTTTCAATTGGAAACTTACGCTGGCCGCCTATTATCCGGCGGCATAGTAAACACTGTGAGTTTTCACCAACGGCTACAAAAAAGAATTGCAGTTCCCAATCATTTTTAAACGACTGAGAACATAGATCTCCCGTCCTGTGCTTTTTCACAGTACCTGCCATTTCTCAGTACTTCTCTGTTAAGGTTATGGTTACCAGGGGTAAACGAGACTGGGTATGTTGCGCTCTTGCTTGTACCACATAAACAGGGAAGTGGAGCCGCCACCGTTCATTTAGGACACATGTCTAATAACAGATGTCGCTGTCGCACACGTGCGCACATGTGCAGCACCTCCGCACGCCTGCACACTGTGCAGCGTTTGGCCGGCCCTGGTATAGACGAAGGCATAATAGGTTTCTAATTGGCTGACTGGTAGAAAATGTGATGCTTGACGCTAGGTGCGTTTTAGACAAAATAGAAAACTTTTGAGTGCTGTTTCAGTTAAATTTTTACTACGTGCAAATAAATTAAAGTTTCTTATTTTCCCCTTTATTCCTTAACTGCAAGATTGCAAGATCGCCTGAGACACCATAGGTTTTAGATTAGACATCCATGCGACATAATGCGGCGAGAACGCTTTTGTAGCTGTTCCCTACGTTAAACAGAAAAGAACTGCGGACCTTTCCTGCAGTAGGGAAGGCGAAATACCGGAGTGCGAGAGATACGCCGGCAGCGGCGACCACCACTTCCAGGAGCTGCGGCCAGCTTTCCGCTCGCTGGCTTCCGGCTGCACAATGTAATTACACAGTACTCTGCCGCTGCCAGGCGCCACGCGCACTCCCTAGAGGCGGCTCGCTTTTCGCAATGCGCCGTCTAATTCAACTTCTGTCCGTACCTCGAAGTAATCACTGTTCTGTTAACATTCGTTAGATGTGGTGGTGGTTAGTCACGCACATAACGTATGGATTTAAATCATAGCATCCATAGAATATTTGAAGAGAGATGAGAATGTCGCCAGAATAATTGACCAGAAGTTGAGATAGCGAAATAAATTGACACTTTCCACCATACTACAAATATGATTCTCAATGTCGTAAAAAATGAAAACTCAAAATTTACCATAACCGTAGCATAATAACTGAAGAAACAATTCGATGCTATTGACCTAACAATGATGAATAAAAGTAATTCGCCTTATTCATACACATCACCATAATCAACACCCACACTCTGAAAACCACCTGAAATGAAAAGATGGCATAAGTTAAATTCTATGTAGAAATGTAAGCCTGTCTACGTTGTCTTTGTGGTAATACTGGACTACGACGTTATTAAAGGATGACAGTTCTACATCTACAGCCATACTCCGCAAGCCACCTGACGGTGTGTGGTGGAGGGTAGCTTGAGTACCTCTATCGGTTCTCCCTTCTATTCCAGTCTCGAATTGTTCGTGGAAAGAAAGATCGTCGGTATGCCTCTGTGTGGGCTCTAATCTCTCTGATTTTATCCTCATGGTCTCTTCGAGAGAGCCGGCCGAAGTGGCCGTGCGGTTCTAGGCGCTGCAGTCTGGAACCGAGAGACCGCTACGGTCGCAAGTTAGAATCCTGCCTCGGGCATGGATGTGTGTGATGTCCTTAGGTTAATTAGCTTTAACTAGTTCTAAGTTCTAGGGGACTAATGACCTCAGCAGTTGAGTCCCTTAGTGCTCAGAGCCATTTGAACCATTCTTCGAGAGATATACGTAGGAGCGAGCAATATACTGCTTGACTCCTCGGTTAAGGTATGTTCTCGAAACTTCAACAAAAGCCCGTACCGAGCTACTGAGCGTCTCTCCTGCAGAGTCTTCCACTGAAGTTTATCTATCGTCTCCGTAACGCTTTCGCGATTACTAAATGATCCTGTAACGAAGCGCGCTGCTCTCCGTTGGATCTTCTCTCTCTCTTTTCTATCAACCCTACGGATCCCACATCGGTGAGCAGTATTGAAGCAGTGGGCGAACAAGTGTACTGTAACCTACTTCCTTTGTTTTCGGACTGCATTTCCTTAGGATTATCCCAATGAATCTGTCTGGCATCTACTTTACCGACGATTAATTTTATATGGTCATTCCATTTTAAATAACTCCTAATGTCTACTCCCAGATAATTTATGGAATTAACTGCTTCCAGTTGCTGACCTGCTATATTGTAGCTAAATGATAAAGGATCTCTCTTTCTATGTATTCGCAGCACATTACGCTTGTCTACATGGAGATTCAATTGCCATTACCTGCACCATGCGTCAATAAGTTGCAGATCCTCCTGCATTTCAGTACAATTTTCCATTGTTACAACCTCACGGTATACTACAGCATCATCTGCAAAAAGCCTCAGTGAACTTCCAATGTTATCCACAAACTATTGTGAATAGTAACGGTCCTACGACACTCCCCTGCGGCACACCTCAAATCACTCTTACTTCGGAAGACTTCCCTCCATTGAGAATGACATGCTGCGTTCTGTTATCTAGGAACTCTTCAATCCAATCACACAATTGGTCTGATAGTCCATATGCTCTTACTTTGTTCATTAAGACTGTGGGGAACTGTATCAAACGCCTTGCGGAAGTCAAGAAACACGGCATCTACCTGGGACTACGTGAAATAAAATAGTCATAATTTCTGAACGGTTTGCGTTAGGACGTTCAAGCTGCACGGTTTTCCGCGGGGCGTGAAGGGTATTAGTGATTTGATTTAGCGACGAAGCCCTCTTTCATTTCGATGGTTTCATTAATAAGCAAAACTGGTGCATTTGGGGGACTGAGAATCCGCATTTCGCTATCGAGAAATCTCTTCAACCTCAACGGGTGAATCTGTGGTGTGCAGTGTCCAGTCACGGAACAATCGGTGCGATATTTCTTGAAGGCATGGTGACAACAGAACATTACGTGAACGTTTTTGAAGATGATTTCATCTCCATTATCCAAAGTGACCCTGATTTCCACAAGATGCGGTTCATGCAAAACCGAACTAGACCCCCACAGAATCAGGAGTGCGTGTGATGTCCTGGAGGAGCACTTTGGGGACGGCATTATGGCTCTGGGGTACCTAAAGGCCATCGGCATGGTTCTAGATTGGCCGCCATGTTCTCTTGATCTGAACACATGTGACTCCTTTATGTGGGGCTATATTAAAGACAATCTGTACAGCAATAACCCCAAAACCATTGCTGAGCTGAAAACAGCCATTCAGGAGGTCATCGACACTTCAGCGGGTCATGCAAAATTTCGCTATTCGTTTGTGCCACATCATCGCCAGAGACGGCAGGCATATCGAACATGACATAACCTAAATCTGAATATCTGTAGTGACGTTTACATGTTGAGGAAAGTGTGGGCACGCCGTAGTTTGTACCTAATTTACGTATTTTTTCATATGGTTCTGCAATAGTCACTTTGTAGATAGCGGACTGTGGACGGTTTACATGGTCTAAAACTACATCCTTCGTTATGTTGCTAACTCCAGAAAGCAGTTGTGCAGAACACCCGCAAATTACGTCGTCGGATTCTCGAAGAATTTAATTAACTTTCTGATAAGTCACTGCTTAAACTGTTATTATATTAACGCACGTAAAGTGAGTGTGCTAATAATATACTGTAATCTCATTCTGCATAGTTATTACAGCTCAATATCTTTATTTATTTATTTATTCATGCTATTGGACTGCAGTTTTAAGGAGTTCGTTCCTTTGTAAACCTGTCAAGTTACTAAATTCCAGACGCATAAGAGTCTGAAACATAGGTAGTTCATAAATTTACAGAGCTGCTTTTTGTTTATTGCAGTATTTCAGCCTTAGCCGCAGTCATTCTGTTTGAAGTTTGCACCATATATTCAGAAGTTCCCTGAAAATATACGGATCAATAAATTGTATCGAGCACAGAAATCTGTAATTGTTTCTTTGCCTTTAGTAAAATTAAGATAATATTCAGATTGTGTTACACATTACGACACATGTACGAAGGCTCATCCATTACGATTTTACCTACGTCAATTATTTGTAGCTCACCAAAGTCCATTGATCTTCCTTGTGCTACACCATACTAAAGATTACTTAAGCCAGACATCAATTTGTAGAATTTTGATTATCTAGCATGTCAGCTCTACTTTCATTTAAACCGATTTAAAATCACCAGTTTAATAATTCTTAATTGTCAAAACTTTTCTTTTTGCATTTCACATCTGTTCGACCAAGGGGCCCAGAAAACGCGTGCAAACTCTTCCACTCACTTTTCTGGTTTTCCAGAACGTCTGTTAGTGAGATTGTTAGCAACCCAAAGTAATAACTTTGTTAATGTACATACTCTTTTTTTTATTCTCAATTTTTTTTTTATAATTTAATGGATCGAGAAAAGAGAAAGTACAAACGAGGCTACATGTTACAGCAAAACTTTAAAGAGACACGACTTTCATGCACTCTAACGAAACGGCTGTGTACTGTGATTAATTTAATTTCTTTTCTCTCGACTAACAGAACTACACAGTATGCGGGCAGTAATTGCAGCTACTGGCTCTATTACAAAGAGCAGTGCAACCGATTTTGCGTAGATTTTATGCGATTAGCCTCAGTGTAATTCGGAGTTATAGCGGACACGGACAATAATGGAAACGAGGCAACACACTGAAACCACGAGAATGCACAACCTGTTGCAGAAACCGCAAGACGCAATTTGCAGTGGAACGTACAGACAGGAGAAAGAAGTAAGTAGCATGGGGTGGTTGCGCTAACTAATCCTGGTGGAACTGGCTTGCTGCAGTTGCTAGATAGCGAAGACAGAGTACATTTGCATAAATACGCCACTGTGACGAAATAAGAAAAATAAGAGTGATATTTCATTACAATGACCGTTCCTCATTACGTGTCGTAGAATTTCCATCTTAAGGTTTATCGAGCTAGCCATTAGAGCCCAGATACTCGAGCCAAAAGGTCTGCGATTGGATTGAAAATGTCGTAGCAAAAAGAACGCAGTACGTGTTTCTTAATGAGACAGTGAGAAGCGAAAGTAAGAAGTGTGTTACTACTGCTACTATTCATTACTTATGGGGAATTTTTGTGATGGTAATGGTCATAATGATGATATTAACTTACAAGGGAACCACCCCATCGCACCCCCCCCCCCCTCAGATTTAGTTATAAGTTGGCACAGTGGATAGGCCTTGAAAAACTGAACACAGATCAATCGAGAAAACAGGAAGAAGCTGTGTGGAACTATGAAAAAAAATTAGTAAAATATACAAACTGAGTAGTCCATGCGCAAGATAGGCAACATCAAGGGGAATATGAGCTCAAGAGCGCCGTGGTCCCGTGGTTCGCATGAGTAGCTGCGGAATGAGAGGCCCTTGGTTCAAGTCTTCCCTTGACTGAAAATTTTACTTTCTTTATTTTCGCGAAGTTATGATCTTGCCGTTCGTTCATTGCCGTCTCTGTTCATTGTAATAAGTTTAGTGTCTGTGTTTTGCGACCGCACCGTAAAACCGTGCGATTAGTAGACGAAAGGGCGTGCCTCTCCAATGGGAACCGAAAACATTTGATCGCAAGGTCATAGGTCAACTAATTCCTCCACAGGAAAACACGTCTGATACATTCTATACGACACTGGTGACGGCATGTGCGTCACATGACAGGAATATGTTGTCAACCCACCTAAATTGTACACTTAGCAAATGGGTAAAAAGATTCTTCTACTTTGCCCGATTTCGGTTTTCTTGTGGATGTGATAATCACGCCCAAAAAAGTGATGAAAACATAAGAGTTTGTCACATAAACTGAAAATAGAAAATTAAACTTTTCACTCGAGGGAAGACTTGAACTTAGGACCTCTCGTTCCGTAGCTGCTTTCGCTGACCACGGGACCACGGCGCTCCTTTAC
Organism: Schistocerca piceifrons; assembly: GCF_021461385.2. NCBI lineage: Eukaryota > Metazoa > Arthropoda > Insecta > Orthoptera > Acrididae > Schistocerca > Schistocerca piceifrons. The sequence goes on from NC_060149.1 coordinate 774,465,202, forward strand.
TCCCACTGTCCTTGATGTTGCATATCTTCGCATTGACTACTCAGTTTGTATATTTTACTAATTTTTTTTCATATTTCTACACAACTTCTTCCTGTTTTCTCAAGTGATCTGTGTTCAGTTTTTCAAGGCCTATCCACTGTGCCAACTTACAACTAAATCTGAGGGGGGTGCGATGGGGAGGTTCCCTTGTTTGGAGGATAATGGAAAAAGGCAGATGTATTAAAAAATCTTCTTGAAGCTGTGCTTCACAGCTTTTTTATAAAAGACTTATTAAAGTATAACCGCCATAACTATAAAATTTTAGGAAAAATAAGTAGATTAAATAGGATAATAAAAAAATAGTCCAAATGGCTCTGAGTACTATGGGACTTAACATCTGTGGTCATCAGTCCCCTAGAACTTAGAACTACTTAAACCTAGCTAACCTAAGGACATCACACACATCCACATTCGAACCTGCGACCGTAGCAGTCGCGCGGTTCCGGACTGCGCGCCTAGAACCGCTAGACCACCGCGGCCGGCAAATAGGATAATCGGTTATATCACTAGGTAATTAAAACATTTTAAAATGAACACCAAATGCCTATTATTTTAAAGCAAATGCTTAGTGATATAACTGATAATCATATTAAATCTTTCTTCGTAAAATATGCTCTCATTATGTTTTATGTCCAGGTCGTTCAGACGGCGGAGTACTGTGGAAGCTAGTTGCAGAACAGTAAAATTACAGCAGCTTTGTGGTGGTTATACATCAAAATGGCAGATGTATCAATTCGAGATAGGGATCCCTAGTATGAGAAAATTTCAAAAGGGTCATTGGTCTGCTGCTAACGATAAAAATCGAAGTACAGTTTTGTAGCAATTTTACTTATCTGCTCAACCAGACACTTGTTCACGTGTGGTGCAACTGCAAAAAGCTAAAGACTAAGGCGGCCGAGGAGAGGACAACGGAACAAGCCAATAATCTCGACAAACATAGATCCGGAAACCAATGGTTCCTCCGATGAGGCGTATGTGAAAGTACAGTCATGCCGATGTTAAAACACTGTTAATGTCTAAGACTTTTTTTTCGAAACACCGCGAGTCGGGTGTAAATTACAAAGTGCTGAACTGCTCTCGTTTGATTTTATCATTGCGGCTAACTGTGAAGCTGTAACTAGTGTTCAGGCAAGTATATCGGTCGTGGCTCGCCAATACAAAGACCTCCCTGGTCCCCGACTTCAGCACATTGGAATTTTTTGTGTGGGTATATTTAAAAGATTTAGCGTATTTCAGCCCTGTTTACAGTCTCGATGAACTGGAATGCATTGTGGATGCTTGTCAGTGTATTCAGAACACGCTTGGGGCTTCGGCACCGATTAGCAGACATAAGACCTGCCCTCACATGAACGGCGGCCATATTGTAATGTATTTGTTCTAAAGTGCTTATCTGCAGTTTGAATCCGCGGGCACTTTGTTATAAGGTGCTCGTGTACTCAGTCGTAATACCTCTCGTCGTTTATTAGGATAATGTGCATGTTTCATGGTCTTCTACGCGCTCTTTTTTTTTTTTTTTTTTTTTTTTTTTTTTTTTTTTTTTTTTTTTTTTTTACCAATAATGTTCAAACACACTGTATACTTCACTTGTAGATATGTATTCAAAGTTTGTGCCCGTTGACGACTATGCCATGTGTAACTGTGTGTGGTATGTGATTTATGTTTTATGCTACTTACAAATATCACGTATTCGCATCTATTATCCACTTGAGAATGAAGACATGAGCTAGTAGTTTGAAAAAAGTGGTTCAAATGGCTCTGAGCACTATGGGACTTAACTTCTGAGGTCATCAGTCCCCTAGAACTCAGAACTACTTAAACCTAACTAACCTAAAGACATCACACACATCCATGTCCGAGGCAGGATTCGAACCTGCGACCGTAGCGGTCGTGCGGTTCCAGACTGTAGCGCCTAGAACCGCTCGGCCACTCCGGCCGGCTGTAGTTTGAATAAGAAGGCACTCACTTAAAGTAACAGATTGGCAGAAGGAATCTCATTCTTTGAGTTTATGGAGGCCGTGGCGCTAGCCTAGAAGAAGTCGGTCTACCTATCTTTCGTGACAGTTATTTAACTTGGCGTTCCCAGTTTCTACGCATGCACTATATCGTCACGCAACATTCTGTAGTACCGGTTGAAACAACTTCGGTGTCGTTCTGACAATGTCACAGGTAACGCGAATCCTTGCCAGTAAACCCTGTTCATTCTCGAGAGGCGTCTCATATACAGAACCCCACATAAAGAAATGGTGCAGGGTTGGATTAGGTGAACGAGTTGTCCACAAAACCGAACCACCTCTTATTACGGTAAGCCATTCTCCATCATGCAACAAAAACTAAAGAATCCGCCTCAGTAGTACAAAAAAAGGGAATTTCAAACCTCAAATGTGGCGGAAGAGATTTCTAAACTGCGGCTCTCCGTGGCAACTGGTAAAGACAGTACACCGAATTGTCTGATGGTGGTGTCATTCCATCAACAAATTAAACAATTGCCTAAGCAATGCTGGTGGCCTGACAACTTCAATTTGATAAAACAGACCCCCCTCTCCCCCTCCCCTCGTGGATTCCTCTTGGTCGTCCCTGTAATACATTTGGTGGAAAATTTATACAATTCAGGAATTCCTCATGGCTTAGCTTTGCTGTCTATAACGCTGATACACTAATTTGACATCACAATATGGAAAAATTTGAAATTTCATATGGTTTGCAGCTGGATCACTGGATTATTCAGCAGTGCAGAACAGTATTCCTATTGCAGTAAAGAAAAATACCAACTCCTAGGGATGACCGCAGGTTTTTAGAATGGCTAGATAAGTGGCAATTATGCTCATGGGCAGTCTGATCCACTCAACCCTGAACACACATGACTTCGAACAAAGCGAATTCGATGAACAGTGGCCAGTTTTACAGCAGTTTCAAGTCAGTCTGCCGAGAGGTTACTCACATTCTTCATCGAACCTGCGGGCTTCGTTCGCTTGATCCAATGCTGTCTAATCTTCCCTTTCCACCCTTTTTTCTCCAGACACGTTCAGTGTGGACCACAAACAGGGAAACTGTCACATTTTTTCTTCGTTGTGTTACAATAACCAGTGTCTAAACAAAAAGGTGTGATCGTCACGTAATGGAGAGACGCACAAGCACATAATGGTGTCGGCCAAAATGGTTGAAATCAGTTACTTGAATTAACCGAAGACGACAAAAGTGACAGTAGCTAGTGACTTTAATGTACGTTTAATCATATCCAGGCGCTTGGGTTTCAGATGAGGAACGTAATCATTACTCTTATACCATAAAAATCACGTAGTAGAAGTGTTACTGAAATTAACAAAAAACTGACTAATGAGTATAAAAGTAAAGCATAACAGCACTCGCTCTGTGCCACCTTGGACACGAGTAAATATCTATCCTCGCTAGATCCATTAATGTAAGAAATGTTCACGTTTGTGTGTAATGCAATGGATAAGAAGAGATAAAGTTGATCCGTCTCAATTGTTAGGTGTCAATTACAATATGAAAACTCTTCCCTGACAATCGGTTATGTCGTCTTTATTCATTGAGGAGTGTGTAGGCCGCTGCCCATTCGCGTAGACATTCATGTGGTGACTGTTACAAGCTGAGGTGGTGAAGGCCGCGTGGTTTAGTTTCAGGCGGAAAATATAATCCGAGGGAAATAAATCGTAGACCAGCTGCAGTCTATGGAGAAGGTATTGAAGTTCGGCCATTGCTGCTTAACGTTAAAGAGATATGCGATGTGTCTGAAGGAGCCTCTGTCATAACGGAGACACTGAAAGAGAAGGTGGACGACAGCATTTGATTGCGCATATTCGTCACTGCGCCTCAAAAGGCACTCCGAGAGACTTCCAGTCGCTGTTTTCAGGCTCAAAACTTATAAGACAGCACGTAAACAGCTCCGCAATAGCATCTGAACTTCAGTGATCTCACACGACCAAATGCCAACAGCTTCTAGACAGCTGCACGTGGCCTATGCGCAAACGATCTTTCCTTTTACAGAGAAACTGGTGGTAGAACTCTCCATATTGTGTCCAGTTACATACACAAGGTTGTCACAAACACGTTGAAATGACTGTAAGCTTGTTAAGACTGTCGCAGGTTAGGTTGTGCCGAGATACAATTAAGGAAAAAATTCGATACTTTGCGCCGTTTGAGTTAATTAGCATTTAAGTTAGCCAATCAGGCCGTTACGCGCACAAATTCAAGGGTTCCGACAGAGACGATGTCAAATGTGTTGGTTCGGTTTCCATAAACGGAACAAGAGAGACACACAAATTGGACACGGGTCAGTAGTAAGGATCGAATCCGAGCTACAGGCTGAGCAATGTGGTGGGCTATCTTCTACATTATGAAAGCAACTGATACTAATTGTATTTGGCGGGCTGTTTGAATTCGCAGCAGTCTAACTGGCTAGCTGTAATGCTAATTAACTCGGAAACGGCACAACGTACCGAATTTTTTCTTAACAATTGTTGACACGGCCTACCCTGCAACACCCTTACAAGCTTTTCAGACTGTATCTGACCACTCTGTATATTTCTCGTGAACTCACAGTAAGTATACAACATTAGAAGTTAGGACGTTCCAGTAAACGCGAATCCGCAAGGAAACCACTTGCGAGGTAATTGTGAATTACGAGCCGCCGGTGACTTCATTGCGAAATATTGTCATAGTTTTCACAAATATGTTTTAAATGTAAGTTCTTGAAGTCCCCATTTAACGCGTTGACTAGGGCGAGACCGCAGGCAGACACAGTAGAGTTTCTCTCGTGACGCCGTGTGCCCCGCCGTTCCCACACGCTCCACTCTGTTTACTACAGCACATGTTTCGATGGCGTGTAAAGTTGCGAAAAAAAAGTTCAAAACGTTGAACAAGATATTGTACCCGATTTCCTGTACACCCGCGTCAACTGAAACAAGAAAAATAAAATAATGCACGGTACCTTACTAAACAGAGTAGAGCGTGTGAACACCGGCTGGCGTTCGGGCACGACCATGTAATCAAATGAAGCTATTTGGTTCCAGAGACCTTCTCAAGTCTCAAACATCTATGATGTATATATGCAGACTGAAGCGACGAATGAAACTTTGTACCAAGGCCGGGACTCGAACCTGGGCTCCTGCTCACTAGACAGATGCGGTAACCACTATGCCACTGCGGCACAGTATGGTCCAAAAATGGTCAGATAGAGCAGGGCCTTTACCTCGGCCTACAAGATCAACTCACATCAATCCTCCGGACGTTTTTCCGGGCTAATAACAAATGTGAAGTATACAGCACGACAATTGAAGAATTGGAGCACCGAGCTGTAAAGTATTCTCAAGATTTACGAGATAATGTGAGGGTATTGGAAAGAACCCTTAGCTCATTGCAGAAACGAGAGCAGCATGGCACCAAAATGCCAGGACAACACGTGGAACACGTCCTTTAACAGGTGCGAGTGAACAGTAAATTGTAATACGTGACAAACTCAAGCAATATTGTATTACTTGTTAAAGCAGCCCAAGGGTTAAACTTGAGCCCAACGAGGCTAATTTGGAAAGTATACATTTTAAATACAATCGAACTGAACAGTACAATATTTCGTAATAATTTGTATGAAATAGAGACCGAAGAAAGGACGGGAAAGAATGGGTGGGAATTCGTGACTTCCAGCTGCACAGGGCATTGTGATAATGCAGTGGCGAAACTTGAAAATTTGTGCTGGTCCAGGACTCGAACCCAGATTTCCCACTTCTTACGAGCAGTTGCCTTAACCTAGCCGGCCGTTGTGACCGAGCGGTTCTAGGCGCTTCAGTCCGGAACCACGCTGCTGCTATGGTCACATGTTCGAATCCTGTCTCGGGCATGGATGCGTGTAATGTCCTTAGGTTAGTTAGGTTTAAGTAGTTCTAAGTCTAGGGGACTGATGACCTCAGATGTCAAGTTCCATAGTGCTTAGAGCCATTTTTTTGAAGTTGCCTTAACCGCTTAGACCATCTGGACACGGAAGTCACGAATTCCCACCCGTCCCATACCGCCTCTTTCTCTCCCCATTCTCTATTTCATACAAATGTATGCACCAACTGAGTCATCACGACTGGTGTCTGTTCTGTCGTATATGTCCGACAGAGCAGACACGACTCAAATATACATAAATTTCGTAATGAAGTCGGTGGTTGCTGGTAACCACATATTCACAATTACTTCGCAAACTGCTTTTCTGGAACATTCTTGCTTCTCTTACCGTATATTTTCACTTGAATCAGTTTTCGCTATTATCAGACACACTGTATTGTATGATTATTACATGAAGACAATTCAAAGTTTGACTACAAAAAGAAATAAAACTAGGTCCAATAAGGTTTCTTCTCTTGCGCTAGTTGGCCCATCAGACTAGTGACAGCTCCAGAACAGCTTAAGAGAACAACATGGCAAGTGCCACAACCCGATTTCCAACAAACTCGGCTCAGTGGAAGAGAAGTCAAAATAAGCTAGCGTACACGTGTCTTGGCTTGTCTGTAGATACTAGACCGTTTCGGAGAAAAACAGGGTCAAAGATTTCGGCGTAACCTGGATGCCTTTTAACAGGCCAGATTATCAACTGCTATGGTGGCACAGAGGATACGGTCGCAGCCTTTCGCTTTTTGTGACCCGTATTCGAAACCCGATTATTGTTTTTACTTCATTCTTTTTTTTCATTTATCTATCCATGTCTGTAGAAGGTTACTACACGAATGTTTCTTATCGAGTTGTAAAATTACAACTGGGTTTGACAATAAGTGTCATACATTTACTATAATACATGTGTGTATGGTATTTCCAGAGGTTGCACTCTTTTTAAATTCTCATACTCCCATATTTCATTTTTATACCAGTTCCTACATTAATTCTTACATTTTATTCTTATGTTTATCCTTCATGAAGATTTGGTGCATTCCCTTGGCTAGTACCGACCGTAGAAACATTCGAAACATCAAAATCCCGAAAATCACGAGCATTGCGCAAAGGTAGGATTGCCAAAGTAAGATTTCCTCTTACGACTTTCACTCGGTAAATAACCGTTGTTAACAATACTGAAGCTTTCACATGTCGACAATAATTTCGGGCAAACAACGCATAAATGGGAGTTGCACTTGATTATTAATCAAGATACACGACGATACAAGACTTCAAATTAACATGGGTAGATAAATTTAAAAAAATAATGGAAATAATAAACAGGTTCGATCACGGGGGCGCAAAAGTGTGAAGCCTCCTCGCTAGCGACAGTGACACCATATCTATTGAACTCTTCAATCGCTGTCAGGCCACATATAGTACCTCAAAAACTTTGACCGCAGTTTTCTCAGAAACGGTCATCTACGGATAAGATGAGACATGTGTTAGCTTGTTTCGACCCCCTCTTCTACTGAGTGAAGTTTCTGGGAAATCGGATTATGGCACTTGTCGTGTTCCCCTCTTTGTCTCGAACACTCATCGGGCAGGCTAATGTAATATTACTCTAACTTAAATGGATCTTAGCGGTATTACTTCTGTCTCTGCAGAAATTAGAGCCCCCAAGGAAATTCATGGCCTTGGCTTTTCTCCAGTTGTAGTAGCTGTGATTAGTAGTCCACTTGCAAACATTTGATTACAATTTTCCGTATGCCTAATATCTGAAAGTTATTGGCTATCACCTGTCACTATCTTTCAGAGCTTCCGCTCAATTTCGGGACGTCAAACGACAGGACTATTTTTTATTTTTTTTTTAGGGTTGTACAGAGTTACGAAGGAACTACTAACAATCTTTCCTAAATAAAAAATTAGTTAACAAAACCAGATGGTTTTCTTCTTGGAAATGGGACAGTTATTGTAAGAGGGCGTACTGGAACGCCGTCCACGTTTGTATGGAGGCCAAAAGCTTCCAAGGCCGATTACACACCGTGTAGATGCGGTAATCGCAGGCAGTTGTGAAACTTCCGCTCCGTTCAGCACTGAATGCAGGTTACTATAAGCTCAGCGACACTCACGATTTTGCTCGGCATTTCAGGGTGTTCCCGTAACCTAAGCCCAATACTACATTTTATGTTACTCATTAAAGTGTTCTGTACTACAGCCCTTCCTAGAGTTGGTTGTAAGCAGATTTAAGAGACACATTTTGCTTAGTTCTGACCGGTCTCTCGGTTAATGGGTTTCTGTAGGATACTTCAGCGACTATTTCAGTAGACCGTTTGCGAAGTCTTAGCAGGCTAGCTGGGTACCACAGACAAGATGCTTACGATGACATCAAGTGACCCGTTTGTCTACCCACTGTTGACACTAGCCGCGCTTACATTGTGTGTCCACACATGTGCGCAGTGTGTATAAAAATAAATGTAAACGTTTGTTGAGGGCGTGATACTAGAGAACAACTGAAATATCTGTAGCTACTAAAGCTACTGCCTACGCAAAGTCTTCAGTTTTCCTCACAGGTGTTTTGCAGAGTCATTTCAGGGTTGCCAGCGTATTATACACTGAAGTAATTGTAGGAATACGAATCACCCGGAAGTTATACGAAACTCTGTGTTCAGAACTTACTGGACTTACAAGTCATTGAGATCCCACTTGGTGACAAATTTGTCTACTTCGTCTCCGTGCTTCAAAGCTTAAACCGCACCCCTTTTTCTGTCTCTTTCAATTAACTGTTGGAGACGGGTCAATAACTGAATTGTAACTATTGAAAAATTCTTACCTGTTTGTTACTGTAGCGTTGGAGTGGGTAAGTTTACAGGTACATGATGATTTGACCAAGAACCCTTCTATTCTTGCTTCTTGACAGTTATCTGGACACATACATAGCCTACAGATGACGTAGTCAGGCGGCGCAGATGTCCCTAGTTCTTTGATGAGATTTTCTCACTTCTCAGCCATTTCTTCATCAGTATTTCACATCTCCTTCACAGGCAGTTATGATAACTAGACATTCTGTTAAGATCATTTTCATTCAGTAGTTTATACTGAGAAACTGAAGTTGCGAAAAGCCGTTGACCTCAGATTGCGCGAAACTTTGAACAAGGCTGTAATTTTGCAACAGCAACTTACTTAAATTGTTTAAACACTTATGGGCTACTTTCGTTGGTTTTATTTCACTCTAAAAACGAATGGTGTAATAATATTATTTTATGTTAAAGATTTCGGTTTTTCTGAGTATCGGGAAGTCTGGCGCAATCCGTTGCTCAACTGTGCAAAGTTCGATACAGCTCAGGAGATGTCGGTTGCGGTTCACGGTCACCGGGCCACCAAAGCTTTTGCGCAGCGAACCTGGATCTGTTGGTTTGAAATCCGCGAACATCCGCTTTGTCAGGCTATACCGTTAACTACTTAAACACTGCATAAGATATCCTTTCGTGGTTGCCTTGTCGGTACTGAAATCTAGAAGCAGGGTCGAAAATGACACGCCTCTTCAAAAGGACCATAGACGACATGAGAGGAGGGGGGGGGGGGGAATTGTTGTCTCACTTTGTCTTACTATTCCCATTAGAAACTATAGCTCCAAGCTAATCGATAAAGTGCGGACATTGGTTCAAATTTCCCATTACCTGTTCTACCAGAGGTTGCTATTATAAGCAAATTGTCTCAGGTAGGTACGGTACTAGTGATACTTTACTCATCATGTCTTGGCCTTACCAACTCATTGAACAATAAGAGGAAAGTGCAATTTATTTAAACTGAGAAAGGCTAGTAGGAATGAGGAAGACATATACTAGGAAGATGTTTATATAAGGCAAATGGATGCGAAACTGAGGATTGCAGATGTATTACTGTGATGTCTCTTTCATTATCAAAGAGGTGAAACTTATCATTTATCTTGAATGGAAGCAAAAAGGTTCAGTTTTAGTACAAATATTTTTATTCCCCTAGCCAGGCAACATTCCAGACAACCAACAAACAGCAAACTTCAGCAGAACATAAACATTGGAGATCAGCAAATTATTTAGGAAATGTCTGGAATGTCATATGTCTCAGACCTATGACATACATCAGAATCAATAAAACTGAATTATGAGTTCTTCGGTATAACCAAATATCTCTGCATCAGAGTTCAGAAATACGTATTTGTGTTTCTGTTACTGAATGTCTCTAACAAATCAACAGACATCTTTCAAAATGATTACACTTATTCCCAACTGATAACCAGAAAACACACATGGTGACAATTATTTCTTCTAAGATCAGTCATGAATTATGTTGTATTTCTGTAAGACAGATAAATCTCAGCTATCATAAAAAGATAAGAAAGATAATGATTTTTACAGATCTCATTTTATTATTAACAAATGTTTATTGAAAGAGGACAGATTGTTATTTCTCTGAAATTTCTTTTCTGGTGATCCATAATGCTCTGCAGACATGCAAATGAACATTTTTCCAGCCTGTTTGCAGCTGCATGTCCTTAATCAGTCAGTGACTGTAATGAGAACTTTGGAGTGCAATGCTGATTTCAGTCAGGCTGGGAACTAAAGGTTGTGATAGTACATGCAACTCACTCGGCTCTAAAGAGAGAGACATTTGGCTGTGTCACCTTAAAGAATCTATTTTGATTTTGTGTGTGTGTGTGGCTGTCTGTCAGTGTCCACGGGCACATTGACAGTATCAGTTGTGGGTAATCTGAATCCCCCTGCATAAAAGCTGATGGATCCTTTAACAGTACATAATACAATTACTCCATTTCAGTGTTAGCTGTAAAGGTGTTACATGCATTCATTGCCATCACTAACATTTTGCTCACAAAAAATATGTATCCATAAATACAACTTATAGCACAGTACATGAACTACTTATTAATTTACAAATTTACATAATGTTTTGTTTTATCTTTTTTTCAGATTCAACAGATATAGTAGACTGTAAATTAAAACTCATTCTCGGATTGATATGGACATTGATCCTCCACTACTCAATCTCCCTGCCTATGTGGGAGGGTGAAGACGATTCACAGCATGATGGAAAGGGTGCAACTCCAAAGCAAAGGTAAACATCCAGTATTGTCTAAGTGCCTCATGAATTTGACACCTAATGTGTTAAAATATTTCAATTGATCTTTGTGATAACTGAGGCAATTAAGTGCTTCTATTGTTTTTTGAAGTACTGATATTTTTCCAGTGGACAGAATATTTAATCATCTTTCACCGATGGATCCAGGACAAAATTATTTCTTCAGATATTGTGGCTAAAAACTGTACAGCTTTCAAGGTCAGTCAGTGGCAGAATTAAAACCACATGATGCAAATATATCCCACAGTAAATTTGCAGCAAGTGGTTTTAATTAAGCCACCAACTGGCTGTACAGTAATGAGCTGAAATAATGGAAGAAGAAATAATTTTGTCTCAGATGCACACAGAAATGGTGGAATAATGCCTCATATCTTATGCTTCATATTTAATGAGTTGGTGATTGGACTGGCTTCATTTCATTCAGGTCATATATAGTCATGTATGAGATAAAGTTTGTACCAGTGTTCTCTGCTGACGGAAACAGTTTCACTCAACATGAATTTTCTAGGTTACTGCACTGGATTCAGAGCAAAGTTCCAGATTTACCAATTACAAATTTCACTTCTGACTGGAATGATGGCCGAGCAGTTGGTGCTTTGGTTGATGCAGTTGCACCAGGTAATTTTTTGCTACAAGTGTTCTCTCTCTCTCTCTCTCTCTCTCTCTGTCTCTCTCTCTCTCTCTCTCTTTCTCTCTTTTATTTATTTATTTCATGTTCCATAGCTCCAGGTCTCCAGGTAGTGAGTGAATTGCAAGAATGTGGAATGTGTCAAGTTGTATATAGTTTACCTGTAACTAACATAAATACTATAAAATATATGATATAAGTAAGATAACAAATAAAGAATATATATCAAATTAACAGAAGATCGTGTTACACTGAAGAAGGATCGGTAATGTACACGGGAAGCAAGGTTCAGCTAAACATTACAATCAATAAATATAAGGGGCATTCAAAAAGAAACGAGCCGGAGGCATAATTACAGAAACCAGTGCCTATCTGTTAGAAGTACTTACCCTGGCTGTTGAGACACTTGTCCCACTGTGACAAAAGGCAGTGAATGGCTGTCTCATAAAATTCCTGGGGTTGTGATATTAACCAGTTCCACACGTACAGCTGGACATCATCGTCCGAGGTAAATAGTTTGCCCCTCAGATCCATTTTAAGGGGACCAAAAATGACGTAATCACAGGGAGAGAGGTCCGGACTGTATGGAGGGTGGCAGAGAAGCCCCCATTTGAATTTCTGTAGGAGTGCCATGACTGTGTTGACCATATGAGGCTTGCATTGTTGTGGAGCAAAATGACCCCAAGAGTGAGATTGCCTGGTCGTTTTGATTTGATGGCTTGGCGAAGGGTGGTCAAGGTTTGCAGGTAATGCTGGGCATTCACTGTTGTCCCGTGCTGCGGGAAGTGAATCAGAAGGGGGCCCTCTTGGTCAAAGAACATCAGCATAACCTTTCCTGCACTCATGTGGATGGCGACGTCCAGCTGTACGTGCGGAAATGGTTAACATTGTAGCCCTGGGAATTTTATGAGACAGCCATTCACCGCCTTGTCACAGTGGGACAAGTGTCTCAACAGCCAGGGTCAATACTTCTAACATATAGGTAGTGCAAAATTGTTAAGGCTTTCGTGGCCACTTGTTGACAAACTGCCTATTGGCTTCTGTCTCGGGTTCTTCGACCGACGTTCATCTAATGATTTTTCTGACTTTTCGCCAGCACGAGTGGCTGGCATTGTCAAAGCTTCACCCTCCATCGCCGGTGGTGAACTGGAGCCGAGCTTGCGGCCGCAGACTATATGTACCTGGTGCGCCAACGTCCGAGGGCTTCTCCGCGGTCATTTCCAGTGCGGTTCTCCTCTTGCGATCTGCGACGGTCGTTCGCTGCAGTACGGGAAGCCAGGATCCGTTTACCTTAAGGCTTTCCTCTTTCTTGTTGAAACTGTTCACGTGTTTTTGTATTTCTACAGCTTCTCTGAACAAGCGTATGTGATAGTGCTTCTCTACAGCCAGAACTTCCGTGTCGGCGAATTTTATTACGTGGTTGGTCTCATTCAGTGCGTGCTCTGCCACGGCCAATTTCTCCACCTGCCCCAACCTGCAATGTCGCTTATGCTCTTTGATCCTGGTGTTAATTGACCGTCCAGTCATTCCGACAAACTTTTCCGCATGTGCATGGTATACGGTATAGTCCCGACATTGCAAGTGGGTCTCTTTTTCTCCTTCGCTGATCTAAGACACTCTTTGATCTTCCTTGTCGGTTTGAAAATAGTCTTTACGCCATGTTTGCGCAATATACGGCCGATTCCGTCAGTCACTCTGGGAATGTATGGCAGAAAGGCCGTACCCGACATTTCTTTTTCTGGTTCCTTACTTCGCTGAGTTTTTGGCTCTGTTACACTTCTAATATAATTTGTGGAGTAACCATTGCTTCTCAGGACAGTTTCCAGGTGTTGCATTTCTCGTTTGAGGTGTTGCGGCTCACATATTCGTCCTGCTATCGTTACGAGCGTACTAATCATGCCTTGACAAACTGTCAAACCACCACCCGAGCCAGAAAAGAGGCAAAAGGTAAGGATATCTGTGGGGTTCTGTTGCTGAAAGCTCTCTGTAGAAGAGCCATTACCTCTGTTACCTCTATTAACAAACTGGACTCGAATTCGGGAAGACGATGGTTCAAGCCTACATCTGGCCATCCTGATTCAGGCTTTCTATGGTTTCTCTAAATCACATAAGGCAAATGCTGGGAAGGTTCCTTCGAAAGGAAATGGCCACTTTCCTTCTCCATCCTTCCCTAATCCGATCTTGTGCTCCATGTCTAATGACATTGTCGTTGACAAGACATCAAATACTAATCTCCTACTCCTCCTCCTTCTCCTCCTCCTCCTCCTTATTACTTTATTACCAGTTCTATGTCATTCATCAGACAGTGTGAAGTTTACGATAATATAACTACAATAAAATTAATAAAATATTGTAATTTAAACTATGATACTAAAGTGTGTACTACACAACATAAATTTAAGAACCAGATTACAATATACATTACAGTAATGAGAAAATCAGTATTAGAACACAGTGTAGTAAAATAGCAGAGCTGCTACTGTTTTCATTGGCCCTGAGTTACAACTTGGGTGGACACTGTTCTATCACCAGAGAAGTATTCTTCCACATTGTTCAAAAGGTTGCTCATTTCGTATACACAAAATTTTCGTTTTAAATTTTTTGATTGGTAATGGCAGAGTATCCTTAAGCAGAGCATTAAATAACTTTGGGACAGCCATTGCAAAGCTGTTCTGAGTCTGTTGCCTAAGACATCTTGGCCTGTCTGTACTGGATTTATAGTGAGTGCTGTGTTGATGAACTTCTTTTCTCTTTCTGTAGATCTCATGATTTGTCTTTGTGTGAACAAGGCAACTGAAAAATATATTGACTGAAAGCAGTCAGAACTCCTAATCTGGAAAAAATTGGTTTGCAATAGTCAGTTTTTTGCTTAATGTAGGACCCTCATTGCTTTCTTCTGCAGTAAAAGCACGTTCTTGCAGCCTGCAGAACAGCCCTACAGTATCAGCCCATAGCTGATGGAGCTGTGGAACATTGAATAGTATAGTGTTAGTAGGTTGTGATATAACACTTTTTAGTTTCCTCAAGTGGTATAGAACCGATGAGTATTTGGAATGTATGTGTTTAGTGTGCTGTTGCGAGATTAACTAGGTATCAATGAAGCTGCTGTGTCACCCAGTGCTCTAGCATCACTTAGACTGCATATCATCCCCTCTGGTTTGTCTTCATTAATTTTTGTCTTGTTAATGATGAACCAGGCCTTGGCCTCACTGAAGAGGACATCTGCTTGTTGAACAGCTTGAAATACATTTCCCCCTTTTGAAAAAAAAAGCTGTCATATGTAAAATGCAATGTTTGTACATTGGAGCCTGTCATTAATGAAAATGAAGAACAGGTGGCGTATTACAGATCCCTGTGGCACATCATGTTTTAACTTCATTTCATCTGAGTCTGCTCCTTGCACAAATACTGTTGTCTGTTAGGTAGGTAGCATTTGAGTGTGTAGAACAACTCCTCCAATATCATATCATTGTGTGGGATACAATCAATATCCATCTGTATCATGTTCCCTGTTGTTCTGCCAGTTTCCCTCTTGATTACATTCCAGATTGATTTTATTTTGTTTTCTGACTTCTCAGTTTCAGTTTTCATGCCATACGATGCTTCATTCATTACCTTGTTCAGAGAGCTACAGTAAAGTTTTTAGTGCTTCTGTTTCTCTTGATCGCGAAAATTTATGAGAGAAATATATAAAATATATAGCATCCTCTTTGTTCTGTATGTTTTTTTTTAATGCCTGCAGTGAGCCATGTCTTTTTATCAGTGGTTACATGGCTGTTTCTAATTGCTTTTGGGGGGAAAGGCAGCTTCAAAGAGATATGAATTCATTTAAAAATGTGTTACACTTTTTATATACATCTGTCTCACTGAAAACTGGACTCCAGGCTGTAGTTGAAATTTTTAGGGTCTCAACATTTATTATCATAAAAGATTTCCAATAATGCTAAATATTTTGCCCAGACTGAGGTCAATGAGTGTGAGAAATTGACCATTGTGGTCAGAAAGGCCATTTACAATTGGACGTAGACATGTTATAAATCTACTTTACTATTGCTCTCATTTAGAATGTTTACATTAAAATCACCTGCAATTATTAATTTCTTGGGCTTTGAACAGAGTTGACACAAAAGAAAGTCTAGTTGCTTCAGGAACACCTGTGGAACTACTTAAAGTGTTAACACACAAACTGGCGAGTCATTCATAGTAATCTCTACTCCACATATTTTGATACATTGTTCTATACAGTGATTCTTTAAATCTGATTCTCTGTAAGATACATTATTTTTTACGTCAATTACTACACCACCTTTCCCCAAGATAGTTCTAGAGTAATGTGTTGCTAGACAGTAGCCACTCAACCGAAACTTTTCAAAGTCTCTCATATGATGTTCACTAGAACATAATGTATCAGCATCTTTTAATCTCTTATGGATCCTCTAAGAGAACACAATCTTCATTTACTTTACCTGCAGGTCCCCTTACATTTTGCTGGAAAAACTGGCATTGCTTTGCTATTTTCTAAAATGTATATATTTCTCTCTCCTCTCTCTCTCTCTCTCTCTCTCTCTCTCTCTCTCTCTCTCTCTCTCTCTCTCTCTAATTTTTTGATAGTAATTTAAATGGAAGTCTAAAATCTGTCCCAGGTTTATGCCCAGACTGGCAAGACTGGAATCCAAATGATTCTGTACAGAATGCTGCAGAAGCTATGGGGCTGGCTGATGACTGGCTCAATGTGCGACAGGTAATTCACCATCTTACTAAATTAATGCAGTAAACTAGGTTTTATGGACTAAAGGTAGGGAAAGGTATACTCAGTTCCACAATGGCTCAAACTGTATGTGTGTACCTGGTGTCGTAGAATCCATGTGATTAATTTCATAGCCAAAATACTGGGTCAAAACTATAACGTGGTTGTATTAAAATTTTCTCTTATGAATTTTGGCATCTGTAGCAACAAAACTGAGCTTTAATAATTTAACTCAGTATCTTTTACAACCGAAAGCTTTTAAAGGGTAAACTCATCAGAATCACCATTTGACTATTTATTTTTCAGCTTATCAAGCCAGAAGAAATGGTTAATCCAAACATTGATGAAATGTCAATGATGACTTATTTATCTCAATATCCCAATGCAAAATTGAAGCCTGGTGCACCCCTGAGACCTCGCACTAATCCGAATAGGTAATCCTTACGAAACTACTACCATAGCTAATTTGTAGTGCATTCAATGTAAGTTATTTGTATTAAGATGCAGAGTACATTAAAATTAAAGTAATTTCACTGGAAATATGCTTAGAAATAAGTACAGCATAAATATTTTTCTGAAATTTCAATCCCACCATTGAGATTCCTAATGATGAAAAACATGTTTCCATGTCAAAGAGATGAATAACCATTGTAGAAGCATAAAAAGTGGTGACTTTAAAGCTACCAATAAATATTCATGAGACACTTCAGAATCTTTTGAAACAAGCAGTGATCTTAAGTTGTATATTGCTACCACTGAATTCTCCATTCATTAGTTTGTTATATTGAAAGTATGGAGACTCGTTCTCAAATTCTTATCTATGATTAATTCATTCTTGCTATCTCATTGATTGTTTTCTTTGTTGTGCTGATGCAGCATTCCTCCTCCTCGGTAAGTTGGGCATCAGAAGTGTGTAGCTTAGCAAATAGATCATAGTTCACTTACATTTGTGTGTTATGGATTTACCAGATTTTTATCTAACAATTTTAATATTATAAAGAAACAACAAGTCTGTTGAACAAAAAGTAACTTACTTACATTACCTGTGAGGAATTTTGTGGACCAATTATAGTCTGCTGATTTAATAATTCTTGCTGAACCTCACTACGCGGAGTGAATACTACGTGATACACCATTACACCACTGGGCACAGGACTGCTGCATGTGAAATGATGCGTCAGTGAACACACGACAGAAAAATTAACAGAAAATTAAAACTAAATCTGATTATACAGCCACAAGTTTCCTATTAAATTGGTAATATATTGGTATAGAGAGATTTCAACATACCTGTAGCTTTTTAAGCTAAAGTGCAAAGCTCTGTGTGTAAAACCAGTGAATGTGACGCCACTTTTTTCTAAAATGCTCTGCAGGACAATACAAATGAGAGATTTTCAATTTCATCATCATTGTAAGTCCCTGTATGAAGAAGATATCACTTGGAACAGTAAAAGTGCTGAGCATAAATGTTGCTTTGAATATGTGCAGTACTGAGTAGACACTACATCTGCATCATATAGATGTGCTATCTTAGTTTTTTAATTCTTTGCTAATGCAGGCTGTGATCTTTTACTCTGTTAAGATGGTGCTAAATATGAGAGCAAATATTCTGTCTTTGAAATGTTGTTGGAAAAGACTAATTAATTGTTCTTGTGCCTAAGGCCTTTGCTGGAAAATGAAAAATAAACAATAAAATGGAACTTTCATTGGCAGTGCCTCATTTCACTAAGACATTTATTTCTTAAAGTGTGTTCCACTGGAGCTTATAACTCGTGTAGACAGATAAGAGTGTAGTTACGAATCTTTACTGAGTTTCAGCTGAAGCTTCACTGCAAACCTTACATACGTTTAATTCTTTTTGAGCATCTTCAAAAATGTACGTAATTTTTGGTCGATAACAGCAGAAACTGAAGCCAAAAGACTTCCCGATTTAATGATTAAATTCTGGTTGCCATTAAAATCTTAATGGAACACCATGAAGATATAATGATTTCTGATTAAAGCTACTGTTCACAATACAGACACAATTTATATGATGAAATTTCCCAAATTTGGAAAGTTTTACATTGCCACTATGCTAAAATTGTTGAGGTAATGACCCATGATTGACACTGAGGGTTGTCAATGCAAAATATGAAGTATTTCGACTATTTATAAAAGAGACTCTTTTTACGATATGCACAAAGCCAAAAGATAAATGCTACCATGATTTTATACGCCATAAATGTCGTAGGTTGTCAATAATAGTTCATTAAACTAGTTTCACTTCAGGAAATTGAGAAAACTAAAGTAATAACAGTAAACAAATGTCATCCTCCCATTCTATAGATAAAACTGGTACATGTGACTCAAAATAAATTGTTTCTTATCTTAGGTTGTGCTCTCCAGCATTGATAGCTCTGAAATGTCAGATTTAAACATTGTTCATTGCTTTTACACATGCATGTTTTGCTTTGATGTCTTGTTGTACTTACATTTGAACTTGATGTTTGCATGAGTAACAGAACATACTTTTTTTTTTTTTTTTTTTTTTTTTTAAAGAGGAGAATTTCTGTCAAAGTTGAAAATAATCTATCAT
Source organism: Schistocerca piceifrons (assembly GCF_021461385.2). Taxonomy (NCBI): domain Eukaryota; kingdom Metazoa; phylum Arthropoda; class Insecta; order Orthoptera; family Acrididae; genus Schistocerca; species Schistocerca piceifrons. The sequence goes on from NC_060149.1 coordinate 774,484,195, forward strand.
AAGCTATAATATTTGACAAATGCCAATTAAAACAAACAACATAATGTGTAACTTCTCTTACATATACTAGTATAACATTTTCTTGACATCCTCAACAGTGACTGAGTTTCTCATTTGAAATGACTTTGAGCCAAATTATTTTTAAAATGATAGTTTTAGTCTCTCTCGGAACAATTTTAAATGAAGCAAATGTACAAACAAATAAATATAACACTGAAAGAGTTGAGGAAGAACACTGTAATTAAGCTTACCTAAGGGATCAAGTTTATGTATCTGTGAACTGCTTATGCCTCAACTATAAGGCGAGTAGTTACATTTACATCTGTCATTTGTAAACACAAAGATGGGAAAGAAAGTCTGACTCATCAAAAGGAGATGAAGAATGCATGTACAGTTTAAAACTGAGCCTGCAGATTGCAGAATGAAATTTCCTTTCTTTTGGTACCAGAAAGAAAGAAAGGAAAAGAGAGAGAAAAAATTGTCCTGGAACAGCATCAGCAAGAGTAGATTTAATTGTTTGTTTAATTTATGAGTAAAGGTTACGGTTATTGATTTACTTCACAAGCAAACTACAAAGATCATTAGCATATCATTTTATGAGCTGTACACACTCTGCTCCATCTCCCCTCTTGAGCAGACTTATTACAGAATTTCAAAACTCCAAGAATTCTAATCCAACAACATATGATTGCTGGACAATGCCTGACGTTCCCAATGTAGGAGAGAGTAGTGTCAATTGGAAACTCAGAGGCAAGCTGTGGATTGTGCCTTCATAGCTTAAGAACATGGTCCATGAAAGATAAGGCATCAGGTATGAGTCACAGTCAAGTAAGGTTTGTGATTATTTCACACATTTGTTTGTGTTATTTGCTGCAAAACTTCCTGGAGAGTGAGCTACAATTGAAACCAGAAAATCATGTACAAAGAAACATGCTGATAAAATATTACTTCAAACCAAATCCTGCCCCAACAAGACATTATTGTAGCTGCATATTTAAATCACATGTACTATTCACTGTATGTTCTGGTTTACTTGGAGGGTTACTTTCTGTGATCTTTATGACATCTTAGGCTCATTAAAGGCAACAGCATTTCTTGATTTCAATGTGTTATAATCTACTGTAAAAAATATAGTTATATATTATTATTTTGGTAAATCTGTCTTTATATTAGTAACTGTGTGAGGTCATAAATCAATTCTGAGAGCCTGATCAGTTTTTCATTTATCAGTAAAGTGTGGGTTTCCATTTTAAGAAAATGGTTCCCTGGTAATTGTAAGAATTTATCTCATTAATGAGCATTTCAGTCATGTAGTGTTGGGTGATATTTGTTTTTCTATCTGATTTGCCTGTCAGTTTTGACTGACTTCGACCAGCAAAAGGCAAATATCCTTGTTTCGGCTGTATGATTTGCTATGTGTAATTATATATTGTCATTGTTATTGCAAAATTGCATTCCAACAGTTGCATCTTAGTCTTGCTTTAAAAAAACTGTCTTTAAATTTTTCTGTCTTTTCTTTATTTACAAATGTATTGCTACCTACATCTGGTCATATTGATTTAGATTTTCTACAGCCTCTCGTAAGTTAATGTAATTCCCGGGGTCGTTCTCTTGAAAAGCACATCGCGGATTTCCTTCCTCTTCCCTGACCTATCCAAACTAGCACACTGTCTCTAATGACCTTTGTATCTTCAGGACATTTAACTCTAAGCTTCCTTTCTTCCAGTTGGCATAAGGATAAAAGTGTACTGATATGCCTCTGTATGCACTCCAATCTCTCTTAACTTACTCTCATTACCCCTAAGCAAGTTGTATGGGTGAAACAGTAAAATTGTTGCAAAGTCTACCTCACATACCATTTCTTTAAATTTACTTAACAAGGTCTTGTGATAAAATCATTCATTTCAAAAATACCCGTTTAAGTTCCCTCAGCACCTCTGTTGCACTTTTGTGTGTTCTGCATCCATCTGTTACGATCCTACCAGCACATATCTGTATTACTTATACATCTGCTGCTAGCCCTACTTGAGAGATCACCCTAGTATCTTATTGTTTCCTTAGCAGATACACTGCATTATCACAAAAATCATTCCAATACATCTTATTCTTTCATTTGTCTTGTGTGAGTCTGATTTCATATGTTCGTTACATTTCATATCCCTTTGTAATATTACAGTTAGACATTTAAATGATAGAACAGTAGAACCGGCTACACAAGTTTACTACTATTTTTATTACCTTATACTAACTTATTCTGCACTTTGTTTACATATTTTTGAAGAGAGCTGCTGCTCAGCACAAAGCGTGGAAAATCAAAGTTGTTATTTACTTCCTAAAACTGAATGCATTGTTGGGGAAGGAAGGGGGAAGAGGGGAGGTGAAGAGTGGAAGGAGGGTGGGGGAAGGATTGGAGAGTCCTAATGGCCCTATTTGATGAACTGTTTATGAAAACTGTTCAAAACAATGTTTCTTCCACCTACATATCTGTGAACTTGGGTAGGTTTAGTCAAGGTGTGCAGGATATGGAAAAATAAGCCTTATGAAGCTAAAAAATAACGTTGTTGTTGTTGCTGTTGTTGTGGTCTTCAGTCCTGAGACTGGTTAGATTAGTTAGTAAACACACCCATAACCAAAATAAAGCTTTTGCTAGAAGATATAAGTCTGTGAACATCTTTGAAATATAAATCTACTGATGGATGACATTTAATAACATGTTTCTTCACATGTAACGTGCTTGGATCCTCGTCCTCATGCTATCCACAGGGTGATACAGATGTTACTGCTCAAGTTCATCTCACTTGTAAATAGCATTTCACCTGATGTCATCCAGTGTGTGAGGAGAGTTTCAGCAATAACACACTGTGGGGCTCGTTTGATTTCACATGCTCACTGGAGCACATATCAACATATAGCAAATGTCATTTAGTTTCTTTAATTCCTGAACCTGCCAGAGGCTGTTCACAAGGTGGATGAGCTGTGTTTGTGCATTATCATCTTGAAAGATGAATCCATCACAAATATGTTGACTGTAAGACTGGTCAACAGATACTGCACAGCTCTCCAATTATCCACAATAGTGGTGAAAAGCATCCAACATCCATTTATGGCAGTGGCCCAAAACATGACTGATCCTGCTCACCCTATGGGATGCATGCCCAATGAGTGCACTGGTACTCAGTCACCTCCAAACACTTCCGTGAGGATAATGAGACACTGGACAAATCCTACACTCATTGGCTAAGAGAAGCTGACGTGATAGAAAAGTACCATTCCATGTGTTTCCTTGCCTTCCTTCTTAGCACTGCTGCAAGGAGAGGGTCATACTATTGTTTGTGAGAGACACCTAGAGGCAAAATTGATAAGAGATGGTTGCGTACTGACTGGGTCGACACAGTTCTGCCAATTGCCTCTAGAAATTTAATTGCATTGTGTATACGAATGAGTCTTTTTACAGCAGTGAGGACTAAGCTGCTGCCCACATTATCTTTGATAAACATTCCATATTTTGTTGAAAATGTCCCTACTGTTTTCTGGTATTATGTTAGGCTGAATGCTTCCTCAGGATCTGAGAGTTGTTAGCAAGGTTAAGGCAGTTAACTACTAGTATTTCAATATCAAATGTATAACACATTTTGCATGTACCCTGCTACCTGAATGCCTTGCTGTGGTTCATAGCGTACACCTGACCTTCAGGACATGAAATGACAGAACAAGAAACTGGTGTAAAAACCATCTGGTTTAGACTCTTGAAATTGGAACAGAGATCCACAATCAGTCCTTAGTACAACTGTCTATATGCAGCATCATTCCAATATCTTCAGACTGAAATAAAGCTGTTTTCATTGCTTCTGTCAGTCTCTGGAAGGAACTGAGAAGAGTCTAACTCCAGATGATGCACATCATTGATGCCAATGTCATTGTCAGCCTGCAGTTGACTGCAAGTCGTGCTTTTGATCATCCTTGAGTGGCATCAGTTCCACCCGACATGCATATACAGTAGAGTTCGCATAGAATTCTTTTCCCTCCTGTGCTGCTATTTACTGAAGAGGCATCTAATCTTATATCTGCATATATCACAGCTAGTGACATTTCTCTCCCACTGTTTGTGGTTACCAGACCTCAAAGACTGAGGTCACTTCTAGAGTAAGAGAGTTGTATCCCACTGGCTATGTTTGAAACATATTCATTAGAGGAATGTGGCTGGCATTTCAGCCATTTCTCTCTTAGTCTCCCTTTACAGTGAAGCAAACACTAGAGAACGCACATTCACAAATAATGTGCACAGGATTTGCTAGTGTGCACCATTATTGATTTGTACCTGCAAATAAACATTCACACTGAAGTGAACAGAGAGAATACCAGGGAACAAAACATAAAAGAATACACTGTGTTTGTTTGTTTTGGCTCTAATGTTGCTGTAATGTATTCCATGCAGCGCATTATAGTCATGAAGAACAGAAATGTAAAACTTGACATAGGAAAGGAAGAATTCAGGGGTCCCAATTTGTATGTAAATGTGAAATGTGTGGAGGTAATGTAGTTAACACTGAACACTGAATTGCAGCTCCAGCTTTTCTTAGTATTAGCCCAAAGTTTCGCACATGTGTTGGTTGATGCTTTTTGCTGGCTACTCATTACAATGGAGGATGAAAATTAGAAACAGAATACTAATTACAAGTGGTCCACATAACCTGAACATACATTTACACTCTGAAAATATTTACAGTAGTGACTGTTTCCCATTTCAATAGCTGCTTTATGTCAGATAGTTTCTGATGTGTGCTGTGATGTATGCAGAGCACTTCAAGGAGTTTATTAAAGTATGTGTAAGGAAATAATATCAATAAAATATGACTGACATGGACATATGGCTTGTTACATAGAGTACTTCATAAAATCTTCTACAGACTTTGTTAGAGGATGGACAGCATGAGCCATGGTAAACCATTTTTATTTTACAAAAAATCTCCGACATTTCACTGCTGCATCAACCATATAATTAAAAGTCTTTCTTATATTTTTGATTTTAATCTGCTTGAAAGATGATTGTTAACTTTCAAAAAAAAATTATTCTCCTTTTCCTTTTTAATAAAAAGAAGTACGAAGTTTGGTCTTTTGTACTCTCTTGATGCAAGCATCTAATGAGTTTATAGACTTTCCCATGCCCCCACATTGATTTTCCTTTGGAATTTGTGCTTTGGATTTCTTCGATTCCAAAAGCATGTATGATATCTCTATTATCCTATCACCAAAATTTTGTTCTCTTCGGATCACCCCATAGCTCACATAACTCATGTCAATAACAACAAACCTGCAAAACCCCTTGCAGAGATTATCAACACACCCTTCATGACAGGAAATTTTCCTGATTGTCTTAGAATTGACATCAACGTGATTGCTATTCATAAACAAGGTGAAAAGGCAAATTTGGAAAACAGTAGACCAGTCTCTGCATTATTAGTTTTTGCCAAACTTGCTGAAAGAATCATGTGTAACAGTTTAATGATATTAATAGAGGGAAACATTCCACGTGGGAAAAATATATCTAAAAACAAAGATGATGTGACTTACCAAACGAAAGCACTGGCACGTCGATAGACACACAAACATACACACAAAATTCAAGCTTTCCAACAAACTGTTGCCTCATCAGGAAAGAGGGAAGGAGAGGGAAAGACGAAAGGATGTGGGTTTTAAGGGAGAGGGTAAGGAGTCATTCCAATCCCGGGAGCGGAAAGACTTACCTTAGGGGAAAAAAGGTCGGGTATACACTCGCGCGCACACACACGCATATCCATCCACACATATACAGACACAAGCAGACAGACTATATGTCTGCTTGTGTCTGTATATGTGTGGATGGATATGCATGTGTGTGCGAGTGTATACCCGACCTTTTTTCCCCTAAGGTAAGTCCTTCCGCTCCCGGGATTGGAATGACTCCTTACTCTCTCCCTTAAAACCCACATCCTTTTGTCTTTCCCTCTCCTTCCCTCTTTCCTGATGAGGCAACAGTTTGTTGTGAAAGCTTGAATTTTGTGTGTATGTTTGTGTTTGTTTGTGTGTCTATCGACGTGCCAGCGCTTTCGTTTGGTAAGTCACATCATCTTTGTTTTTAGATATAGTTTAATGATATTCCTGGACAAGAACAAAATCGTCCCCAATGCCCAGCATGGTTTTCCAAAAAATAAATCCATGACTAGTGCCACTAAATTTTTTTAAAAATATGCGATAGGAACATTGGACAAAAAACAAAATGTTGCTGGAATTTTCTTAGATGCAAGCAAAGCTTCTGACATCTTTGACGACAATGTCCTAAGGAAAAGCTCCAAAAGTACAGCATTAAAATGCTTCTCCTCATATAATAAATTGGTAACAGAAAGTAGTAATAACACACAAACTAAGTGACAGCACTGGAACATATTTTTCAGATGCAGGAATAAGGGGAGTCCCTCAAGGATCCATCTGGGACCTATCATTTTCCTTACATGCATAAATGACATAAATCTAAGCACTGAATCACAAAAAATACCTTGTTTGCAGCAGACACTACCATCATTCTTACAAGGAAAACCCCAGCAAAACAGTAAACATAAAACAAGCTACAGACCAGCTAAATGACTCATTTGGAAGAGATAAGCTAATAACAAATACATCTAAAACAACAGTTTCAAGTTTCTGTTACAATAAATGCCAGTGGAATCACACTATCATTGGAAACAAATTTTTTTGTTATATGGCTTCAACCCAACTTTAAACAGCACACACATAGCAAAAAACACTGAAGAAAGTATGCTACATCTTACGTTTACATGTACACAAAGCAAGCTTCTATACTGCTCAAATTGCGTACTTTGCACAGTTTCAAAGCATGTTACAGTACGGGGCTACATTCTGGGGTGCCACAACTGACAGCTTGGTCATCTTCTTGCCCCCCCCCCCCCCCCCAAAAAAAAAGGCAATGCACCATGCAAGACAAATTCCTGCTGGCCCCTCTTTCAGAAGTCTTTGATCCTCCCACTCATCTGCATTTTTATTGTAGAAACATGTAAATATGTGAGAGAGACTTTAAAAGAGAAAAATAAAAACTTTGATGTACATGAATGTGACACCAGGCAAAAACATGAACCCCATGTCCAGTCAGTAAGGTAAACAGCCTTTAAAACCTGCACTACAAATAGTGTTATACAAATGTACACGCTCTGCCATAATTTTCACCGTTTTATAAATTCCTAAGTGGCATTCTTATTATATCACTGCTTCTATCCGGTGGCAGAATTTTTAGACCATGTGAAGTGCAACAGACTTAAAGCAATAAAATGCAAAAACTGCTAGTGCTGCTACAGAAAGATCGAATAGAATTAATTTATTGTACTAATCAAAATATATTTGGATGTTATATGTAACTTGTTGGGGGAGGGGATGGAAGGAAGCAGGCAGGGAGGGGGCTGGCGTGCACTTGTGCACAGATTACATCCCACAGTCTGTAGAGATTTTCTGCATGAAGGATAATGAAAGCAGACGAAAGCTTTTGGTACTCCCGGTGCCACAGTGGAGAGGACATGAACCTACTCGGATGGTTCACTGAAAAACCGACCAACAGTGGACCAGTAGCAAACAGCTGCAAATGCAAAACACGCCTATGTGCACACCTAGCGGTTACACCAGAGGGAATTCTTGCTCACTGTTGGACATTCACTTCAATCTAAATGAGTCTTTATGATTTGCACTGTGAAATACTGTAGTTGCAGACCTGGGCACTAGCCATCAGCCTCCTTAATATGCTTAGTGTTCTAGAACACTTTGCAGTGGCTGTATAAAGCCATGTGGTTTTCCCGTCAGTGCAGACTTTAGCTGTATCATCCAGTGAAGGGGAGGGGGGGGGGGGGGGTAGAGGCAGGAGTGAAAATCTACCTTTATCTAGAGTTATGAGGTGAAATGCGAGCAACTAACTTGACACATTAGGTTTACACAAACTATGGCATGAGACATCCATCTACAATGAATGAGGCTCATCTGGTAGGCAGCTTGTGCTATAGAAAACTGTATACTGCTAATTTCTAACAGTAGCAAATTCTCTCACAAAATGTCGTATGTACATACACCAAAGCAATAAACCAGACTCTAAAGACTGAATAAACAGAAGCTGTGACTTTACTGGACACAGTGAATATGCACTTAGTTTCTGGAAATGTAAACAAATAAAAGCTACTAAATTAACATTATTAATAAATGATATTGGTCACTTAAGCAGCAAAAAGTAAATACACACGTCAAAAAAAGTTCGGAATATCATAGAGTTTACTACAATGACTTCTTACAGAACACCCACTGAGATTTGTACAGTACCTTATTATCAAAATAAACATAATTCCTTATGAAAACAAGAATGATTTTGGTTAGTTACAAAAATCTTGGGTTAGTTACAAAAAATCTTTACAAAACAAAGCAGGCCCACTCCTAAGTGTACATTTTGAAAACAAAAACAGTGGTGCTGATTATGTCTTCAGTAGTATGTCCTCCCTGTACATGGGAGAGTTCTTCCACTTGGTGAGGCATGCTGTGGGTGAGACCATAAAGTTTGTCTCGGGGTATGAGATCTCACTACTAAATTGCAGCTTCAGTGAGGTCTTGAAGATTGTCAAGTGGATTTGGACATTGTGCAATGGCCACCTTAAACAGGTCCCATGCATGCTCAATTGAGTTTATCTGTGGGGACCGTTCTGGCCAATACAGTCAACTGATGTTGCATCTTAGAAGATATCGAGAAACTGCCACAGCACAATGCAGTCTTGGATTTTCATCGACTAGAATGAAACTGTCAAAAACTTAACATCTGTAGGGCCTTAGAATCATTTGTAGGACTTCTCGGAGGTATTGGGCACCTGTCAAATTGCCATAGATGGGAATTAGAGAGGTCTACCTTGCCATCATTGTTGCCACCCAGAATATTACATTTCCACCTGTAAATGGATGGACTTCCTGAATATAATGGCGTTCCTGGTGTTGTCTAGTGCTTTTCCACACCCTAACATGTCTAGTGTCTGGTTGTAAACCAATCCTGGTCTTGTCAGCAAACATGACATTACTCTATTCTGCAGTGGTCCACTTCTATGCACTGTTTGGTCTGAGATACGAATCCCTGTTGCCTGGGTCAAGTCATTTCCAAAATTTCTGGCACCTGCAAGCTGACCATTGGAGGAAACGATCCTGCATAGATTTTTCCATATGAGGATGGACACTGTGAGGTCTATTATTCACATTTTCTATCTAACAGTACTTTCAGCAGACCTTACACACACCACTCTGTGTCACATAACTGACTGGTAACATCCCGGTGTGTACGACCTGCCGAAAGTAAAGCGACTATCCTGACTCTATCACTGTGTTGTATGCCTGTACGTGGCACGTTACTGCAGTGCTGAATACAAACTGAATGAAGCTGTTGTCAACACTGGCGGCCGGAGTGGCCGAGCGGTTCTAGGCGGCTACAGTCTGGAGCTGCGCGACCACTACGGTCGCAGGTTTGAATCCTGCCTCGGGCATGGATGTGTGTGGTGTCCTTGGGTTAGTTAGGTTTAGGTAGTTCTAAGTTCTAGGGGGCTGATGACCACAGCAGTTAAGTCCCATAGTGCTCAGAGCCATTTGTTGTCAACACTGGGTTGCTCGCAGTGTGCCGCTGTGGCAGCGGTATGTTTACATGGCTGCGAAATGGTCACAATGCAGGCCAGTAGTAAACACCACCCAGTATATGGGCTCTAACTGGATAATGCATGAAGTGTCTAGGTCAGTGAGACCTGTAATATTGTAGACTACATTTTTCAATAGTATTCTGAACTTTTGTTGAGCAGTGAAGTACGAAAATGGCTCAGTACTACCACTGCTCGCACACAACAGGTTCCTCAAGAGAGATGAAATGTTGATGGCCTATGCTGTTAAGAAACTACTCATTGTGTATAAAGGTAGATTCTTTTATTTACTAAAATATGGGTCACCATGTTTTGTAGCATGTCGTGTACCAGGAGCTGGTTGAGTGGATCATACCGAAGGCCATAATAAAAAAAAAAGAATGCCAACTCGGCGAGGACCAAGGAAGTACCTCTGCCCCCTCCTCCCCCCTTCCGACCTCCCTCCCCCAGAAAAAGTTACGACCTTAGTATACCCCACCAGACAAACGTATCAGTTGGAGCCATTTGTCGTAATATCTAAAAATTATTTGGCCGTTCACCGCTTTTATCATTATAACTGATAATTCCAGATGACTCTGGGTTCTAGACAGACTCATGAGCGTTGTACCTACGATTTGTGGAGTTTTTTTGCGTATTTTTAATAGTCAATGACAAATACTATGGGAATATGGAAAGTATTTTGTAGTATGTCGTGTACCTACACGGTAGCAAAATAATATGTGGTCAGAAACAGTGTGAAAAACTTGTAAAGGTGTTGCAGGGTAGGTTGTGCTGAGAATTGTTAAGGAAAAAAAAACTTCCATACGTTGCGCCGTTACCGGGTCAGTTAGCACTGAGGTTAGTCAGTCAGGCCGTTGCGCGTGGAAATTCAAGCGGCCCGCCGGAGACGGTGTCGCCAAACGTGTGCTTCGTTTGGTTTACTAAAACCAAACTAGAGGGCGATATAAAAACTGTACATAGGACGGAAGTAAGGATGGAATCCGTGCCACAGGCTGAGTAGAGAGCCTGGCTGAGCTGTCTCGTGCGCCATCATCTTAAGCTGTGGGGGCAACTGACACTAATTGTCTGGCGGGCTGCTTGAATTTGGGCGCGCAACGGACTGATTGACTAGCTTCAATGTTAATTAAATATGAAACGGTGGAAAGTATCTAATTTTTTTCTTAACAATTATTTCTCAGCACAACCAACCTTACAACACCCTTAAAAGCTTTTCAAACTGTTTCTGACAACCCTGTATATCTCACCCTGTTAACTACATTAGGTACCTGCTATGAACTGGTAGAATTAGTTTGTATGGTGCTCAATAAACACATTTTCAGTAATTTTGATATTTTATGCTATAAAATATCTTAGTTTGATTGCTACATCCCTCCCCTAGCTGCGAAATTGAGTGCTCCGTCTCACCCCCCCCCCCCTCCCCCGCGTCGTCATACCTGATACCCTGGACACACTCTGGGTTGTATACCATATCATATTTAGTTGCATATCTTGTCAGATTTATAGAAAATGCACATTGGGACTGATTTAGAGACACCGGTATGTATTAAATGCCAGTCAGCTTTGTTACAGAATGGCTCACATTCGATATTAATTTAATCTTTCCCTCTAAGTGCTCCAGTGATGTTAACATCTGTGACAAGATTTTAAACTTTCAAGGAATTGTGGGTACAAAATACTTCTGAGGACGTTGGTGGTTCAGTTGCACGTGGATGATGCAAGATGGAAGTCGAAGTTCTTTATGCTCCACATATGTAAGAAAATTTAGCTGTAATATGACCTCACTTATGTTCATTTATAAGAAATATTTATGTATTTAAGTTTATAAGGATTGCTGAAAAATTGTATTTCATAACAAATGAAATAAAATGTTAAAAATTGTTTCGCAGGGTCCGGGCTTATGGGCCTGGTATAGAGCCCATGGGACCAGTAGTAGGCGCACCAGCAAATTTCACTGTTGAGACCTTCTCAGCAGGAAAAGGGAAAGTAGAAGTTACGGTAGAAGACCCGAAAGGCAACAGAGAGCCAGTGAGTACACATTTTCCACTAATGATATGTAATCTGTTTTTTTTTCTGTAGAAATGCTCCCGATAAAATTTGTCGTTAACGTGTATCTCATTGTTCCTGTGTGTTATTTTTCTCGTATCCTGTTTTTTCTGTCCCCCTTCGCGACTTTTCTACACGATTATTTCGACATTTTCCCGCGCACTTCTCGTTCTTTTTACCACATTGTTGTAACTTTTTTGCGCATTCTCATGACAATTTTTTGCGCGATTCCTTTTCTTTCGCGTGACATTGATTTTTTTTTTTCGCCTTACGTTAAAGGTTTTTCGCTCGGTCCTGTGACTTTTTTAATTTTAAATTTGAGTCTTTAATTTTTGCTTTGGTACTTACTTTTATGGTAGCTAACATTAGTAGCTGTAAGGGATATTAACTGTTAACTGGTGATAGCCTTATTTTGTGCTACATTTATAAATTACTGTATTTAAAAATTATTCTGGCTCTCATAGTTAATGTTTCTAGAGAATATTTACATTTCATCACTCATTTATGATATAGTTGATGTACAAATTTGATTCTCAAAATTTGCAGGTTGATATTAGATTCAACAATGATCGTAATCTCACCTATAGTGTCTCGTACATTCCAAAAGTTGAAGGTAACCATAAAGTTTCTGTTAAATTTGCGGGACGAGAAATACCAAAATCGCCTTACAATGTGCTTGTTGAGGGTCATGCTGGAGATCCAACCAAAGTGACAGCATCAGGCCCTGGTTTGCAGCCAGAAGGAGTCATGATAAATAGACCTACATATTTTGATATTTCAACAAAAGGTAAGTACTACTGAAAGTGTTTTGAAATTGTACAGTTTGTGCTATGTGAAAAGTCAGATTTATTATATGAATGGTTGTACATTCTACTCTTCCATTTTGTTGCATGCTTGTGAATATATTCTTCTGATATTCAATCAAAGTCTGCAGTTAACTTGTTTAGCATATAGTTTACGCACTAGTAAGTACTTCAGTCGGAAAGCTTTGCTTCGTTCATCCACCTACCAACCTGGTCATTAGAAACGTATATTTACATTGTGTGCAAACTAGTGTACAAGATTATGTCTGTATCAATGATATGAAAGCATTATTTGTCAAAACATAACATGAATGTAGAGACTAGTCACCAAGCAACATTTCTTGCATGTGAAGAATAGGGTAGCAATACTTAGTGGTGTGCACATAAGAAAAGTTGTGGGGCAGAACACAGTGGTAAGGGCACTATACTATGTAACACCTGAGCCAATTGTTTAATTTGCCACATCTGTCTGTAGTGTGCAAATTGGCACAGACATGAAACATTTAGCATTGATATTCATGGTAGAATTCTAAGAAATATTATCAGTATTTCTGTGATTTGGACTTAGGAGGAGGATCTAAACGGGACATTTAAATTCTTCTTTGATGTCTATTGCTGCAGATTTCTTCACCTGTGTTGTAGATGGGAGATGAGACCCTCCAAAATTTAGAGAAGAAACAGAGTCAAAATTAGGTACTTGGAAGCAATGAAATTATATTTGTTTATGTATGTCGGAGAGTAGTTAAACTTCCCAGCAGTTAATTTGACCACAGAATTATTACTTCCCAAATAATAAATTCATCTTACCCGTAAAGCACACTGGTGAAACAATTGCAAGTTCAGCCCAGATAACAAATAAAACTGTCCTCAGTCTGCAGATTGGTTTGGATATCACAGTGATTTTCTAAGCACCATTCTATGGAAATTAGTATATCCTTGCCTATCCTGTGAACTGTCACCTAGCCACTTTTAGGGAAACATACCGTTCAGTGTGGACTGCTAACGATAAGCAACTGCTCATTTTGAAATATACTAAGCCATTATCATAATGGATAACGTGTTGTCGATTTTCGAAAACAATCCAGTTGTAAAGGGGACCTAAGACATATCTGGAATGTTCTGGATGCTATTATCTTGTCTGTATAAGGCACACCATGCTTATCCTACCTGTCAGTAGCTTTGATGGTAATAGTTATGGCTGTCAAAAGCTCGAGAATTTTGTCTAGATTGACCTGGCTTGAAACTGACATTTTATGAAGTTGTGATGTAAAACTGCTTCTGAGAGCATGCAGGGACAAAGTGGGATCAAAGTACATATACATATTCTGCAAGCCACTGTATGGTGCATGGCAGAGGCTACCCTGTACCACCACCAGTCATTTCCTTTCTGTTCCATTTGCAAACAGTGAAAAAATGACTAAAATGACTGTCTGTAAGCCTCCATACGAGCCCTAATCTCTCTAATCGTATCTTCAAGATCATACATGAAATGTATGTTGGTGGCTGCATTCAGCCTCAATTGCTAGTTCCTAAATTTTCTCAATAGTGCTCCTTAAAAAGAACAATTTTTTCCCTCCAGTGATTGCCATTTGAGTTCCTGAAGTATCTGCATAAGACTTGCATGTTGTCTCAGCCTGTCAGTAACAAATCTAGCAACCTGCCTCTGAACTGCTTCTACATCTCTCTTTAATCCGACCTGGTGCGGATCCCGAACACTCTAACAGTACTCAACAATGGGTCGCATTTGTGTCCTATATGTGATCTCCTTTACAGATGAACTACATTTTCTCAAAATTCTCCTAATAAACTAAAGTTGACCATTTTCCTTCCCTACTACAGACCTTATGTGCTTATTCCACTTCATATTACTTTGCAACGTTATGTCTAGATACACTATGTGATCAAAAGTATCCAGACACCTGGGTGAAAATGAGTTAAAAGTTTGTGGCACCCTCCATCTGTAATGCTGGAATTCAATTTGGTGTTGGCCCAACCTTAACCTTGATGGCAGCTTCTACTCTAACAGGCATACGTTCAATCAGGTGCTGGAAGGTTTCTTGGGGAATGGCAGCGCATTCTTCACAGAGTGCTGCACTGAAGAAAGGTATCGATGTCAGTCGGTGAGGCCTGTCACGAAGTCGGCATTCCAAACCATGCCAAATGTGTTCTATAGGATATAGGATTCAGGTCAGGGCTGTGTGCAAGCCAGTCCATTACAGGGATCTTACTGTTGTGTAACCACTCCGCCACAGGCCGTGAGTTATGAACAGGTGCTCAATTGTGTTGAAAGATGCAGTTGCTTTTCAACAGTGGGAAGCAAGAAGGTGCTTAAAACATCAATGTAGGCCTTTGATGTGATAGCCCAATGCAAAACAAGGGGTGCAAGCCCCCTCCATGAAAAACACGACCACGTCTGAGCCTCGTGACTCAGTAGTGTGTTTACATTTTGTGGGGTGCAGTGCAGCTGTAGTGGTTATAAAGCTAAGTACCGACAAACTTATTTGTGCACTGTTATACAATTATCAAATTTAATGGTTTCCAGCGGCGTTTTGTGCGGTTTGTGGTGAAATAAGGATTTAATAAACTTTTGGAAACATTCACTCGATCTGTTTTTTAGTGTTTCTGTGCGTTGAAGTCGTCTGATAAATTTTGTGCATTAGTTTTCTGTTGACGTGTCTTATTGTTCCTAGTGAAATATGTCAGTAAAATTTTCATTCAATGTTTTAACTTTGTTGAGTGTTCCAGTGGCCATTTGAATTTTTGATTTTAGCTAATAATTTTGTGAAGTTTTTTTGGTATTGGTATTAGCTGTGGTGTAGTACTATTAATACAAGTAGTTGCTTTCTTAGTAGACAGAGAATTTCAAGACCGCTATTGTTAGTTCTATAAATAGTTCTACTGGTGTAACTGAGCTTTGGTAGTGTAGAAATATAGTTTTTTCAGTAACTGTAAAATTTTATCATGAGTGAGAAGTGTGGGCTCTGCCGTAGGTTTGTGGGATTTGTTCAAAGTATTTTCTTTGGGGGGAATGCAGTGGGGAAGCCAGTGGGCATTCTAGTGAGATCTTCTCCTGGGAATGAATAATCTGTAGTGGAAATAAGTTGATAGATGAGCAGGAGCATAAGATCTGTGCCCTTCAGGTGCAGTTACAATGTGCAAAGGAGGAACTAGATAGGTTGAGGAGGGTGGTGGGGAATGGGAACTGGCAGTTGGCAAGAGGGCAGCTAGGAAGAGGAGGTATTCAGACAGTTATACTTTGTGTATATGCAATAGATTTGACCAACTGTCAGAGTTGACTAGAGAGGAGCCTCGTGTAGCTGTAGATGTAGGAACATGCAGCAGTCCTCAGCAGTTAGGAGGCCTATGTCAGCTGCATAGTCTAACAGAAGGGAGGTGGTTCTGCTGCTAGTAGTTTGCGTGGTAGAGGTGTGGGCCAGCAGTTGCAGGAAGTGTTGGGGAGTGAATACCAGGTCACCAGCGTTGTGAAGTCTAGTGCAGGATTGGCTCAAGTGACTGACAGCATAGGGGAGCTATGTAGGAATTTTACAGAGGAGGATCAGGTAGTTATAGTGGGTGGAGCCGAGAACAGTCTTGATAGGGTTGAGGAATATGATGTAGGTGGTGACCTGATAAAGATAGCTACTCAAACTGGTGGCACTAATGTGCATTTCGTGCAACTGTTTCAGCGTCATGAACGACCTCATCTTAATGCAGCTGTTAGGAGGGTTAACGTGGGGCTGGGGAAGGTGCTGATGGCAGAGGGCATGGGTCACATCTCGGTGGTGCCAGTTGGGTCCATCGCTAGATTGGTATTCACTAGGCATGGCCTACACCTCAATAGGTATGGGAAGGGGAGGCTGGCATAGCTTATAGGTGACAGTGTAGTGACTGGTGGTGGTGGGATCACTTGGGGAAAAATTCCTGTAGTAGTTGGTGTTAGAGTTGCAACTTTTTTAGATTGAAGTCAGCTGGTAGGTATACTTGCTTAAAGGAAGTTCCTGTAACTAAGGGCTCACTTTCAGAGGCTGTAATGTTTCCAAGTAGAGAAGGAATTAGCATATAGATGTTGACTGTGAAATTATTGGTATATCAGAGCACCACTTAAATAATTTGATAATTCAGAAGTTTCCTTTACCAGAATACAGATTAGCTGGCTGTTTTTCAAGGAGTTCCTTGCGGGGTGGGGGAGTGGCTATGTACGGACGGGAAAAAAAAAAAAAAAAAAAAAAAAAAAAACCCACAGTATTCCATTTGAGTCCAGACATTTCACGGCACTGCACTGAACAGATATTTGAATGTTGTGCAGAGGCAGTTGAATTTAGTGAAACTAAACTTCTAATTGTTGTTTATAAGTCCCCTAACTCTGACTTCCGAGCATTTCTGTTCAAGCTAGAGAGGGTTCTTGATTCACTTTGTAGGAAGTACCAGAAATTATTTATATGTGGTGACTTCAATATAAATTTTGTATATGATAGTGTAAGAAAAAGGATGTTGGTAGATCTCATAAATTAATATGATCTGATGCGGATTGTGTTTTTTCCAACTAGGGTGCAGGGAAACAGTAACACAGCCATAGACAATATTTTTATTCCATCTTCATTATTAGATGGGCATTCTGTTAGTAAAAGGGTGAATGGCCTTTCAGATCATGATGCACAAATTTTAGCACTAAAAGGCTTTAATACTCAAACAAATGTCACATTTAATTACAAACCATGTACGAAAGTTAATCCAACAGCAATAGGGTTTTGTAAACCTTTACATTTCTCATGCTCTTAGAGAGTTGCTTTCCATTAGAATGTTCTAAACAGGGTACTAGCAGTAATAGGCAGCCTGGATGGCTGACTAGTGGGATAAGGATATCATGTAGAACAAAGCGGGAATTACATCAAAATGCTAAAAGTAGTCGCAATCAGGCTACAGTAGCCCATTACAAACAGTATTGTAAGGTGCTTAAAAATGTTACTAGGAAGGCAAAGAGTATGTGGTATGCAAATTGAATAGCTAATTCACAGGATAAAATTGAAACCATATGGTCAGTTGTGAAGGAAGTGTCTGTTCGGCAGCACTAGGTGGACGATATAAAGTCAGTCCACAGTAAAAATATTTCTGTTACTAGTAAATCAGATATATGTACAGTATTTAACAACCATTTTCTGAGCACTGATGAATTAAATAAAAATTTAGTTTCTACAGGAAATCGTAAAACTTTCTTGGCAAATGCCTTTCCGAAATTGATGTCTGAAATACTCCTCAGTGACACAGACAAGAGAGAGATCGAGTCAATAATTAAATCACTGAAGACTAAGGGCTGTCATGGTTATGATGGAGTGTCTAGCAGAATGTGCTGCACATGTTAGTCCTGTATTTAGCCATGTTTGTAATTTTTCTTTTAGCAATGGTCAGTTTCCTGAGCGATTAAAGTACTCAGTAATAAACCTGCTTTATAAAAATGGAGAAAGGGATAATGAAGATAATTTTAGACCTATTTCTATGCTATCAGTGTTTGCTAAAGTTATTGAAAAGGCTGTGTATGATAGGATAATTATAATTTTAGATCACAAGATTTGCTATCAAATGTACAGTTCGGCTTTAGAAGTCATTTGACAACTGAAAATGCTATATTCTCTTTTGTCTGTGAGGTAATGGATGGGGTAAACAAAAGGTTTCGGACACTAGGCATATTTTTTGATTTAACTAAGGTGTTTGATTGTGTTGATCACAAAATATTGCTCCAGAAGGTGGACCGTTGTGGAATATAGAGAGTAGCTCACAATTGGTTCACCTCTTACTTTAGCAACAGACAGCAAAAGGTCATTATTCACAATGTTGAGAATGGCTGTGATGTGGGATCTGAGTGGGGTACGGTCAAGTGGGGGGTGCCCACGGGATCTGTGTTGGGGCCACTCCTGTTCCTTATTTATATAAATGATATGCCCTCTAGAAGTACGGGTAACTCTAAAATATTTCTGTTTGCTGATTACTAGCTTGGTAGTAAAGGATATTCCATACAACATTGGCTCGGTTTCAAATAGTGCAGTACATGGCCTAAGTTCGTGGCTTGTAGAAAATAAACTAATGCTAAATCACAATAAGACTCAGTTTTTACAGTTTCTAACACACAATTCAACAAAACCAGACGTCTTAATTTCACAGAATGGCCATATATTACTGAAACTGAACAGTTCAAATTTCTAGGTTGTTCAGATAGATAGTAAGCTGTCATGGAAAGCTCACATTCAGGATATTGTTTAAAGACTTAATGATGCCATTTTTACTATTCGAACAGTATCTGGAGTGAGTGGTCATTTGACATGAAAATTAGTCTACTTTGCTTATTTTCATTTGTGTATGCCGTATGGTATTATATTTTGGGTCACTCTTTTTATCTGCTGTTACTGTTATGTTGTAATTTCATGTACTGACACGTTCCATGACCTTGGAGATTTGCTCCTCAATTTGGTCTTATGGAACTTGATGTGTAAATAAAATAAAATCATAGCACCATCGCCTCCAAATTTTACTGTTGGCACTACACACTCTGGCAGATGACGTCCACTGGGCATTCGCCACACCCATACCCTGCCATCAGATTGCCACATTGTGTACCGTGATTCTTCACTCCACATAACGTTTTTCCACTATTCAGTCGTCCAATGTTTATTGCTCCTCACATGAAGCGAGGTGTCGTTTGGCATTTACTGGTTTGATGTGTGGCTTATGAGCAGCTGCTCGACCGTGAAATCAAAGTTTTCTCACCTCCTCCGTAACTGTTGTAGTACTTGCAGTGGATGCTGATGTTGGTATGAGAACATAGGAAATATTGCAGTGAGGGTTCTCGGCTGCATAACTGATAACTGAGGAAAGCTGCTGTTGGTAGGAAGGATAAAGATGACTTAGACTGTGAAGCAGTCACTGAGGTTCAGCACATTGTGTTGGGTAGCATATTCAGCAGCTGGTCGTCCAGCTGTCTCTTGGCCACAGTGTCAGTGAGCATTTGTGAGGACAGACAGCTTGTTGGTGGTCATGCCCATGTAGTAAGAAACACAGTGGTTGCAGCCTAGTTTGTAAAGCACATGACTGCTTTTACAGGTAGACCTGTCTTTGATGGGATAGGAAATGCCTGTGATCGGACTGGAGTAAGTGGTGGTGTATGGAACAGGTCTTTCATTTAGGTTTTTCAAAGGTATATGAGTCATGGGGCAAGGGGTTGGGAGCAGGGGAGGAGTAGGGATGGACAAGGATCTTGTGTAGGATTGACGGGTGGCAGACTACCACTACAGCAGGGGTAGAAAGGATAGTGGGTAAGATGTTCCTCATTTAGGACATAAAGAGAGATAATCAAAACTCTGCCAGAGAATGTGAATCGTCTGCTCCTATCCCTAGTGGTACTGAGTCATGAGGGGAATGCTGCTTTGTAGCTGGATGGTGGGAATGTGGGTGTTGGTAAGGAGTGGAGAGACGAGGCATGGAAGATCTATTTTTGTGTAAGACTGAGAGGATGATATTCGGAGTGGGACTGCTTGTCACTACAGATAAGACAGCCTCAGTGACTAGGCTCTTTGGAAGGAGATTCTTGGTATGGAATAGGTGGCAGCTGTTGAAGTGAAGGTATTGTTGGTGGTTGGTAGATTTTATATAGATGACGGTACTGGTGTAGCTATCTTTAAAGTGGGGGTCCACATCGAGGAAGGTGGCTTGTCAGGTTGAGGAGGACCAGGTGAAGAGAATAAGAGAGAAGGTTTTGAGGTTCTGGAGGAATGTGGATAGTGTGTCTTCACCATCAATCCAGACCACAAAGATATCATCAATGAATCTGAACCAGGTGAGGGGTTTGGGATTCTGGGTGGAAAGAATGCCTCTACCTGGCCCATGAATGGGTTGGCATAGGCTGGACCATGTGGATGCCCATTACTGTACCATGGATTTGTTTGTCACGTAAAGTAATTGTGGGTGAAGATATAGTCAGTGATGGAGCCTTTGTCAACATGTTGTATAACATGGTTGGGAGCAGTTTTAGGTGGTGTATTGTAGTTCTTTCTGGGGGTGCAAGATTAGATTCAGTGTTGAGGGATTTGGTGAATGATGGTGTGGTGTGATTTGACTTTGAGATAGTCTGGAATATTAAAAGGGGGTCAGTTGGGGGGCTGTGGGAATGCATCACAGGTGGACAGAGGAGTGAACTTAGTCAAACAGGTTTCAGCATTGGCTTTATGTTGAGTCTGGTAGTGTTGGTGGCGAAAAAGTTTCCACTGTAGGGACCGGGAGATGAAGAGAAGGTCTTTAACAAGTCCAGCATGATTAAATTTGGTAGTGGAGCAAAAGGCTTTTGGAAAGGACTGATACTTCTCTGGACTAAGGATTTTGGAGGAAAGGTTGATGGCTGTTTTTTAGGTCTGTGTGGGTTTGGAATACTGTATTGTGGTGGGAGTGAGTTTATGAGGTTGTGGTACATGTAGTAGGTGCGTAAGGCATGGTTTGCTGACTAAAAGGATTTGGAGGAGCTTGGGAGGTTGTTGTTGTTGTAGAGATGGTGGATGACCAAGGTGGGAGTAGAAGGTAAACAGATTGGAGAGAATTTGAGGTGGCATTATGCATGCTGCTCTAGTTCCTGAAGGGCAAGAGTGTCAATGTGAGAGATGGGATGCAGGAATTTGGGATTGCAGAGCAGTAGTATTTTATGGATGGAGATGAGATATTGTAAGGAGGTTTGGGCCAGAGTTACATGGTTTTTCAGGACTAGGTTGGGGAGGGCTATGGCTTGGCAAAATTTGAACAGCTATATATCATTGTGGAAGAAGAGGTTGCAGCTGGAAGTGGGTAATTTGGTGGTAAGGCCTTTTCGGGATGGTGTGTGTGGGGGGGGGGGGGGGGGGGGGGGGGAGGGAATCCATGAGCTAAGTAACAATGCAGGAACAGTATGTGGGACTGGTTTCTGGCTAGGGCTAAGGAAACTTTTCTGTATTGGTGCAGATGGAAGGAGCAAGGATCCATGGTGGAAGATAAAAAGGTGTAAAAATATGTGCAAAAAAACTCTTAAAATATGTACAGTATCTAACAATATGTGGGGAAAAATCATAAAAAGGAAGGAACATACGGAGTATTGGGGAAAAAAAGATGAAACTGAGGGAGTAGGGCTGATAGTGAAAGGTGAAAATGAACTAAATTCAGCATGAAAACACAATGCGATCAAAGAGACAGAGACAAGAATGTGGGGTGCAGGTTGGTGCAGGTTCATGGGTGGATGTGTATAAAGAGGGGGGACAGCAGATATGAGTGGATTAGGCAAGGTTAGTATGTGCATGCTGGAATAAGAGAAGAGAAAGGGGGGAGGGGGGGTTTGAAGGCTTAGGTTGAACAAGTTCATGTGGCAACATATGGAAAATAATATGTGAAAATACGAGGTAGGAGTAGTGATAACTTTGAAGTTCTAGGGTTAATTATATCAGCAGGAATAATGTGGGAAATGAGTTGCAGTACCACAATCAGCATGGTCATGTAGTTATGTGTTGTGCACTTATGAGCCACACTGTATCAAATGTCTCGTTAGTCAAATCCTGTGGGGGTTCGGAAGGTGATAGGTAAAACACAGGAAACAAGAGAAAGAAAAGTGTGGACACTGAGTAAAGAAAAGAGAATAGTAACAAAGGAAAACAACACTGGGTTGTGGGATGGAAGAGAAGTTGTTAGTCAAAATCAAACAGTGGAAAATCCAGGATGGAATAACAACAGTATTATGAAAAGGATATATTGCTCCTTACCAAATAGGGATGTTGAGTAGCAGACAAGGACAAGAAGACCCGCCCACTCACATTTTGCTTCTCCCATCAGGTGCAGTTGCTCACAGTCCAGGCTTGGTGAACAGAGACAGCGGTCATTTGAGTGCAAGTTATGCTTGCGTGAATATGTGTGTGTTTTCTACTTCAAAAGAAAGCATTTTGGCTGAATGTGAAAATGTGTAATAGTTTTTTTCATTGTGCTTGTCTGCAACTCAACATCTCCTTTATACGGTGAATAGCAATCTGTTGTTGTTGTTGTTGTTGTTGTTGTTGTTGTGGTCTTCAGTCCAGAGACTGGTTTGATGCAGCTCTCCATGCTACTCTATCCTGTGCAAGCTTCTTCATCTCCCAGTACCTACTGCAACCTACATCCTTCTGAATCTGCTTAGTGTATTCATCTCTTGGTCTCCCTCTACGATTTTTACCCTCCACGCTGCCCTCCAATGCTAAATTTGTGATCCCTTGATGCCTTAAAACATGCCCTACCAACCGATCCCTTCTTCTAGTCAAGTTGTGCCACAAACTTCTCTTCTCCCAAATCCTATTCAATACCTCCTCATTAGTTATATGATCTACCCACCTTATCTTCAGCATTCTTCTGTAGCACCACATTTCGAAAGCTTCTATTCTCTTCTTGTCCAAACTATTTATCGTCCATGTTTCACTTCCATACATGGCTACACTCCACACAAACACTTTCAGAAACGACTTCCTGACACTTAAATCTATACTCGATGTTAACAAATTTCTCTTCTTCAGAAACGATTTCCTTGCCATTGCCAGTCTACATTTTATATCCTCTCTACTTCGACCATCATCAGTTATTTTACTCCCTAAATAGCAAAACTCCTTTACTACTTTAAGTGTCTTATTTCCTAATCTAATTCCCTCAGCATCACCCAATTTAATTTGACTACATTCCATTATCCTCGTTTTGCTTTTGTTGATATTCATCTTATATCCTCCTTTCAAGACACTGTCCATTCCGTTCAACTGCTCTTCCAAGTCCTTTGCTGTCTCCGACAGAATTACAATGTCATCGGCGAACCTCAAAGTTTTTACTTCTTCTCCATGAATTTTAATACCTACTCCGAATTTTTCTTTTGTTTCCTTTACTGCTTGCTCAATATACAGATTGAATAACATCGGGGAGAGGCTACAACCCTGTCTCACTCCTTTCCCAACCACTGCTTCCCTTTCATGCCCCTCGACTCTTATAACTGCCATCTGATTTCTGTACAAATTGTAAATAGCCTTTCGCTCCCTGTATTTTATACCTGCCACCTTCAGAATTTGAAAGAGAGTATTCCAGTTAACATTGTCAAAAGCTTTCTCTAAGTCTACAAATGCTAGAAACGTAGGTTTGCCTTTTCTTAATCTTTCTTCTAAGATAAGTCGTAAGGTTAGTATTGCCTCACGTGTTCCAACATTTCTACGGAATCCAAACTGATCTTCCCCGAGGTCCACTTCTACCAGTTTTTCCATTCGTCTGTAAAGAATTCGTGTTAGTATTTTGCAGCTGTGACTTATTAAACTGATTGTTCGGTAATTTTCACATCTGTCAACACCTGCTTTCTTTGGGATTGAAATTATTATATTCTTCTTGAAGTCTGAGGGTATTTCGCCTGTCTCATACATCTTGCTCACCAGATGGTAGAGTTTTGTCAGGACTGGCTCTCCCAAGGCTGTCAGTAGCTCCAATGGAATGTTGTCTACTCCCGGGGCCTTGTTTCGACTGAGGTCTTTCAGTGCTCTGTCAAACTCTTCACGCAGTATCTTATCTCCCATTTCGTCTTCATCTACATCCTCTTCCATTTCCATAATATTGTCCTCAAGTACATCGCCCTTGTATAAACCCTCTATATACTCCTTCCACCTTTCTGCCTTCCCTTCTTTGCTTAGAACTGGGTTGCCATATGAGCTCTTGATATTCATACAAGTGGTTCTCTTCTCTCCAAAGGTCTCTTTAATTTTCCTTTAGGCAGTATCTACCTTACCCCTAGTGAGACAAGCCTCTACATCCTTACATTTGTCCTCCAGCCATCCCTGCTTAGCCATTTTGCACTTCCTGTCGATCTCATTTTTGAGACGTTTGTATTCCTTTTTGCCTGCTTCATTTACTGCATTTTTATATTTTCTACTAGCCCTCGTCTTTTTACCTATTTGATCCTCTGCTGCCTTTACTACTTCATCCCTCAAAGCTACCCATTCTTCTTCTACTGTATTTCTTTCCCCCATTCCTGTCAATTGTTCCCTTATGCTCTCCCTGAAACTCTCTACAACCTCTGGTTCTTTCAGTTTATCCAGGTCCCATCTCCTTAGATTCCCACCTTTTTGCAGTTTCTTCCGTTTCAATCTGCAGTTCATAACCAATAGATTGTGGTCAGAATCCACATCTGCCCCTGGAAATGTCTTACAGTTTAAAACCTGGTTCCTAAATCTCTGTCTTACCATTATATAATCTATCTGATACCTTTTAGTATCTCCAGGGTTCTTCCATGTACACAACCTTCTTTCATGATTCTTAAACCAAGTTATGCTCTGAGCAAAATTCCACCAGACGGCTTCCTCTTTCATTTCTTCCCCCCAATCCATATTCACCTACTATGTTTCCTTCTCTCCCTTTTCCTACTGACGAATTCCAGTCACCCATGACTATTAAATTTTCGTCTCCCTTCACTACCTGAATAATTTCTTTTATCTCGTCATACATTTCATCTATTTCTTCATCATCTGCAGAGCTAGTTGGCATATAAACTTGTACTACTATAGTAGGCATGGGCTTTGTGTCTATCTTGGCCACAATTATGCGTTCACAATGCTGTTTGTAGTAGCTAACCCGCACTCCTATTTTTTTATTCATTATTAAACCTACTCCTGCATTACCCCTATTTGATTTTGTATTTATAACCCTGTATTCACCTGACCAAAAGTCTTGTTCCTCCTGCCACCGAACTTCACTAATTCCCACTATATCTAACTTCAACCTATCCATTTCCCTTTTTAAATTTTCTAACCTACCTGCCCGATTAAGGGATCTGACATTCCACGCTCCGATCCGTAGAACGCCAGTTTTCTTTCTCCTGATAACGACGTCCTCTTGAGTAGTCCCCGCCCGGAGATCCGAATGGGGGACTATTTTACCTCCGGAATATTTTACCCACGAGGACGCCATCATCATTTAACCATACAGTAAAGCTGCATGCCCTCGGGAAAAATTACGGCTGTAGTTTCCCCTTGCTTTCAGCCGTTCGCAGTACCAGCACAGCAAGGCCGTTTTGGTTATTGTTACAAGGCCAGATCAGTCAATCATCCAGACTGTTGCCCATGCAACTGCTGAAAAGGCTGCTGCCCCTCTTCAGGAACCACATGTTTGTCTGGCCTCTCAACAGATACCCCTCCGTTGTGGTTGCACCTACGGTACGGCCATCTGTATCGCTGAGGCACGCAAGCCTCCCCACCAACGGCAAGGTCCATGGTTCATGGGGGGAGGTATAGCAATCTATCATTTTCATAATATTGTCTTTATTCCATGCTGAATTTCGCATAGTTAAAACAATTTTGCGTATGTGAGATTTCAAACTTGCCCGGGTTATATACTGTTCCACAAAATTTCGGGAGAACTGCCGGATGTTTGTAACTTACTGCCACAATATTTCGGCGCAGAGTCTTCTGGCCATCTTCAGGTGGTACTGACGAAAACTCCCTGAGCTCGGTATTTAAGGCCCCGCCAGTACATGTGTGGTGGATTCACTTGGCATTGTGTGTGCGCTACTTGAGTGCATTCGATTCTGCTGCGCCGTGCACCCTCCATGGTGAAAACTTGTTGCATCGATATTAATTCAATTGTCTTCCTGCGGTTTCATCACAGGCATACTTGCCTTCTTCAGCCTTGTAAGTCCGCCATTGCTGAACACTGTATTTCCACTGGTCATGTCATGAATTATAGTGAGACAAAAATTGTGTCCCATACGTCTAACTTTTGGAGTTCAATTATTAATGAATCCATGGAAATATAGCTGTACGACAATGAGTCTCTTATTAATCGTGACGGCGGTTTCCAATTGAATTTGGCATGGAATAAAATCATCGAAAAACTTCGTGTCCTCCGTAGCTGACGTAGTTCTGTGATGGAACCGTGGGAAGACAATCGAATTGGTATCGATGCGGCGAGTTTTCACCACAGAGGGTGCGCGGCGCAGCAGAATCGAACATGCTCAAGTAGCACAAGCACAATGCCAAATGACTCCACCATGCATGTACCGGTGTGTCCTTAAATACCAGAGCTCAGCGAGTTTTCGCCAGTCTCACCTGAAAATGGCCAGAAGACTCTGCGTTAAAATATTGTGGCACGAAGTTACAAACATCCGACAGTTCTCCTGAAATTTTGTGGAACAATTTTGTGTATAACTCATAAATTACCCTACACACTGTGTGCACATGAACACATGCATTGCAAACAGATATAGTTTATTTGCTGGGGTGAGGGGTGAATTCCAATGCCAGTTATACATCTGAATATGCAGTGTGGTGTTTGTATTTATCTCAGACTAAAACCTTGCTTCAAATTGAAATAGTACCATTTTTAACCAAAACTTTTGGATGAAACCTTGTGCTGTTAAAGTTTTCATTAATTTCCTGTTAATGGAAATGGTTTTGTTCATCTTTACCAAATTTATCATTTCAGATGCAGGTCGTGGAGTTCCAGAGGTTATTATTCTTGACCCTGCAGGTGCTAAAACCTCTGTGCCTGTAAAGGTTAGACAGATTTCACCAGATCTTTGGAGGTGTGAATATGTTTCATCTGCAGTTGGTCTGCATTCTGTGAATGTGTTCTTTGCTGGGAAGCCGATTCCGAACAGTCCATTTGGTGTAAGAGTTTCACCAGGTATGAGTGATGGTTTAGAATTGTTTTAAGATAAACAATTTATTAATAAACTTAAAGTGAGCTTCTGTGATTCTTGTTTACATATTCATTTTATTTTATTTTTTTTCCCAGTTTCGGATGCGAAGAAAGTAAGGGCATCTGGACGTGGACTGCAGCCTTCAGGTGTAAGAGTGGGGGATGATGCAACATTCAGGATCTATACAGAAGGTGCTGGGGAAGGAACACCTGCAGTTCGAATAATAGGACCAGGTACTTCCATATGTTTTCTTTGAGTTACCTGAACAAATTTTTTGATCATGACCACTGATTAATTTATGTTTAACAATTTCCCTGTAGAATAAAAAAATATTTTTTCAACATTGTAAATCATTTATAGTGTCCTCATAAACTTTGAGCTATTTGAAATTAATTTTCATCTCTGAGCAATAACAAACAACATCCAGATGATATTCCTGAAGCAATCATCAGTCAAGAATTATTGTTCCTTTTATATTGCCATGTTGATGCAGATTAAAATTGTCAGTCTTATTACAGATAAACAGACTTTATTTATATTAAAGAAAAGGTATTTATAGTGGAAAGAGGGGGGGGGGGGGGGGGGGGGAAAGAACAACAGATTCCTTTTGGTTTAATGCTGTTTTGCTCTCTTAAAATGCTGAAGAATACTAAAAGTCAACCTTCTTGGTTGACCTATAAACTTAATTTCACATAATCATTCATCTTGTGTTTCATCACTTCTATTATTCGTGTGTTCATCTGATATCCGTCTTACAAACTCTGTTATGGTAGAACTAAGCAAGAAAAATCATCATGTTGGCATTTTCCGTGGCCTTGCCAAGTCCTTTGATGGTAGAGATAATAAAATTCTACTAGGAAAACTAGAACTGTATGGTGTTACAGGAATTCTATTGCATGGATGTCGCCTTATACAAACGACAAAAAGCAGAGGGACACATTAACAGTGATGTCACAGGAGTAGGAGTAAATTGGGAGTCAGGAAACATTAAATGTAGTGTCCTGTAAGGCTCAGTATGTGGCATGCTCCTGTTGTTGACCTACATAATTGATTTACCCAGTTCATTGCAGGACTCTTCAAAAACCGGTGTTTGCTAATGACTGGCTGATACTGATAAAGGGCCCAAACTCACCCACACCATACACAATCAGGAGAATAGTAGAACAGGTTTACAACTAGTTCACTGCAAACAATTTAACACGTAATCTTACAGAGACACATGTCATGCAATTTCAAATAAATAAAAATGACTTGTGATGTTCAGATGTAGAAATTAGATGAGGCTCTGTGTGTGAAGTTTCTAGGCATCCAGATGGATAATATTTGGAGGAGGCACCGGCACCTGGATAAGTTAATCAAAAAGAATGTTCTGGCTGCTTTGCACTTAGAAATATCTTTGTTTTGACATACAGACAAGATTGCTAGCATAATTTCACTCATTACTGTTGTGACAAAACCCTTTGGAGCATTGCAGCTAAGGTGAAAAAGTACTGATTCTACAGAAGTTTGCACTGGACGTACATTAGAGAGGATGGTGCTTCAAAGTTTTCCACCAAATCACTTAAGGTAAATGTCAGACTGGTTCCTGTGAAAGGATATGGCTGTATTCCCTTCCCCATTCTCATCCAATATGAATTTGTTCTGTGTAATGATGTCATGATTGATGAGACATTAAATCCAGATCTTTTTCCATCAACCCTTCGTTCCACCTGTTAATGTATAGCTTGACTAATTCCACAGCCTTTGAGGCTCTTTCATTAGGGAATTAGTGAAACACATTGAATGAATGAATGAATGAATGAATGAACGAACGAATGTAATAAGAGTAAAAATCAGCAGTCAGAATGAAGACACCATGTGTGTGATGTATGCAAATTTCTCCTTCTTTGTCTTATTATTGCATTTTTCTTTTCTTTCATTGTGGCAGCAATGTGGATGTGAAAGTGGTGAAATTAGTGCCTGTTCATAATTATATAATTAAAACCAATAATAAACATTAATAGTAAGTGAATAGCTTCTTTGAACCTTCTCTATACCTCTTCTATTATTCCAACATAGTAAGATTCCCTAACAGACAATGTTTCAGAATTGCTTGATAAAGGGTTTCTAAGCTACCTCATTTTTGGGTGAATTATGCTCCCTTAGGATTCTTGCAGTGTATCTGTATAGCATCTGCTTCCTTTAACTAAATTTATGTGGTTATTCCACTGTAAATCACAGGTCTTTTCATCTGTTTACAACATTTTACAGCAGTCAAAATAAATGTTGCATTGTGTTTCATTGTTGAGTGCTGGACATAATAGGAAACAAAACTGATTTACTAGATAAACACAAATAAAAAGAAACCTTGCAAAAAAATTCCACTACAAGCACTAAAATTTATTCTCACTGTTGCCTTGAATAACACATTGTTTATGAAAAAGTTGGCCATCCTTGTAGATGGAGACACTTTCAGATATGGTTAGGCTTACTACTTACCAGTTTGTCCAGGTAAGCCTGTGAGATATTGGCCCATTCTTCCATAGTGGCCTCTGGTGGGACAGGATGATTGCTAACTGATCATTTTAGCATGGCATGTGCATGGCATGGCGGTGTAGTTGAGATCTGGAAAATATTGAAGTAATTCCATCCAACAAATTCTATGCTCCATTGGGAAGATGTTCACAAGATTGTGATAATAGGGGCATACATTGTCATCCATCAGCATGAATCCTGCTCCAATATGTTCACCAAATGAAGCCACAGTACATGTGAGGATGCCATCCTGATAATTCACACCAGTCATCCTGCCACGTATTTTCACAAGGGGTGTTTTGCTGCCATATGAGATTTCACCCCAAAACATGGCTGAACTGCCCTGATAAGGATGATGGTGTATGGTACTATTAGAGTGTAAATGTTGTACTCATTGCCTCCACACATATCAGTATTGTCAGTGTAGATACTGATAAGATGCTTATCAGACAGAACATTGTTCCGCTGGTGCCTATTCCACAAAGTGGTTTCATGCGCATGCAGCATGAGCCCCTCTACAAACTCAGTTTAAAGGAGCCTTGAGAGGAACATTTATTTATGTTATGTAAATTCCCTGTGAACAGTCAGAGTGCTAAATGTTGTCTTTCCTATCTATACAGGATGAATCACCTAAAACTTGCATCACAAATGTTACAGAAGTGGAAAGTGCTGTTGATGTGCAGTTTTAACAGAATGGATTGGTAGTCAGGGGCTTGTGTTGTTAACCAATAAACAGATTGTAATAATACTTAAAAAGTGTATTTTTTGTGGAAGCATACACTTTTTAAATAGAACAATGCCTGTTGACATTAAGAAACTAAAATTAGGATAAACTAGAATATCAGTAGTGTTTGTTGCAGGATTCTAGTGCAAGTAGTTTTAGAGATATTATATTTTTAAAAGTTTCTGCACCAACACTTGTTTGTGTCATTCAACATATGTAGTTGCTAGGTTTGATGTTATCACATTTGCTCACTATGTGATCATGGGTTCATTGAGTGCACTGTGACTTGCTGGTCGTTTAGTGTGTGAAAGTCCAAGCAGTTTATTGTGAGTGGATGATGGGAGTTACCAGTGCAGAAAAAGCAGAGTTGCTCATGGTATATGGAGAGTGTAGAAAAAATGCAGCTCATTCTTGTATGGTGTGTACAGCAAGGTATCCCAATAGATTTCAACAATCTCAGCTATTATTTATCAACCTCTTCAACCTGTTATGTGAAAGTGATAGTGTAACACCTAGACAACATTACAGAAGGAAACAAGTGATGACAGAAGAGGGGAAAATTAATGTTCCCTCCGCTGTTGCAGTTGATCTGCCCATTAGCTCCAATGCAATCACACAAGGAAGTGGCAAGAGCTGTCCAAGTGTACTATGTATTCTCCAATGACATAGATTCCATCCCTATTACATCTCTCTCCAGTAAGAGCTGCATGGAAATGATTGAGAATCATCTTACCTTCTGTACTTGGGCATTAAGCCAGGATACTCCAGATGTATCGTGTATCTTGTTTAGTGATTAAGCCACATTTACCAATCATGGCCAGGTAAACTGCCGAAATGTGCACCATTGATCCGTTGACAATCCCTGTTGGCTTTGTCAGGTGGAACATCTACGTCCGTGGAGTGTAAACATGTGGCGTGGCGTGGGATAGTGAACCATCAACTCCTGGGCCTGTTTTTCATGGATGAAACACTGAATGCAGTCTATCAGACCATCTTCCATGGATACTAGAAGAAATTCCTCTGCAGACTGGGAGGAACCTGTGGCATCAACATGATGGCTGTCCGGCCTATAGTGCATGAAGTACTACAGCATGTCTTCACAGATTGTTTCCAGATCTTTGGATTGGACGCAAATGACCTCTACCTTGGCCAGCCTGTTCCCCAAATTTGACACCTGTTTACTTTTTTTCTGTGGGGAAAGCTCAAAGACACTCCCAATGATACGCATTGACATGTTACTGCATTCTGCTTGGACATCTTAGCTGAAATGCTAGCACGTGTGCAACAGTCAATCCATACCAGACTGGAAGGGCGTATTGCTGCTACTGGTGATTATTTTGACTGACACTTACACACACACACACACACACACACACACACACACACACACACACACACTTGACCACAGTATCTGGCTGCCAAGGCCAGAAGAGGGGCACCAGTTCATTCTTGTATTTGATACAGTATCTAACTGGTACATCATCAGGTGAAGCAGCCATTTCCATACCTAGTGTCTCCAGTTGAAGAAAGGAGAAGTAAACCAAATAAAATAGATCCTCATTTAACTAAATTTTAAGACACCAAAAAATAGCCAAATTGATGTAATGAAGTTTAAATTAATGAAGTTTTATGTATAAATATCACCATTGGATGCACTTTTTCTCTTGTTGTGAGTGTGCTCTATTTTCATGAGCTCTAACAAAAAAATAGAAATAAGAATACTGTGTATTTATAACAGTATTTCTGGCCTTTGTTATATGAAAGTATGTGTACGTATTGTCAGATGCCTGTCGTCATGTTTCTTTCATACAATACAGATATGTACATATTTGGAACAATATTGTACCCATTGAATTAGTGCATCATATAATGCAACAAATGATAATCTTAAGAAACACTTTAATATATTGTTCTGTAACACACCAAGTTTTAATCGGAACACTTGTTTTAGTTTATAAAAATTCTTACCCCTGACACATGTTATTTCAGTACATTAATCTGAAAAAAAATCATTAATTGTCATCAGACTGTTGGATATAATAATATCGCACACACTGAAGAAATCACATCCAGAGCACCTGAAATGGCAACAATCTCTCGAGAACAGCAATTTTATTTTGGGGTGGTGGTGTCATATCTTAATGTTCCTCCACAGACAACAAAGCATTAGCATTTCCTTCTGCATCAGTAGAACTGATGGCTGGTTCTTCAGCAGCACAGATGATGATGTCTGCCTGTGTCCATCCTTCCATATTGGTGGCACTAGAGGGCACCAACTAGGTGTAAGCCTGTAAAAGAGCAGCATCAGAATCCAAAGTTGTGTCTGTCTTATAAGTTCAGATGTAGGATCATAGGTTTCCTCTTCATTTTCAGTGGTGTTATCAGTTGCTGTCCAGATGTTCTTAAAAGTTAGATATAGTGTCTGTTGTAACTTCATCCCAAGCAGCAGACATGTTGCAGGTAGCTTGCAGTATGTTCTAATGTAGTCTTGCAGTTCGACTGAACTGATGCCAGTCTTCATAAGTTAGCGTCTGTAATTACACTTCATTGAGGTGATTATTCCTTGATCCAGTGGCTGCAGACAGCTCATGTTGTCAACTAGTTAGAAGACATCTTTTATGTTCAGAAGTTCTAGGTCGTCGAACTGATGTGTCAAGCAGTGGTCCAAACTTAGCCAAATATTTATCTCCTTCACAGCCATTTGCTGTTGAACCTCAAAGAGCCAACTACAGAAGAGAGGTTTGGTCATCCAAGCTTTGTTATTCTTGTAGTGGCATGGCAAACTAAATAGGATGATATTTTTAAAACAATGTGGATTGTTTTTTTTGTGGCGGTGTTCGTAGCGACAAACAATTCGCGGTAGAAACGGCTTACGAAGTCACCGCCACACTTTTAATAGTGGGCCGACCGGTCCGCTGGAACAGTGAACAGAAAGATGAAAACCCAAACACTCTGATTAAATAAAAGTCGGTACTTATCTTTATTAAAGAAGATACAGAAACACAGTAGTGACTCCGTGCCTACAGAATCTGTCTAGTTCGAGCCGGAGCGGCTAGGTCAGCGTCGGCTGACGACAAACAACAACTCTGCTGCGATGAACACACAACTGACTAGCAAGTACACAATTCGGTCGCGAGTATACAACTGAGCGGCGAATACAGAACTGTCCTAGCGCTCGCGACTCCAGCGCTTAAGAAGCCAGAAGCCAGCGGTGGCGCGCGCAGACTTGCAGCGATTTCCTGTATCGCTGGCGCTGCTTATGCGGACGGCGTCCGGACTTTGATGCTGCCAACCTTTTGGCAGCGGGCTCGGGTGGCATTACTGGCTAGGATATAACAGTTTTATTTTCCGGTTGGTAATGGTTTGAGATTTTTAGAACCATCTGAATTAAAACACAACAGCACCAACAGTCTCTCCTTGCTGCGTTTTCCTGACATTTTTTGCCCTTAAGATATAATGTTGTTGCAGGCATTAAGTTACAGAAAATGCAAACTTCATCCATAGTAAACATCTCTTTGGTTTTTTAAATTTATTTATTTATCCATCCTTAAACAATATAAATTGCTTGGATATCATCAGTGAATGTTCAAATTATGGAATGAAGTCTAAATATTTTCTTAACACATGGCATTTACATTCTTTAATAAGCATAGATATTTTGATGTAGAACTAACATACATAAATACAAAGACCTGCATACATATTGCTTACATGAAAAAGGATAGTTTATATTGTTTAAATAAATATACTAGGTGTGTTGATGTGGAACTAGCAGACATAAATACATAGTTATAAATACATAATACATGAATGGAAAAAAATGCTAGGTGTTCCCAACAATTCTTTGGTTTTCATTGAAGATATTCATCCAAAGTGTAGAAACAATGCTCTTGCAAAAACAGTTTTACAGTTTTTTTTACCCCTTTCAGACCCACTGGCTACAATTATGTACATTAATTTTTAATGTGCCTTACTTGCAACATAAATATTTTCCCTCACAGTAAACCTCATGTATACATTTGTGTTTTTGTTCAAACTACTCATCGTGCACAAGTGCTGCCACCTGCTCTCCATCATTATAAAAATATCAAGTGAATGTAAGTAGTAGTGCGCAGCAGCTTGTGACAATCGCCATAAATGGTAGTGTTTAGTTAGTCTTATTCCGCTGACTAATTCAATGTTATTACTGTTGTTTTTGCATGGTAACTATTGAAAATTCAATTAATTTATTAAAATGGGGAATATTTCAAAATTAATTATTTTAGTCCATAATAAGAAGCCACGTGTACAAAGTATATCTTGAAAGAATGTACATAGATTTTTACCGTTCTTGATTTTTAACATCATTGAAACATCATCAAAGAGCATAGGTACATAAAGAGGTTTTTTCCTTTCTTGAGAAAAAATTCCGGTCTGAAAGTGTTAAAAGAATACATACTGCTAATTTCTTTTATATTCTGTGGCAGCTTATTATAGATTATCACGCCTCGATAATCGAGACTGTTCTATCTCATTTTTCATTGATTTATTCATCCAGAAATCTTGTTGTGTTATTACACATAGATGTAGGATAAGTTACATTTTATATGCTTTGATACATAAATATACTTATTTTGTAGGTATTCAGTTACATGGATAAGTATAGACATTCTTAAAATATACATTTATATAAATTATATGCTGTACATAGTGAATCATAACTTTTTTGGTATGTTACGTACAGTCATCAGATAATGATTACAGAGTAACACTATTTACATTGTGTTATCATAAGTGCAGATGAGCCATAACAAGGAACAGTTATATCTCTGAATAGTCACATAAGTCAGTTGAAAGTAATATTTTAACACATGCAGTAAAATACATTACAAAAATTGTTTTAGATTACTATTCATAAATTCTTCCACTGAATAGAAGCAGTGCTTCTGTAGGATTGACTTTATTTTGGATCTGAATCCTTTCTGGCAAGACCAGACATTTTCAGGTAGCTTCTTGTACAGTACTACTTCCCTGTGCCTTACACTACTATGCCCTTTATGTAGCCGTTGATCAGCTATGAATATGTCATTGGAATGACAAGTATTATGATAGTGAACATCTCTATTTTTTGTAAATATATGGAGATTTTCATGAATAAAACACTGTTTCATGAATATAGATACAAGGTACTGGCAAAATACTGAGCTCCTTAAAGAGATCTTTAGTGGTGAAAGACAGGGGTACTTGTTTCATTGTCTTAATTATTCGCTTCTGCATAATAAATACATTCTTATGGGAGAAGCCCCAAAAGGAAATGCAGTATGTAATTATTGTGTGTACTAATGCAAAGTAGGCACATTTTAGTGTTTTGATATCACAGATTTTACTTAAAATACTAAAAGCATAGCGCAAACTGTTCATTTTACTTAATAATTTATCTTAATGTATGTCCCACTGTAGTGTGTCATCTATCCACACTCAAAGGAATTTTGTGGCTCTTTCTCGCTGTATGGGCACATTCTCAATGGAGGAAATGACTCAACCTTGTGTTATGATCATGAATAGTGTTATTCAAGCTATAATGGTAAAGATTTTTTTCTGATATACATTACAGTCTGAAAAATAAACTCTCAAGGAACAGTCAGGTGGTGTAGGTTTTTAAATAATACTTTGCAATGAGCCCATCTATTGTGTTTTGTCATTATTCTTACAGCTCTATTTTGTGATCTGAAAACTGTTTGTAGATTCTGGGTACTATTTCCCCAAAAGATTATTCCGTAGCTAAGGATGGCATGCCCATAACCAAAGTAACCTGACCTTACACAGATGACACTGCATACTGGTGCAAGAACTCTAAGCACATAGCATACTGTGGAGACCCTCTTTGAGATAATCATGACACGTTCATTCCAATTTAGTTGGCTGTCAATGTGCAGTCCTAGGAATTTAGTGTTAGTTACATCTGTTATTGAAGTGTTGTGTTATTTTAAATGTATGGACTTGTGCTTCTTGTTTATTCTAAATTACATGCTGTTTGTTTTCTTAATGTTGAGAGTTACTCTGTTCTCTGTAGACAATTTGTGAACATCTGCTTAGTGCTTCATTGGCTTTTTCCAATAGCAGGTGAGATGTCTTGCTGGTAATCAGTATATTACTGTCATCAGAAAAAAAGTACTTTTTCTCCATGCTCCACACATTGTGGGAAATCATTAACATAAATTAATAACAATATTGAGCCCAGAACACTTCCTTGTGGGACTCCTATATTAAAATACTGTGGGTCAGATAAGTGATTCACCACGTATTTGGATGTGCTATGTGACATTACTACACTCTGCATTCTGCTATTTAGGTACGATTGGGACTATTTTTTTACCATTCCCCTGATTTCCAGAGACTCCAACTTTTGTAGAAGAATGTTGTGATCAACAGTATTGAAGGCCTATGATAGGTCTAGGAAAATTCGTTACATAACTGTCCTTGTCTAGTGATTCCAGAACAATTTTTGTAAACTGAGCAATTGCAGTTTTAGTGCTTCTGCCCGGTCTGAAGACTTGCTGTTCCTTGCAGAGAAGATTATATTTATTTAAGTAACTCATAAGTCTAATTTTCATTAAAGTCTCCACTATTTGGAAAATACTGGAAGTAAAGCAATTGGCCTGTAATTTTCTGTTTTCAACATCACCATTTTTGTGAAGCGGTATGATTTTAAGCTAGTTTCAGGGAGTCAGGGAAGCAGCCAGTCTTAAGACTGGTTAATGATGTCCATTAAAGGGGGTTTAATACTGTCTATACACTCTTTTAACACACAAACTGGGGACTTGGTCCAGTCCTGTTGAGGATTTGTTTTCTAAACGTTTTATGGTACTGCTTACTTCTCTCTCAGTAGTGGGGAGCAGAACCATTGAAGTTTTTATGTAACTTTGCACTGGAATATCAGATCTTTTTGGAAATTTGCTCTGCAGGTCTTTTGCAATACTGGTGAAGTATGAGTTTATGAAGTTGATCACTGATTGTATTGCCTGATTTCCAGTCTCATGTTTAACTGAAGTCCAAGCAGCTTTACTTTTGTTATTTGCATTTTTTATCAGTTCGTCATTAGCTGACTTCTTAGCTGCTTCAGTGGCTATATGATCAATAGTAGAGGCTGAGTGACATAAATGAGAGAGCTTGGTTTGAAATTCCCATGCTCACTCAATGAAATATTCCTTGTTTACTGGATGTGCCTCCCCACATATACTGATAGCACTGATTTCATGCCTTTTCTAAAATCATCATAGCCAGCCTTCAGAACACACAAACCTAGGAATTTTCTTTTACTGGGCCCTTTCACAAGCCTTTTCTTGAAGACTGGGGCCAGACAACAAAATTTGCTGTGGGTGCATGTGCTGAAACCACTGAAACAGCACGTCCTCCACTTCTTCATGTTCGGCTGTCCTCATGTGTATGCTGTTGCTGCTAAATGAACAACTTGCCAGACTTACCTCTGTTTTCGATCTTCGGACTGATCAATCAGACATTGGGATCTGAAAGTGTTCTGCAGCCTGTTATTTAGACTTCTCTCCACTGTTTTGGCGGCATATGCAAGTGATTTGGGGGGGGTCATTTTTGACAAACAGACAGAGCTCTCTGGATGGTTGTGTGTTGCACACTCTGTGCTGTCTGCTGACCAACCCCTCTCTTCCCCCACCCAATCACACCTCCCACTCCCACCCCTTCCCGCTCTTGCATCTTATGCTGTGGAAGTGACACGTGGGCAGCAAGCAAGCTATCAGACCATTGTTGCAAAATGATTGTAGTACCTTATTGAGAAAAGTTATGGAAAATGCATAATGGGAAAACTGTAGAGCACAGCACTATGTAATACAAACTTACTCAGTTTATATGAAAAACTAGATGTGGAATACGTAATGTCAGG
Organism: Schistocerca piceifrons; assembly: GCF_021461385.2. Classification (NCBI taxonomy): domain Eukaryota; kingdom Metazoa; phylum Arthropoda; class Insecta; order Orthoptera; family Acrididae; genus Schistocerca; species Schistocerca piceifrons. The sequence continues at coordinate 774,522,548 of NC_060149.1, forward strand.
ATCAAATTTTAGTTTGTAGTACTAACTGTCCAAAATTCAGTTCAAGCGAGCAATTTTTTGATGTAATTTGACAGTGACTGAACAGCTAGTACAGGTTAAGAGTTTTCAGAGGGTCTGCTGCTGTTGAATGTGTAAATTTTATCAATGCCAAATGTGATTGGTTATTTAGAATGTAGTGTGTGCATTTATGCCATAACCAAAAATGTTCATCTGTCCTTTTAGAATGGAAAAGGTTCTACATTAAGACAGAAAAAAGGAACTCTCTTTATCATACTTCCATGTTACATAAATAATATACTTTTACTTATGTCAAAAAATTGAAAATGTTCCTAAATATCTTCCAGGTGGGGTTAATGAGCAAGTTAATTTGAGGAAGGTTGATGGAACAGTGTATGAAGCAGTTTACCATCCTCGGAAGGAGGGACGTTATGTAGTGATGGTGACATTTGCTGGCCAAGAGATACCGCGGTCACCTTTTGAGGTGAATGTTGGTCCGTATAAAGAGACACAGATACGAGCATATGGACCTGGTCTTGCTGGTGGTGTTGTTGGGTATCCAGCTCTCTTTACAGTTGAAACAAATGGTGAAACTGGAGCATTAGGTAGGAACATTAAGAAATATCTTCTTTCCCTTTTCTCAATTATGTTTCCATAAGAAGAAAAATTTAGTGTTATTAATTGAAATAATTTCTTTTTTAATAGCCTATAAAAACTCAACTTTAAGAAAAGTTTCTCTTGGACTGTTTATTACGTACAGTAAGGACTAAGTTCGTTGTACTAGATAATAAGAAAGTAATGTTCAACAATTAACTTTTACAGGCTTCAGTATTGAGGGCCCATCACAGGCCAAAATTGAATGTAATGACAATGGTGATGGTTCTGCAGATGTTAAATATTATCCTACAGCACCTGGTGAATATGCTGTACATATTTTGTGTGACAATGAAGATATTCCAAAGAGTCCCTACATATCGCAGATATTGCCAAATACTGATTATTTCCCAGAAAAAGTGAGTCTTTTAGCTTAATAATGGACACTTCATAATTTGTCATATGAGAAAAGTTTGTAGTTTTTGTAATATTTTAAACAGCAATTTTTATGTAAATGCCCTGAATAATGTTGAGTATGCTTTCTGTAACACTGTATACCAGGGCTGAATGATCGAACTACGTTTATTTTTAAAATACAGGTTGAATGTTATGGGCCAGGGCTTGAAAAATCTGTATCAAAAGGAAAACCAGTGGATTTCACAGTGGATACGAGACGAGCAGGATCTGCACCATTAGATATACAGGTAAACAGGGGCATGACAATAAAAGGAAAAACTGAATTATTCATAGTCAGTAATTCCTCTAATTTATGTAACTAAAACCACCAGCAAAATTATTTTAGTTTCTAATTTTATTTTCTGTTTTTGTCAATCGCTAGATTGCAAGTGGAAAATTAATATCCCTATGTATTATGCTAAGTAAAGAAATGAAATAACATTAGGCTAATTTATAAAACTCGTGTTTCATCATGAGAGTTCAGAAGAGAGGGGGAAAAAAAACTAATAGGAGCAATTTTGTAGTTCCCTATCTTTGAAGAACTTTCAGTTGAATGGAATCTAAGATGGGGAATAGGGGGTAACCACTCACTTGTGCACACAGCTAAACTATCTCAGCACAGTACAAGATAGGGCTGCAGAGCTGGGACAAGTATAAAAAAAGAAACACTTTCCTGATGTTATGAAACTTCTTAGGCCATCATCAGGTGATAGTTGAATGTTACAACCATAAATGTAATGCTGTGCGACTTACACAGATACAAAACTACGCTACATCTTAATGGAAAAACATTTTTGCTATATATCTTGCTGACAGATTCAGCAAAGAAGTGGTATGGCTATGGTATCTTGAGATACTGCATTCATACAGTTAGTTAATGGATGAAAAATACATAGTTTTGAAGGTGCCACTGAATATGCAGGTTTCATAACAGCTTGATTTGCAATATAAGCAGAAGCTCTGATCGAGGAAAAGTGTTCAGGCAGCACAAACTTGTTTAGGAAGAATGCACTGCAGTCCACAAAAAGGCATTAGAAACACAGCATCGCACTTTACAAGAGACACGTAGAAATGAGCTGACTTTGAGGGATGCTGTTCTCCTGGTAGGAGATTTTTGACAAATTTTTCTTGTTATTCTATGGCCTATAGAACTGGATGAACTTAATACCTGTATTAAGGCTCTGAGCACTATGGGACTTAAGATCTACGGTCATCAGTCCCCTAGAGCTTAGAACTATTTAAACCTAACTAACCTAAGGACATCACACACATCCATGCCCGAGGCAGGATTCGAACCTGCGACCGTAGCAGTCGCGCGGCTCCGGACTGAGCGCCTAGAACCACTAGACCATCGCGGCCGGCTGTATTAAGTCATAAACCTTATGATAACATGTAAAAAATGAATCTCGAGACGAATCTGAGGGTACACAAACGAAGTGAAACAAGAGCACAACAATTTGCACTGCAATTATTATTATTTAGAAACAAAATTTTCTGTCAATCCAGCTACTAGCCTACACCTATATCTACATTTTCAGCTAGTAAGAATCGTCTTTGCCTCTACGTACACAGTTCATCCTAACAATGGTCATAACTCATCACACTTTTAGATAGCTAACCTGGAAGTGGCCATGCCACTACTTTCAGGCTTTATTTGCAAATGTATTTAATCAATTCAACAGAGTTGCAGTATGCAATATTGATGTGTACATGAAACATTTTTGAAAGAGGGTGGCCAGCCGGTGTGGCAGAGTGGTTCTAGGCGCTTCAGTCTGGATCTGCATGACCGCTACGGTCGCAGGTTCGAATCCTGCCTCGGGCATGGATGTGTGTGATGTCCTTAGAACTACTTAAACCTAACTAACCTAAGTTCTAGGGGACTGATGACCTCAGATGTTAAGTCCCGTAGTGCTCAGAGCCATAAAGAGGGCAATAAGGCACAACCTGTCTGTCATCAATTATAATGTCCATTTCAGTTTCTAAATTAAACTGCAGTACTTGCTGTGGAGCCCCCTTTCTTTGGTTTCCGTTTTCTGTATAACGAATAACAATTGTTGCCCGATTCTGTATCATCAATGAAGAGAAAAGGATAGTTCTTCATACATTTGGCATCTTTTGTGGATAATGTCCTCCAGTTTAAAGATCTACATGTGGGATGAATCACATTCTTTGACATTACTTTGGATCACACTGTACGCTTCTGAAGATTTGGCTGCTCTGTGGAAATTTTGTTGCCTCTTTTGATTGGTTTTTGATTTTTATGCTGGTATCCACAGCTGCCCAGAATTTCGTGAGAGTAGACTTTATTTAAATAAAAAACTCTTTATTTCATTTCACTAGCAATAAGATAATGAAATGAAATAGTGTGTAAGTAAAAAACAGCCCCATGAAGTAATAGCAACACTTCTTTTTGCAAAGCCTTAGAGATCAACACATATGACTGTCCACTGTCATTATGAACAAGAATCATACCTTTCCGTATAGCAAGGCTATGTTGACATGCAAAGTATCGGCGCACTACAGAGTTCATTACGCTATTTAAAGAGTAAGGCCAAGATGTGTGAATGTGTGTTAGCAAAATGTTCAAATCTCGATCAGCTTCTGTGGCCTGTGCAATTTTCTTACAGTTCAGCAGAAGACACTGAAGCAATTAAGAATCCTGAGCATCGATGTGCCAAGAAGATGCAGCAGAAGTGTCAGTCTGTATCAGGGCCAATTGGAAGACATGAAAGCGCGTCTGCATTACCTTGTTGAGCTGCCGGGTGAAACACGATCTCGTACTTGTATTGAGACAACAACAAAGCCCATTGTCGAAACTTTTGGGCGGTTCGAACAGGAACCGGTTTAGTCAAATGAAACAAGGTATACAGAGACTTGTGATCCATTACTATGTAGAATTTTCTACCAAACAAATAGTGGTGGAATTTGGTGACACCATGCATAATAGCCAATGCCTCTTTCTCGATTTGTGAATTGTTACACTGAGCTTTGGACAACACTTTCGATGTGAAAGCAATAGGTCTGTCCTTATCACCAATCCTGTGCGATAGCAATACATCGATTCCATAAGAGGAAGTGTCAACTTGCAATACAACTAGTTTGTCAGGATCAAAATGAACTAAACATTGTTCACTGAACAATGCATCTTTAAGTTTTTGAAAAGCTTCTTGGCACTCATCTGTCCAAACAAAGGGGACATTCTTGCAATGCAAGCAACGCAATGGATCTGTGATGTGTGCAGCATTCGGTATGAACTGAATATAATAGTTCGTGTTCCCTAAGACTGACTGCAACTTTGTGATACTGCGAGGAACTGGCAAGTCTTGTATGGCTAATAAATGCGACTGAAGAGGATGTACACCTTGACTGTTTATGATATGACCCAGATACTGCAACTCAGGTTTAAAAAAATCACACTTGTCCAGTCTACACTTAAGTTCTGCGTCAGACAACACATGAAACAAAGCACGCTAATTTGAAATATGTTCTTCAGGTGTACAACCTGCTACGAAAGTCAACCAAGCAAAGAAATTTTCTGCAACACCCACTTGAAAACACGATTATCAAAAACGACAAGAAACTGTTAAAGCAAAGAAAAGCCCCTGCAAAGTAAAGAAAAAGAGAGAATTAAGGCGCCAGCAAAAAAAAAAAAAATAATAATGGCCGTCTGGCACTGTGTTCGGTGGATACTCGTTGCCAAATGTGGGGGTCCTGCCCACTCGTCTTGTATAGGGTGCCTAAAGTATGCTGTGTTCTTGGAATGCTATACAATGATTCAAGCAAATCACATTAGGAGTTTTTATCACAAATAAGCAGATTGACAATACTTAACTTTGAATTTACAATGGTGTCGCAGGCAATGGGCAACATGTAAACAATTCGGGCTATTGGCTGATGTTGTCTAACCACCTTCTTTGCTCTTGTGATCTTCATTTTTGTGCTGGCGCTTGTCGATATGCTGGAACAGGAACAGATTTTTGCAGCTAAATCACGTCAATGTGATGTCTCTGCAAGCTGCTTTATATAGCTGTTGGTGTCACTACCATTTTCCTCTTATGTTGTGCCATTCATCTTGGAACAGATATAGCTGACCCAACTGTTTGCTGCCTTAGTGTAGTGTTTGTTTTGCTATAATATCATTAGTCAAAATGTAAGGTAATGGGTCATATTTCTTATGAAAATTTTTGAAATGGTATCATTTATGTGAGCTTGTCATTTTGATTGTTGTTCTTATGGGTGTCCAGTGTTTAATCACTTGTAAGATTTCCAATAATGACATAGTTATTCTGTCTTACAGTGCTTTCCTCCATTTATTGGTGGTTAAGACTTGTTTACTTTTTCACTGGCATGGTAAATGACCTTACATTTTCGTAATTCCAACATTGTGTTGGTATCAGGATCAGTAACTATATGTATTTGTAATTTATTAATTAAGGTTTCCATCAGGGTTGTTTATAATATTTTTATTAGTGACTAGTTTTGAATGATTACCTACATTTCAAATGATTACCTACATTTGTGATGTTTGACTGTAGATAATATATTTATTTTTACATCAAATCGAAATGATAAATGTTATTTGACTGTTTTAAGATTGTCTTTGTACATTCAGAATTTAATAGGCATCTTCAGTGGTTTGCACATGGAAATATAAATAAAAAATATATATTATGAGACAAAGTTGCTACTCACCATATAGCGGATATGCTGACTCACAGATAGGCACAATAAAAAAGACTCACAATTATAGCTTTTTATTGTGCCTATCTGTGACTCAGCATATCCGCTATATCATGTGTAGCAACTTTCTGTCTCATAATATATATTTTTTATTTATATTTCCATGTGCAAACCACTGAAGATGCCTATTAAATTCTGAATGTACAAAGACAATCTTAAAATAGTCAAATAACATTTATCATATCGATTTGATGTAAAAAATAAATATATTATCTACAGTCAAACATCACAAATATATATATAAAAAAACAAAGATGAGGTGACTTACCGAACGAAAGCGCTGGCAGGTCGATAGACACACAAACATACACACAAAATTCAAGCTTTCGCAACAAACTGTTGCCTCATCAGGAAAGAGGGAAGGAGAGGGAAAGACGAAAGGAAATGGGTTTTAAGGGAGAGGGTAAGGAGTCATTCCAATCCCGGGAGCGGAAAGACTTACCCTAGGGGGAAAAAAGGATGGGTATACACTCGCGCACACACACACACACACGCACACACACATATCCATCCACGTGGAATGTTTCCCCTCTGCTTTTTTGTAATCTGATACTTGGACTGAACTCTTTACTAGTGTGGGTAGTTCTGTTTAGGAGCAGCTAAAGGCCTTTCATGTTGTCAGTGAGTATCACAGTGTCGTCTGTGTAAACTGTGTCACTTAAACACATGCCATTGACCTTTATTCATTTGTTTACATTTTCCAGTGGTTTTTGAAAAATAGTTTCAGAATGTAAGTAGAATATTTATCTTAAACTGACATCCATTAACATTATGTTGTCATGGAAATAGGGTCTCCTGCCTAATTGTGGGTCATTTGAGTGTGATACACTTTCTTAATATTGTTGTGTTTGCTGTCAATCCCTGAGAGTTTAAGCTGGTCAAGTCAATAAAGATAATGTTTAACAGTAGCAAATGACTTTTCACGAGCTGTACAGAGGACATTTTTGTACCAAGATCCTGGTAGAAAACAAAGCACCTTTATTTCTGAGACAACTTCTAATACCAAACATTTCTGCTGATGTTGGCCTCTTCTGCGCAGGTGGCTATTAAGAAAAATGTTCTCAGAAATGCTTTCAGATTCTTTCTCATTATATGGATTAATTTTCAGCCACTGCGGCATTTATGATTTGGCATCTTTTTCAAGTTTATAAATGAAGTGTGTTCTTGGTATTGTAAATACAGCTGGAAAAACTTCAGTAGGATGTGCTCATGTCATCTGGTGCAATTACTCTTCAAGATTTGTCTTTGTGCACACATTAATTCCTTTCAGCAATGATTGGTATTTGTTGGTTGTCATTAAAGAGGTCTTACAGAGTATTTAGTAAAAACTTTCATTTTTGCTGCCTACTTGCTTCAAGAATTTTGCCACTTCCAACAAGTTGTGCTGTGGCATGTTTATGAGAAATGTCTTATAATTTGCTTAACATTTAGTGCAGATTGAAACAATCGTATAATTGTGCAGGCTGATGCGGCCAGAGTCGGTTAGCATAAAACTTTTCTGGGCATGTTACCAAATCATATTGTAAAGTGATACATATTCACAATATGTTGCACTACCATACCCAGAAACTTGTATGTTAAAAGTTGTTTTTCCTCTTATGCTTCTTTTGCTTCTCTTTTTTTCTGGTGATTTTTTTTTTGAAGGTTATCATAGGCTGTTTTATTATTTTTATTTAGTTTTTGTTTAATTAAATATGTAATGTCACTGACAATCCACTATTTTCTCTTCTCATTGACTTGAAAACGTAGCTGATTCACTCTTGTTTCTAAGATTATGAACAGATGGATAGATGGATTGTTATTACTATTATTCTTATTTTTGTCACAGGTTTTCTTCTGGCTACACCATCCTTTTCCTCAATTTCTTTTTATTTAGACAACTTTTCTATAATACTTGTTTTGGTTATTTAAAAACTTACACTTGATTAAAATAAAATAGTGAAATCTCTCATGTCTTTAAAGGGGTAAATGTGATCCCATTTTAAAATTAACTCTCACTATTATTGTTACGGGGGTATTGTGACCAATACCAAGTGTAGTGGCAACGTAGTAAGACACTGGACTTTTCTTTGGGATGATGGCAGTTCAAATCCCTGTCTAATCATCCAGGTTTACATTTTGTGCAGTTTCCCTGAACTGCTTAAGGTAAATATGGTGCGGTTTCTTGGAAAAGGAAACAGCTGAGTTTCTTCCTCATTCATCCCAAATTCAAGATTGTGCCTTCTCTAATGACCATGTCAGTGATGGAATGTTAAACCTTATTCTTCCTGTCTTCTTTCCTTCCTCTTTCCTGCCCATCCAACATCCACCACCTCCTCCTCCTCCTCCTCCTCCTCTTACGGACAGATTCCTCTTGGGTGTTAAATGAAAACTTTCACACTGGCAGATACATTATTCCTGTGGTGTTATAAGTCAATTTTTATTTCATTTCAGTAAGTAAATAAACCCATGAATTTATTGGTGTCATTTGCACATATTTTTAGTATTTTTAAAACTTAACGTTGTTACAAATGAGAGAAGTTTTACTTCCAAACTAAGGACATCTTGATACAGCTTCTTAATATTGAGTTCGTTTTGTTTTCCCAATATAATTCAAAGAACTGTTTGTAAGGCCCCTAAATCACAATAATTGTTACATTCTGCACACTTTATAGTTGATATCACAGAATTTTTTTTGTGAATACCTTGTATCATGTTTGTTGCATGGTTTGTACTAAATTAAGAAAAATATTTTGCCAAACGTTTTTCAATTATTCTAAAATGCAAGATGTATTTCCTAACTTTGAATGAGGCTGATTATTCCAGTCTTTCATATATTATTTTTGACTTGCCTGGTTTCACAGTCGTGCTGTGGGTAACAATTTTAGATATGCTTGCCTCCAAATGTCGTGGACAGCAATGCACTAGTGTATATGGGCATTCCTCCTTTATATTCCATCTCTCCTCCATCTCCGTATTGAAATAGGGCTATCACTACTGGCCTTTTTTTATATTTTAGGGTTGTTACATCTACACTCTATTCCTGTTTAATTTGGTGAATAACACACATGTGCACACTGAGGGGATGTTGCTGAGGCCTACCCCCCCCCCCCCCCACCCTCTTCTTAAGAAATGTGTTTGTTTTTCATTTTCTACCACATGTAGTGATCTACACCATTCCTTTCCTGTGCATTAGTTATAAGGTGGAAAATTTTGTTCATTGTCACTGAAATAATATTAGATTTGCAGCATCTTATGCTGCCTTGTTCTATTAAACTAACATATGCATTACCCTTGCACTGTTCTTATCTTTGTTTGCTTACATACAATAGTCCGCAGTATTCTTTGTTAGGTCAAAACATAGGCAATAACACTTCATCAATCAGTGCTGATAACAATGAAAAATCCAGGATGGAATAATGACAATATGATGAAAAGGGCAGATTGCTAGTCATCATACAGTGGAGACATTTTGTTGTTGACAGGCACAACAAAAAGACTGCTAAACAAGTAACCTTTCGGTCAGAAGGCCTTCTTCTGAAATGGACAACTTGAGACTCTCTCTCTCTCTCTCTCTCTCTCTCTCTCTCTCTCTCTGTGTGTGTGTGTGTGTGTGTGTGTGTGTGTGTGTGTGTGTGTGTGTGTGTGTGTGTGTGTGTGTGTGTGTCCAATTCAGGAAGAGGCTTTTTTGTCGAAAGCCTTAACCTAACCTAACCTAATATTGCCAATGATAATGACAAAGTGTACTATTAAATTCCTTCATTTACATAATTTTTTTCCTATGTTCATAAACAGGTCCTTGATGCCAGTTGCAAAAATGTTGATGTTAAAGTAAAGGACAATCACGATGGGACATTTAAGGCAGAATATATTCCAAAAGGAGGGAAAAATGTAGTACAGGTAAAAAATATGAAGTACATTTTCTCATTATTTCTTTCTTTACTATCTTCCCTATCAAATGAATGATAGGTGTTCATAAAAAAAAAAAAAAACCTTCATCTGGAATCTTTGTGTGCTTTTATTTGAGTGTGGATAAATGTCAGTATTTGAAACACAAACTGAGACATGCAATATTTCCACAGGTGAATTATGGTGGTGTTGCAACAAGGAATAGTCCTTACAGAGTGTTTGTTTCAGAGCCTCTTAATCCATCAAAAGTGCAGGTCTTTGGACCTGGTGTAGAAAAAGGTGTGAAATCGAACACCCCTACCCATTTCAACATTGACTGTAGAGAAGCTGGTCATGGTAAGAGTTAAAAGAATGCAGAAACTAACCAATACTCAGAGCTCCATTTGAAGTTTGTTTGCCATAGCATAAATCTTAACATAAAACATGTATTTTAGGTGATATACAGCTGGCTCTTAAAAGTGAGACAGGAACTGATGTGCCATTGGATATCGCTGACAATGGAGATGGTACTTTCACTGTCGACTACTGTGTGTCGCAGCCTGGTCAGTATACCGCAACAATAATGTATGGTGGACAGAAGATTCCTCAGAGTCCAATAAAAATACAAGTTCAGCCCCATGTTGATATTTCAAAAATTAAAGTGGATGGACTAGAACCAAGTAAGTCAATTAAAGTTCCTCTTGTTCCATAATTTTATATATATATATATATGAGTCGATAATAAAACACATTGATCTTGCCTGTTAAGCCGCCAAATAGTGAAGGCCAAGGAAATTAAACACGGGTTTTTCTTTTAGTAATAGTTATTCCTTGGGTCAAGGATAACTGCATGAATGTGACAAATCAGTTCAGACTGTCTACAGTGTTGAAATTACAGCTAGTATACCTTTGGGTTTCTCACTGTGTACCTCCACTCATAAATGAGTTCAGTTTGCTTTAATTGTGGTCATTTCTTTCCTCTCCTGGAAAGATGAGGGTGGTTTAGATTGCTGATAATTGCTCTTGTCCCTTATTGATGATTTCACGTAATTTTCTAATTTTGGATATGCAGCAGATTTTTATCTAATATAATTAAGTTTCATAGACTAAATGATTGTTCAGAATTAATCTTGCATACTGTTGGGGCACTAGTTGGAAAAGAGTAATTAGAAATTTATGTTGTTACACAAATCCTGGGTAGAGCCAGTCAGACCTGTAGGTCCTTTAGTAAACCTTAGAGTGAAGGCAGGGGGAGGGGGGGGGGGGGGGGGAGGGAACATATGTAAACACAAAACATAATTAGCTATGTTTCCTCATGATGAAATTCACATATAAATTATCGTTTTGAAATGAAGTTACTGTATCAACTTCAGGAACATGTAGAGACTTTGGAACGGGGATTATATGTTTACAAACATTGTGTCCTTGTGAAGTTTTGTGTAACAGGGTGAACTGATAAGATACTACAAGAAGCAGATATTTTGTCCTTTGTGAACTAAGGTACTTGATCAAAATGATGACAATAGTAACTGACTTTGACATAATCAGGGTTGCCACAGGTTTTGGAAAAACCTTATTTTCATGACAGTAGATCAAACGGTTTGCTTACTGGGGTATCATGCATCATCACTGGGTGGGTGCACCGTTTCCCTACTCCCTCATTCCTACTGCTTCTGCCCTTCCTATCACTCCCTTAGCTTGCAGTCAGTGCTTCCACCACTTCTCGCCACTAGCCTAGCAGCTGCCGACGAGAGACAAGGAGGCATGAGGAGTGGTTTGTTTGGATCTGATTCTCAGGCACTGTAGACTCAGTGGCCAGAGATGGCATGATTTGTGATTGTGTGAATGTGTGTGTCTGCTCCCGTTTTCTGACAAAAGCTGTGCCTGAAAATTTAGTTGTGAGTGTGTTTGTCTTTTCTGCATGCCTGTCTGCAGCTCAGCAATCATCTTTACGGCGAGTTCCTACTTATTCTCATTATTGATTCTCAGAGTATTTGAACAAGTTATCTGTTTCATGGATTGATCACAGAGGTCTCATTTCATCAACATGCCGTCTGTGGCTCGTGAATTTCTGGCCAGACGAGTGGGTTTCCACGACGGGCCAAAACCAGGTGCTGTTTCTGCAGGTACCTGTAATGAATCGGACCTGCTGATCTGAAGCCATTTGGTTCATATTAATGTCCAGGCTTAGCCCGTCAGATCTAGTGTCGCCGATCTGCCTGCAGGTCAGGTCTTTTTGTATGTGATGCCATGCAGGAGATTTTCATGGTTTATTCATGGACCCAGGACTGCGGTGCTCCTCAGCAGGACAGAGACTGTGGGTGATGGATTTCAGGAATTGTGAGTGTCTCACCACAAGCACGTTGTACAGTGTGGCGTTTTATGTACATTTTATTTGTTTTAGTACATTTTGGCACTTCAAAGTAGTTTTGCATGTTAGAAAGTATGGGCTATAAGAAGGAGAAAATTGTCAGTTGCTCACGGTTTGTACACTATGCACTCCTATATTTCTCGAAAGAAAAATCTCGCAATACCTGTAAAATAATAGATATAACACAGTGGGTAATAACTGACAATAATGAACATAGTAGAACCAACATTTTATTGGCGGTTACCTACAGTGTTGTATATGTGACTGTAGGCTTTCCTGGTGTAAACTATTGATGAAGGTTTCTCGGGTCTCCAGCCAGGTGGTAGCGTTGATATCTCGCGACGTTTCGGGAAGTGTCATACTACCCATCTTCTGGCAAAGTGTTGGTTTACACAATTCTTCCCCGTTTATACACTTCTTTAGAGGCCTACTGTTTTTTGAGGTTATATATGAAATCGGTGAAGGTATTTTAAATCCATCTTGTGACTCCAAGGAAATGCATATTTTTGTCACTAAATGGGGTTTTGTTTTATTGAAATAAAATAGCTTCAGTGGTCTTAATGAAACACACATACCATTTTGCTTGCTTTCTCCATCTGAAAACAGTTCATTACAAAAGATGTTGATGTTAGTACTTAAAATTTTTGCTAAAATTGGGAAACACCATCTGCTTGCAAGTTTATTTTAGATATTTCCTTGTTTTTCACTTTTGTTTCTTGTACTGTAGCTGCAAAGACAGATTGTCAACTTAGGTCTTAACTTACCCTAGAGATCTCAAAATTTGTCAGGAAAAAATGCTAAAACTTTCTGGAAATCAGGGAAATATCAGGGAATTTCACTTGGGCAAACTTGTGGCAACCTTGATAATGCTTTATAAAATTCTGCATGCTCATTTTTGAAGGATTTTGTACTTTTAAAGTTAAGGCCCCTTGACTCTTAAGTATCTTGTTTTATATCTCCTTAAACTTACAAACTTCATGTTTTTGTCCTTCTCCGTCTCCTCCTCCTCCTCCTTCATTATACACTTGGTAAAAAATTATCTTCTGGGTAATAATGAACCTCCACAGAACAAATTTTAACTCCTTGAAGGCAGGTGTCAGTACAAAATTTCTCCCTAGGCAAATAAGTCTCTCTTTATTTATATAATATTTGTGTTTTCTCATATCTTGCTCTACAACATGTAGTCTCACTAATGATAAAGCGTTTTTGGTTTTCATATAACCATTATAAGCTTTAATGAAACCTGTTATTTGCCTTCCAAAGTAATTGCATTCAATTTCATGGTTTGATACAAACTATAAAGTTCCAGATTCATCATTAATGCTAAATACTGTCCATCATAATCTCTGAAATATTTCCTTTACTATTCTGCTGCTGTGATGACAATGTATAGCCTCACTGGCAGTGAGTTTTTGTATTTAAGAACTGTTTAAACAGGCCTGCGAATTTCTCATTAGAGTTTGCGTAAAGTACGCACCACACACTCGGGGCACAACTGACTAGAACTTTTTTTTTTTTTAGCAATGTATTAATCCTGTCCATGTAATCTAATGTCATTATATGAATTTAAAGGCATAATACTTCATGGAAAAACTTCTCTTCCTCTCATCATTTACAGTATTTGTGATCACAAAAATTTTTGTCACTAGATTTTTTCAGTCTCAAGGAGGAGAGATGACACATGATCTTAATATAGTACAGCAATATCCTGAATTAAATGCTGCAACTTTGAATGGCATTCTATGTAATAAGGTCATAATAAAATTTTAGGATGTTATTCATCATGAAGATGGAACATTCAAAATGGGAGAGGTTCCAGCAGTGAAGATTATAGAAAAGCTATCCAATTTAGTCACTTAACTACCCTGACATTTGTTTAATTTTTATAGACTAAATGATTCATGTTAAACTATATTGCATACTACTAGGACACTAGTTGGAAAAGAGTAATTAAAAATTTATTAGAAATTTCTTTTTAAACACTTTCATAATACTATACCATTCTGTGTCTGGGTTGTTGTTGTTATTTTGACTCCTTTTGTCAGTCATATGCATAAAAAAACTATATTAACTTTAATGTTTGGTTATTTCCTAGTATTCTTTAGTTATCTGAGCAGATCTTAAAATAAAGCAAGGGAATTTTAATCTGTTAGTACCTAAGTTAAATATAAACAGTAAATTATGCTATTGAAATGAAAATGATAGTCAAATATTTTGGAAGTTAGTTAGCTGTTAGCATGTGAATATTATATATTTAAATGTAGTTATCACAAAAAAACTTCTACTTTTAATAGATTTGTTTATCATCAGTTTGTTTCAGTGATGTTGTTGTTGTTCTTATCTATTATATACAAGAGATATTTGATATGTTTGTTGAGAAATCCAAATTGCTGTTGTAGCGGCTCCTATCAACAGTTTGCAGCAATTCAGAGTGATAACACAAGGTGCTGGAAAAGCAGACTTTGCTGTTGCTATTACAAGTCCTTCAGGAAATCGTGTGAAGGCTCATGTTATTCCAACACATGAGGGTTTTCTTGTAAATTTCACTCCAACGGAACTGGGAGAGTACTTACTGAGCATCTCATTTGGAGGAGAGGCCATATCTCCAGCACCATACAGATTCATGTGCATGCACGACAGTGACCCAAGCAAAGTGAGAGCCACAGGACCTGGACTAGAAAGGGGGGTGGTGGGTCGACCAGCAGAATTCTGTATAGATACTCGAGGAGCTGGCCAGGGAGGCCTTGGTGTTACAGTAGAGGGACCTTGTGAGGCAGCTATCAACTGCAGGGACAATGGTGATGGAACATGTTCTGTGGCTTACCTTCCTACAGAAGCTGGTGACTACAGTATCAACATTACATTCAACGATCAGCATATACCAGGCTCTCCTTTCCAAGCACTAATTGTCCCAGAAGCTGATTTGAAGAGAATCAAAGTGTCTGGAAATGGAATACAACCACATGGTAGGCAGGCTTTGTGTGAGCCTGCTTGCTGTTAATTGTTTCTTTTGTGTGTTTGTGAGTCTCCATAGAATAGGTGCACGTTGAAAGATGCAAGTTGTGTTACTTTGTATTTGTGGACAACCTTCTCTCAGCCCCCTGATGAATGCTGTTGAATGATAAATGTCATGAGATGTTTTACAATTCTAATTGGTGTTTAATTTTAGTTAGAGCTAACGGACACTTAGAATAACTCTGTGCTTTAGTGTGTTAAAATTGCTAATGATATCATTAATTTTCTTTATTTTAAAGTGTTACAGCTTGCTTTTTGTAGGAAGTTCACTAACTGCATGACTTTTTCAATACTTAAGTTCCAACTTTTATCATTTTGATTTTAATGAAAATTTAGCTACTTGATTAATTCCTCTCATAACACTGATTCTATTTCCATTGATGAACTCTTTCAATCATATAATTATTGTTATTCAAGATGTGTTGCTGCCATCAGAAATTATTGTAGACATAACCCAAAAAATTATCATAATTTGATATGTGATTTTAGGTGTATTTGTGGATTCGCCAACTGATTTTGTGGTTGATTCACGTGCTATTGCAAAGAGAGATGATGGAAAGGTCACCTGTACAATTACTAATCCATCTGGAACAAAGACTGAAAATCTTATCACTCCAATGGCTGATGGAACATACAGAATCAGCTATACGCCATTTGAGGAAGGTAAGGCTGATATAATTCCTCCTTATTCTCATAGTAAAAGAAAGCAAAAATTGTATAAATATCTCACAGATGAGGGTTTCACATGTTAGTGAGTTGCTTTGACAGAAAAAATTTCAAAATGCCACTGAAATTGAAGTATCATAATCTGCTGCAATAAAAAAGTAAAAGTATTTGGAAATTTATGTTAAATCGGTATTGTGAGAGGGATTCCTGCAAGCACCCAAGATGAGGACAATTACACAAGGAAAGAGTTTTATTTTAATAAAGTAATTGAGACATACTAGTCTTTAATAATAAAGAAGACTGCAGATTTTTCATATTTGATAAAGAGCAGCCTACTGTAGTAGGTTCTCAGTGTATGTGGATCAGGAAATAACTAAAAGCTTCGTAATTTTTGTCTAGGTCGTCACACAATTGATATATTATATGATGGTTTACCAATCCCAGGATCGCCATTTGTTGTTAATGTTAGGAGAGGCAGTGATCCAAAGAAATGCAGAGCATTTGGCCCTGGTCTTGAAATGGGTTTGGTCGATAAACCTAACGTCTTTACAGTAGAAACTAAAGGTAAGTTTAACTAGCATACAGGTGCAAACATTCTTCACATCAAGCTTACCATTAATTGCAAGCAATGTTTCTAATACCAAAGAGAATAAGGGAAGTGTATTATAAACTTTTCATATATACTTAAGTTCTTCAGAAGTGTTTCTACACTGAACTATATTAACATATGGTCTTTCAATTGCTATAGCAGTAGATGATTCTAGTGTGGACTTGCAGCATAGGCAATTCTTCTGTTAGTAGTAAAAGAGTGCCACCATTCCTTTTAGTTGATGTTTTGTTTGTTTTTGTTTTGTTTTTTTTTTCATTAGGAGCAGGAACAGGTGGTCTGGGTCTAGCTATAGAAGGGCCTTCAGAAGCGAAAATGACATGCAAAGATAATAGGGACGGATCATGTTCAGTGGAATATATACCATCTGAACCAGGAGATTATGATGTCAGTATTAAATTTGCTGATCAGCACATTCCTGGCTCACCCTTTAAGGTAAATTTAAAGTTTATTGTGTCATTGTCAGAAACGAGAAGGTCAATGCATTAATTTTGTCCTTGATTCCATAGACAAATTACAGCTACACTTTTAAGGAACAGTCATGTATTTTTTTCATCAGAAGTGTGTTAAAAGTAAATTTATTGTTAAAACAGGAGTATTTTCTTGTTTGGTTCTTGCAGGATGAGCATTACAGCATTAAAAACTTTTTGTTCTATTCTGCAGTTGGTAGCCTAGTGTAAGATTAAAAGTTCTCGTTACTTTTTTAATATAGTGATGTCATTGGAATATCTGATAAGTAGCTCCTCTGTATAATAAATGGAAATGTAGATGCCTCTCGTCATCTTTGCACTATGAAAATACTTTCTAATTGGATAACAGGATCCCACTATTGCTTATTTCTCATATTTTGCTCCTCTTATGTTACAACCCCCCTCACACAATGTCACTACAAGACAATGAGAGGAGAACTACAGCGAACACACGTTTGAGTTCGCTAAGAAATGACAACATACTAATATTAAACATTTTAACCAAATCTTTAATGTCAGGAATTGACTTCATTTTTATTTTTGAGATGGCTGCAAAATGATGTAAAGATGTGAAGAAGGAATCTACTGTTTGCAGGTGCCTGTTGAGAAAAGTGTGGATGCTTCTGCTGTGAAAGCTTATGGTCCTGGATTGGATCCCAATAAATGTAGGGCTGATATCCCAGTGTCTTTCAAAATAGATGCTTCAAAATCTGGTAAAGCACCTCTGGATGTTAAGCTGAGGTCAGAAAGAGGTAAGGGGACAAGTATATTTCAGGGGAGAAAAATCATACCTGTGTTGTATTTAAGGTCATCAAACATTATTCATTCTGTATTTAAGACAACTTGATGGAGCAGTTAAGTTTGTTTTTGTTTATTAAATTAATTTCCAAATTCTAAACTAGAGTATGTAATGACTTTTTTTTTTATCAAGGACCCTTGCAACACCAGCCAGTGATCACAGATCTCGGAGGTGGCATTTACGAAGTCACATATCTGCCACCACCAGAAGGAAGCACACTGAAAGGCAGGATAACGTGGGATGGAAAAGACATTCAAAACAGGTGTGTTAACACAGATGTTGACTATTAAGCGTAATGTTTTTTTGTTTTCTTATACATTTGCTTTGGGATAGTGATTATCTTACTTATTAATGGTCTTCGTTAAAATTGCAGCCCCTTCCAGATTAAAGTGCGACCTCCTGCAGAACCAGAGCGTGTGAAAGTAGATGGTCCTGGTGTGTCAGGCAAAGGCATTCCAGCATCAATTCCTGCAGAATTCACTATTGACACTAGTCAAGCTGGTTATGGTGATCTTGAAGTACAAGTCAAAGTGAGTAACAATAATACAAAATGATTTGTCTTCCCAAATGTGAGTCCAGTGTGTCCACTGTGCCAGCCCATTGTGTTAAAATGGAAGTAGTAGGTTCTTGAATGAAATAAACTGAATATTAAAGTTTAATACTGTTTACCTTAGAAAATTGTAATACAGTAATTTTTAAGGAATGTTCAAATGAAAAGGCACAGAATGCTGTAACAACAGAACTGGTTGAAATTTGTGTCTGCCACTTTTGGCTAGTGTAGTAAGACATGCTTGCAATTGAAGCATGTGTTGTGAGGCCCGAGTTTCTCCCAGAGTATATAATGTTCATGTAACTTACAGGAAAGCAACTGAGGGATGTTGTTGACAGCATTTTCAATTGTGCCACACGACTGCATTCCCATAAGTTATTTGAAGCATGTGTCATTGCCTACCCCCAAAAAATTCAAAGCTGTGTCCTCAGCAGGCAAGGGGATGCTCACCATCTTTATTTATTTATTTATTTATTTATGTCCAGGGTCCAATACTTGTTGAATTCCTTGAACACGGAGAAACTATTAACAGGGAAGTGTAGCATGAGACACTCCATAGCCTACGCGAGTTCATAAAGAGCAAACAGCCTTGGCTGCTCATGGAGTGAGTCATTCTGCTACACGATAATGCATATATGCACATTTCCAAGTTCACACACAGTGCAATGACCAAGTTCAAGTGGGAGCAGCTTGAGCCTTGATATGTCACCCTGTGACTTCCATGTGTTTTTTTTACACCAAACAAACATCTCAGAGGGAAGTGCTTAAACTCGGATGATGAACTAAAGGGCATAGTGAAGGACTAGCTCTTGTCACAGCCATGGGAATTCTGGGAACAGGGAATCCTTCATCTTTTGAAACCGCGGGATAGTTGTGCTCAGGTTTCTGGTGATTATTTTTGAATAAAGATAACAATTATACCGACAGTGTTCTTTTGTGCCTTTTCTTTTGAACACCTCTCATAAATTCCCCAGTCTTCATTGCAATTCTATTATTTGCAATAATTGGTCCTTGAAAGGTGTCCAAGTGTACTACTAATCAAATACATTTTCCTGGTACTGGGTTTTCCCTATATGCTGTATTATGGGTGAGAAATTTCAACATTAATGTAATCTTTCTACATTTTTAGTTGTTCTATGGAATTTAATGTGTGTCATTCATGACCTTGTTGAGATAGTGGGCTAGCATTTTAAGAATGGAAAACCTTTGTAGGTTGTAAGAATATATAAAGAAAAAGTGAGCAGTATTTAAAGCTAACTTAATTTACTCAACAACAAAAACAGCAGCCTTTTAAAGGTACCTGCTCCCCTAAAATATTCACATTGTAACAATTCTCACAATAATAGAGGTATTGTATTGCTTATCATAGGAAGTCTAGATTTATTTAAAGAGGAAGCTGAGCAGCGACTAAAACACACATGAAATATTAGTTGACATCACTAAAACACTTCAATATTGAGTACTTTACTTACATGCAGTCAGTGTCCACTTCAATGACTCAATGTATTTATTACTGTCACAGAAGACAAGAATAACTGTTATAATGTTGAACACTACTAAATGACAGTCACATATTAATGCACATTTAAGTATAAACTTTGGTACATAGTTATGATTAATACACTACCACTGCTGGATCTGAGCTACAATGCTGCTGATCTCCTAGTGGCTATCACTGAGTGAGGCGAGTGGTGCTTTACTCTGCTGTAGGTACATTTCTAGCAGCAGCTGCATGTGGAACCTCTTGAGTGCGTGTCTTCACCAGTGTCTCTTGTTCATGACTCTGTCTAGCAGCAACTGTCTTTAGCCTATGGTTCTGTCATGAGGTACCAGCTATAACCTGGGATCCCACTCTTCAGGCAACACCACATTCCTGGCTGCCCCCCCCCCCCCCCCCCCAAACCTCTGCATTGTTGTGTAGTACAGAGTCGTGACAACAGTGGGGGGGGGGGGGGGGGGGTGAAGGGAGGCCTGAATCCTGAATGCCTGAATGTGGACGATGAGAAGACAGGGACTGTAGCAGCAGCTGGTGGAAGCTCCCTGTCTGCACTCTGGTATCCACCTCTTGTGAGTGACAGGGAACACCTGCCAAAAAACCAAACTGGTCGCAAGGTGCACACCTGCATCCACGGATGTAAATACTGTGGTCAGTAGGACAGTCGATGGAACTTCCTTCTGACAGCTACCTGGAGGCAGCACCCTCATGGGCATAGGCTGTGGTTGCAGGACCATCTGCGACAGTGGCAGTGGCCAGACATTGATCTCCATTGGCACTGCTCTGGGCGCACTGACTGCGATGG
Organism: Schistocerca piceifrons; assembly: GCF_021461385.2. Classification (NCBI taxonomy): domain Eukaryota; kingdom Metazoa; phylum Arthropoda; class Insecta; order Orthoptera; family Acrididae; genus Schistocerca; species Schistocerca piceifrons. Next base: position 774,542,980 of record NC_060149.1, read on the forward strand.
GTGAATAGGCAGATATGCTGGATCTGTGGGAAAAAGTTCTGCAGCAGAATCACTGATGTAAGAGTGGCACAGCTTGTTCTGGTGGTGCCAGTGCAGCCCATGATTTCCCTTCTCATGGAAAGAAGCCATCTTTAATCTTGCTCCCATGTGTGGGAGGAATGGAGTTTTGCTGTGTGCCTTTGGAATATTGAAATGAACCATTTATCTTCACCTTTAGACTCTGGTGAGAAGTAGTAGTTACATTCTGTATGCTGTTGTCAGCACAAACTTGAAAATTGGCTGACGTGAACTGTGGTCTGTCATCCGGGACAAGGACCTTGGGAATACCTTAGAGATGACAGAAAATAGAGGAGAAAGCTGATAAAGTACTAGCAGTAGTGGCAAATGTCGTGGGGAATACAAAAGGAAACTTACTGTATGTGTCTACCACGAATAACCCTTGCATGTTCTAGAATGGACATGCAAAATCAATGTGTATAGTTTGCTATGGTCAGAACAGATATTTTCACTGCAAAAAGCATTGTGACAGAGTGGACTGCTGCTCTGGACAAACATTGCGATGAGAGGTTATTTGCTAAATCTGGGCATTTGTGCCGCGCCAAATACAATGGCATTGGGTGAGTTGCTTTGGGTGAACTATACGCCAGTGACCTTGGTGTGACAATGACAACACTTCCTTCTGTAGTGAGTGAGGAATTACAACCGATGCATTGCCATTCTCTGTATGTAACTGCAGAACATCTGACTGCATAGACAGTGCACGATGGTGCAAAAAGTAGTAACGAACGACTGGTTGGAGAATTTCTTTCAAACTAGGTGGCCGCCCATGATGCTTGTATTGCTAAACTACCCATTGAGCTAGGTCAAAAGCATATGCTCCAGCAGTATGCCAAAAACTGAGAGGAAAATTTTGAAGAATATCAAAAGCTTGGGAATAAATTTGATAACGTGATTTCTCAGACATATCAAATGGTCTGTCAGTATTAACTAGTATCAGAGACAAGAAGTTGGCTTCCCAGTGTTGAGTAATGGACCTGTGCAACAACTTGTATTGATTATTTGACAATAACAGAGCTGAATGTTGCAATTTTTTCATTGTAAGTGGAGGGACAGGCTTGGTAAGATTGAAATGAGCTGTTAATGGCCAATGATCTATAATCAAATAGAATGTTTGGCCTTACAGATATTGCTGAAACTTGGTAATACCATAGATAATGGTGAGTGCTCTTTTTCATGTTAAATGTAACTGCACTGTACTTCGTTGAAAGTTTTTGAGGTAAAAGCAGTGGGACTGTCGGATGAACCAATCCTGTAGGAGGGCACAGCTCTAATCCAGTAAGAAGATGCATCTCCAGCAGACACAACAAGCAAAGCTGGATCAAAGTGAATCAGACAATGATCACTGAACAATGTTTCCTTTAACTGCTGAAATGTATCCTGACATTTATGGGATCACACAAAATAAACCCTTTTCTGGTGCAGGCAGTCCAGTATAGCAGAAATTTGTCCAGCATCTGCAAGAAAATTAACAGGTTAATTTCCCCATGATGACCTGTGACTCTTTGATGTTATGGGGCACTGGCAGATCTTTTAAGCCAGCCGCAGCAAGCATGTTAAATGAACACTCTGAATTTGACAAATGTTCATCAGGCATACAAACCTGTGACATTATTATCCAAATAGTTGATACATGAAAAGAATTTCAATGTTAAGTTTTCCAGGAGGCATTGAAAACCAACAGGAGCTGAAACAATCCCAGGTATGTGTTGATCTCAAAATATTATCTGGATTGCTTGTCCAGTGGTAACTCCAAACATGTCTTGTGTAAATCAGTCTAGGAAAACAATTTGCCCTGTCCCAATCTGTCCATCAATTCTTCCGCTTGTGAGGGAGGAAACGAATCTACGGTAGTTTGTGGGTCTACCACAGCTTTGAAATCAGCCCACAGGTATAAACCTCCTGATGGCTTTTTAAGTATGTTCAAGGGAGACACACACTGGTTTGCAGAAACGGGTTGATCCTGAGCGACCTGCTCACATATAACAAGGGGAACAGCCAGTCCTGTATTTAGGTGATTTTATGCCCATGGGTCCAATAAATTTTTTTTGAAACCCCAACAATAAACCTGGGCAATTCTAAAGAAACATTTAGCAGAAAAATTGTAAACAAGTTATTTAAAATAGGTTGTTGTTTTTGTCTTCAGTCCAGAGACTGGTTTGATGCAGCTCTCCATGCTACTCTATCCTGTGCAAGCTTCTTCATCTCCCAGTACCTACTGCAACCTACATCCTTCTGTATCTGCTTAGTGTATTCATCTCTTGGTCTCCCTCTACGATTTTTACACTCCATGCTGCCCTCCAATACTAAATTGGTGTTCCCTTGATGCCTCAGAACATGTCCTACCAACCGATCCCTTCTTCTAGTGGTATAAAATTGGGTCTCCTCCTCCTGCAGGATCAAAGAATGATGTATTTAAATTTCGATCTGTTAATAATGTGTCACGAACTTCTCTTCTCCCCAATCCTATTCAATACCTCCTCATTAGTTATATGATCTACCCATCTAATTTTCAGCATTCTTCTGTAGCATCACATTTTGAAAGCTTCTATTCTCTTCTTGTCCAAACTAGTTATCGCCCATGTTTCACTTCCATACATGGCTACACTCCATACAAATACTTTCAGAAAAGACTTCCTGACACTTAAATCTATACTCGATGTTAACAAATTTCTTTTCTTCAGAAACCCTTTCCTTGCCATTGCCAGTCTACATTTTATATCCTCTCTACTTCGACCATCATCAGTTATTTTGCTCCCCAAATAGCAAAACTCCTTTACTACTTTAAGTGTCTCATTTCCTAATCTAATTCCCTCAGCATCACCCGACTTAACTCGACTACATTCCATTATCCTTGTTTTGCTTTTGTTGATGTTCATCTTATATCCTCCTTTCAAGACACTATCCATTCCGTTCAACTGCTCTTCTAAGTCCTTTGCTGTCTCTGACAGAATTGCAATGTCGTCGGCGAACCTCAAAGTTTTTATTTCCTCTCCATGGATTTTGATACCTACTCCGAATTTTTCCTTTGTTTCCTTCACTGCTTGCTCAATATACAGATTGAATAACATCGGGGAGAGGCTACAACCCTGTCTCACTCCCTTCCCAACCACTGCTTCCCTTTCACGCCCCTCGACTCTTATAACTGCCATCTGCTTTCTGTACAAATTGTAAATAGCCTTTCGCTCCCTGTATTTTACCCCTGCCATCTTCAGAATTTCAAAGAGAGTATTCCAGTCAACATTGTCAAAGCTTTCTCTAATTCTACAAATACTAGAAATGTAGGTTTGCCTTTCCTTAATCTAGCTTCTAAGATAAGTCGTAGGGTCAGCATTGCCTCACATGTTCCAATATTTCTACGGAATCCAAACTGATCTTCCCCGAGGTCGGCTTCTACCAGTTTTTTCATTCGTCTGTAAAGAATTCGTGTTAGTATTTTGCAGCTGTGACTTATTAAACTGATAGTTCGGTAATTTTCACATCTGTCAACACCTGCTTTCTTTGGGATTGGAATTATTATATTCTTCTTGAAGTCTGAGGGTATTTCGCCTGTCTCATATATCTTGCTCACCAGATGGTAGAGTTTTGTCAGGACTGGTTCTCCCAAGGCTGTCAGTAGTTCTAATGGAATGTTATCTACTCCCGGGGCCTTGTTTCGACTCAGGTCTTTCAGTGCTCTGTCAAACTCTTCACGCAGTATCATATCTCCCATTTCATCTTCATCTACATCCTCTTCCATTTTCATAATATTGTCCTCAAGTACATCGCCCTTGTGTAGACCCTCTATATACTCCTTCCACCTTTCTGCTTTCCCTTCTTTGCTTAGAACTGGGTTTCCATCTGAGCTCTTGATATTCATGAGTATCTATCTTACCCCTAGTGAGGTAAGCCTCTACATCCTTACATTTGTCCTCTAGCCATGCCTGCTTAGCCAGTTTACACTTCCTGTTGATCTCATTTTTGAGATGTTTGTATTCCTTTTTGCCTGCTTCATTTACTGCATTTTTATATTTTCTCCTTTCATCAATTAAATTCAATATTTCTTCTGTTACCCAAGGATTTCTACTAGCTGTTGTCTTTCTCCCTACTTGATCCTCTGCTGCCTTCACTACTTCATCCCTCTTCTTCTACTGTGTTTCTTTCCCCCATTCCTGTCACTTGTTTTCTTATGCTCTCCCTGAAACTCTGTACAACCTCTGGTTCTTTCAGTTTATCCAGGTCCCATCTCCTTAAATTCCCACCTTTTTGCAGTTTCTTCAATTTTAATCTACAGTTCATAACTAATAGATTGTGGTCAGAGTCCACATCTGCCCCTGGAAATGTCTTACAATTTAAAACCTGGTTCCTAAATCTCTGTCTTACCATTATATAATCTATTTGAAACCTGTCAGTATCTCCAGGCTTCTTCCATGTATACAACCTTCTTTTATGATTCTTGAACCAAGTGTTAGCTATGATTAAGTTGTGCTCTGTGCAAAATTCTACCAGGCGGCTTCCTCTTCCATTTCTTAGCCACAATCCATAATTCACCTACTACATTTCCTTCCTACTATCGAATTCCAGTCACCCATGACTTAAATTTTCATCTCCCTTCACTATCTGAATAGTTTCTTTTATTTCATCATACATTTCTTCAATTTCTTCATCATCTGCAGAGCTAGTTGGCATATAAACTTGTACTACTGTAGTAGGTATGTGTTATTTAAGGAAGAAATAGAGAGAGAGAGAGAGAGAGAGAGAGAGAGAGAGAGAGAGACTTTCTTAGCATTTTATTTAAGACAGGCAACAAAAGTTTCTCATGTCTGGAACTTAAAAGGAACCTTTTGAGATGAATAAGTTTTGTTCCTAAAGATTCCCCTATATCC